>NC_135056.1:19157500-19472624 GCF_051014685.1 Ptiloglossa arizonensis
GACAATAAGCCGTAATGGACCGTGAAACGTTTCTGGGCGGTACCTCGTACGAAATGACACCGATGGAAACAATTTTTGTCCATAGAGACTGTTCAACGGGTCGATTCGAAACCTCGTGGATACGTTTGCTCGCGTTTCTCTCGGCAGCGAGACCACTATCTTCGATGAAAAGAACTGCGATGCGCTGAAGAAAGAATTTGTTTCGACTCGTCGTTTCTCCAAAGTAAACGAAACCCTTACAATTCGCGGTACAATGTTAAAGTACCCGGAGAACTCTGTTTTTTTTCTCGAATATCGTCGCGATCTTTCCGAGACAATGGGATCCAGATTTCTCCGCGAAAATGTAAAAAAAAATTCACGTTCGCTCCGAGCGGAGCGTAGCTTCGAATCGATCGTCGTTGGGCAAAGAGCGTACGTTGACCCGTGTGTCTCGGGACTCGACTCGAAACGAACCGATCGGCGAAATAAAGAAAAACGAGGGAAGAGGAGAACGTTGGGGAACGACGAGCACCGAACGATAACGTCGACGGGCGAAAAAACGCAGAAATTGTCCGTAACGCTTGCGGCCGTAACTTTGAGCGACGCGTTGCACACACGAGTCGCGCACACGGAGCCCTGGTCTACGACGACGTTGCATCGATTGGTAGGGTGGGAGGGGCGAAAAGCCAAGAACAGTGTAAATCCTGCGGAGCAAAGTACCTAGCGGTGTACACCGGCTATCCAGGGATCGGTGATCGGTGACTGACGACCTCCGGCATCGCGCGCCACGTAGGGAGTCACCTAACCCCGGTCCTCGCCGTGTTTGTGTGCACGTGGGCGTGTTACCGTGTGCGAGTAAATCCCAAGGATAACTAGGTGTTACGGGAGAAGGAAACGAGGAGGAGAGTCGGGCTGGCTCGTACGACGGTGATTCTTTAAACCCCCTTGCCCCACCCGCTGCTCCCTCTACTCGACTGCGTAAACTTTGCGGGCTGGTAAATCCGGTGTTGTGTAACCAACGTCCGGGGGCCGAGATTTATGCGGTTCAGAGGGCCGCTTTCGGCTACACGATGTTTTTTCCCTATGAAATTAATTCGGCTCTTCGGCTCTGTCCGTTTCGATCTCGTCCGTCCTCCGTGACGTTTCTCTCTCTCTTACGGTGTTTCGCTATCAGGGTTCCGGAAACGGTGGTTCCCGCGACGATCGAGAGAAGAGCGGCTAATGGCCGTCGAACGTGTTTACGCGTGAAACGCGCGTCGCGAATGGAAACAACGCCGCGTAAAAGCGCGCAACAGGTTACCATTCTTTGTAAAAAGAAATTTAACTTCGTCGGGGAACAGTTACGCGACGAATGTCGGGGGAAGCGACGCGCGCGTAACGTTCATCCGACGTTATTCGCAAAAAAAAAGAAAAAAAAAAACACTTTCCAAGCGCACGCGTATCCAACGAATCGATTTTTCGCGTTTGTTTTCGAACCGCGCGAGAGAGGTAGTTTCCAAGGTCGTTCGTGGCGAACGGTAGGCCGTAGCGGATCAACGGAGACTTAAATTTCATTTGCGAATATTAAGCACGTTCGACGCGAAGAAAGATGTCAAAGTCCCCACTCTCCAGCTCTCGGTTTAACGCGGTTAAATCTCTCGTAGTGTACGGTGTTATAAACTTGCCGGTACTCGCTACGGCTCGTATTTGTAATGCGCGAGCACTCGTGTACACGGCCAGACGGTAGAAATTCATACGCGTGGCGCCTGTTTATCCGTACTTATGTGGTCGCACACACCGGAGGATGTCTATCTTCGAGGTACATTCAGGAATAGCTATGTGCCACGGGTGAAGGGGGTAAGGGGGCGAGAAAGGGTGTACTAGCTGATGTGGCGATCCTGTGGGAGTGCTTGAACCGTGATCACGTTGTTAACCCTCCTACATCCCCTATCTCCATTCCTCCTTCCTTCCACCGCGCTCGTCCAACCGCATCTTTCGTGTACCATGCGCACCACTACTCGTGTCCGTAGATTTCCGGATTCTCCCTCCTCTTTCGTCCTCCGTGTCTCTTCCCCGTCTCTCGCGCAGCTTCGTCGCTCCTCGACCTCGCGTTATTTGTTCTTTCGCTTTGGTAACTTTCTAGCTCCACCGTAGTCATAATTCCGCGATGATTTTACGTTCCCGGTTACGACTCGCGCGTCCATTCGACACTCCCGGCTGCAAAGAAGGGAAAAAAGCTACACCGGCCGATAAGATCTTCAACGTTCCGCTCCCGTCGAGACGCTCCGAATTCGTCCTCGAGCTTCAAGGATCGACCGTGGCGCCAATTTGATATCGCACGATCGTTCGTAGCGACGTTGGTGTTTGCGATCACGTGCTCTGTAACTTTAAAACTCCTCTCGAATCGTTCGACTCTCGAGTAACGAACGCGTCTCGAATGCTCTCCGCGAACTCGGCCGTCGTCTCCCACGAGGACGCTACGACGCTCCACGGCTTCGATGACGAATATTTCGAGGTATCTCGAACGCGATTGGCCCTTCAATTCACCCAGAGAACCGATGTTTCCTCCGGGACAAAGCACGAGGACGCTTTGCTAATTAAAACGCTCGATTACCAGAACCGAGCTTCGCGATGGTAATGTTTCTTCGAGCTTCCTCACTGGTCGAACGAAACTTCGAATTTTACGTATTCGTATCTAAAATTCGAGCTCGACGCTCGGAGCGGATTTTGGTCAGGTTGGAAGTCTAGAAACGGACTCTTACGCAGGACCGGGTGACCTAGTCGGCGACAATCGATACTCGTCGCGATGTAACTTCCGGGCGTCGCGACGATTTGTTTTACGAGGGAAAGGCGAGCCGAGTTAGCGGTACCGAGTTCCGTGGAACAGCTTTTTGACACTTTGCACTCGGCCGAATATCGCCGAGCGGTTGTAGCGTGTCGGACAGGAGAGTCGCAGCTGTTTCACGGAGAAAGAAAGTAGGGTTTTTCGGGCCGTGTCGTAAACCTGGTAGACTCCGCGGAGCCTTAACGCAGAACGACACGTTTCGCATTGAACGAACAAAATTTTAGGTAGCGGAAAAACCTCGTGCCGTTACCCGACGTTCCACGAGCTTGTACAATACCTTTCTTGCGAGATTCCCGAGCGCCGCAAAAAATTAATTAACCGCTGCTTCGACCTCGGGCGTCGTTTTTAAAATTGCCATTAATAAGGAAGCAAAAGAGGATAATATTTGTAAGGAGGTTCGCCGGGAAATTTACGTTAATCGTCCACTCGAGGCAACGCATCGAATGAATCTCATTGGTCGTGTTCCGTTCGAATAAAATTTTTCCGCATTTCCGGTATCTCGCGAACGTCTCGACTCGAGGAAGGATACCTCTTTCGGGTAGATACGGAACGATCGGTGGTTTCCTTCGTCGCGATCACGATTCGTGTTCCCTCGTTTTCGAAATTCGCGTCTTCGTTGTTCTCGTAACTGGGGAATTCGAAAAAATTCACCGAGTTATCCGAGGATCCGTGGCGGTCGAGGATTCGCGCCCCTTCGGAACGAGCATCGAAATAAACAGCGTCATTTGCATTCATATTTACGTCGCTCGGAGACATCGACGAGGCAGCCGCGCCATGTGGGAATTGCGTAACCAGAGCTGTGGTACGTTGGTCGGAACACGCGCGTGTTTCGGTCAGCACGTGATCGTCCTATTGCACGCGTGGTATCGCACTGTGGTTACTCGCCGTGATAATCTTATCGAGCCGGTTGTCGTGCAAATGAATCGCCCGCGAACGTAACAAGCACCCTGGACTCTGGCACGTTCTTATCTAATTTTCGAACAAACTGCCGCGAGAATGGACTCGGAACCCCCCCCGAAAGTAATTCGTTCGAGTGTACACGGTGATATTTAGCAACGGGGGCAAAAGAACGTTTAAGAATGATCGAGGACTCGAGTGAACGGCGATTCCTACGGTTGCTCGAGCGCGATCGAGCCTCGTTGGATCTTTTTCCAACAATTTCACGCGTCCGATTGTTCGAAACCCTTTCTTCCTCGTGTATCTGGTTATCCTGGATCGAAAGAGGGGGGGGCGAAACGAAAGAGGGGGTTCTCGAGGCGATACCGAACTCGTATCGGTAATTTGGTCTACGGATTTTCGAACCTTTCGATAATCTGTCGCGACGCGTGCGCCGGATGGGGAGGGAAGTATCGTTCGAGATGGTTCGTCGAAAGGGGACGTTCGTATAGCATTATCGGGCACGAGGACTCGCAGCTCGTTAAGGATGATTCAAGATAATATTGGCCGGCTGACCGGTCATTCTACCGAACGTTTACAGCTCGAACGGCGGGCATTCGCCGTGTCTCCCGATCTCCGGTCTAATGGCTGGTACGTGCTGGCCAACACGAGGATCTTCCGGCCAGGATGTACCCGATAGCCGCGTTCTGCGTCCTCGCTTTACATGCACGCGTCCATCGTATCCTCTACGTATCGCCGGCAGCGATTAGACCGGGCAAAATTAACGCGAGCCGTCGAATTCAATGTTTCGACCTATCGAACGATTATTCCACGCTCCTTCGTTTGCCACCGTTTCGTTCACCTTGCTCCAAGTTCTTCGCTCGCCCGGTTCATTCGTCTCGAAATTACGGAACCCGATCGTTCGCGATTACGCGTTTCAGATCACCGAGAGCATCCAACGCGCTACAATAACGCCGGTAATGTGAAAATTAAATGCGCCGTTAATTAAGGTCGATATCCGTGCGTTCAAATATTTAATACCGTGTCACGCATTGCTACCCGTTGAATCGAATTATTCAAAACCCTTAATTAGCCGTTCGATTTATCCAGCAACAATAGCGGAACCGCCCGACGAAATTAAACGAAGAGGATAACGCGTTTTACCAGCGGCGCGGCCTCCGCGACGGATTATTTCGATAAATCTTGCACGTCAACGTTTCGTGTCGCGTTTTATACGAAGCTGATTAAATTTTCGTGATTTTTCGCACGTCGAGCGCCGCAACGGACTACCTCCACCCTTGGACGAGTCGATGCGTACGGTTCTTCGTTTTTCTTTTTTATTTCGTCGTAAAACACCAAGTACACGATCGTCGCGATGGACAGTCGGTCGTAAACAACAACGCGGCCAATCGAACCGACCTTTACCAGTTTCGCTTCGATAGGGGTTGTGGAAAAATTGTCGTAGTATCGTTAAAACGGTCGACGCTCGATTTATCCCGAAGGGATAGGTACGAGACACCTCCAGAAGAAGCAAGAAGCGATTCGCGACGTACCCTAGATCGACGACGAGGACGATAATAATACGTTACGAGAGAAGTATAGGAGAAAGAGCGCGACGAGGGCGAGAAAGAAAAGAATCCCTCGATTAGGGCCGTTTCGAGAAATCAGTGTTGGAATACAACTTGGACCGATGCAACCCTCGAGAAGTCAAGACACGGAAGAGGGGGTCGTTACCGACTTGGATACTTTTCGCTTGGTCTCCCGACGTCACCGTTACGGTCACGCCGCATGACTGTATTATCTTCTACTATTTAAATAAACGTTCTATTTACTCTTCTGTTGTGTCCAACAGTTCCATTATTCCACACAGAGCAACACAGAGAACGGATCCACGATACCGTATTTCGCGAGGCGACGATAATAATACGACGAGAGAAGTAAACCGAGGAAAAAAGTACAAGCACGAAGAAGAAGAAGAAGAGCGTCGTAATTAACGCGTCGTAAAGTCGGTACGGGCGATAACGATTCGCGGTGGTGGGAGTAGTCGCGTTGTAATTACGAAACAGTTGATAATCGGGCAAAGGAGGAGGAGGTTCGACGAGTGTTTTGCGGTGATCGGTTTACCTCGACGCGTCGGTGCGTTTTGGATTCGCGGGCGCGCGTTGACAAACGAGCGTGCCGAGTCGCGAGCGTCGTTACAGTCGGCGTCGTTTAATAATATCGGTCGACGTCGGGATACGGAGCGGCGCGCCGGTGGTCACGTTGTCCAGCCAGGCCGCATAACGCGGAACGAACGGGCCGCGGATGCACGCAAACGCGGCCAGAATGCGATTTACGCAGCCGCGCATCGAGGACCGTAGATATCCCTGATCGATTCCCGTGGAGGCGGCGGCGGCGGCGGCGGCGGTGGTGGTTCTACGCGATAGTATAGCAATATTCGCCGGACGCGCGCCACTTCCGGTTCGCCGCGTGTCGTTCGTTGTTGTCGCCACAGCGACAAGATTCTAACGTTCTCGCGTTAATTACACGAGGAGAAACCAAGCCGCTCGTCCAAGAGACCAACTCGAGGCGTCGGGACGCGTTTGACTAGATTCGGAAGATTTTATTTATCTTTTTTTTTTCTTATTTTCGTCCGTCGCGAAACACGAGTTTTAGAGTTTGCGGAGGAACGGTATAACGTAAAAGCGCGAGAAGTAGACGATAATCAGCGTAAATGGAGAGGAACGAATTGTAGGTTTCGGAGCACCTTTCCGTGTTTATGGAAATAAAGCTTTCTCGCGTACAGAGCCGACCACCTAACTCGACCGATTCCTTTTCCTTTCGCAACCGGTGGATGATACGATTTTCAGGTGGTAGATTTTCCCAGTCGTCCTTGACTTTTTTTTTACAGAGAGCCCTATGTTTCTCTCGATGATTGTTTTCTCAGTTGGTTGGGTTCGTTTGCCCGTTAGTTGGCAGGCGAAACGATTACGGTATCGCGCGTAAAGAAGTCGAAGGTGGCTTCGAAAGTTCGCGTGGAAAGACTTATTTTACGAGGTTAACGTCGATTGTTTCCACTTCGGTACAATTTTCCAACGAATCGGAGGTGTTCCGTTCCCGAGCCGGAGTTTCTCGTTTTTCGCGCGGTCGCGACAAACATCCGGACGGAAATACGATGGTAATTTTCATCGGGAAGATCGAAGAGCGGGCGAAAGTTTCGAGCGACGCCGGAATGGAATTGCGAAACAGCGGACACGGTCGAGGAAAGGAAGCTCGAAATTCGGTGACACGGTGACAGGTTCGGGTACGGTCTCCGTTTAAATTTTCACGCCAGGTCCGGTTGATCGATTACGCGTCAAAATTCTCTTTCCGCGTGCGCGGTGCTCGTTAATTCGTTCCGGTATCCGACGATGATCCAACGTGGCGGTCGGTCGCGTACCTTTGTCGATTAAAAGCTGGAAAAAGCCGCGAGGATATTTCGCGACGACGTTCGCTCGACGAGATAATTAGCGGGAGCGAGTTGCCGGTAGGCTAATCCGGTCCGAGGGACGTATCTTCGTGGCCGACGGCCGTGCTTTGATAGTTAAGCCCGGCACGTATTGCCCCAACAACGTCGCTTTCTGTGTGTCGCATGCGAGAGCAGTAAATCGGAGAAAACCGGATTAACCAACACGTTCTCCCAGCTCCTCCTCTCGGTTGTCTCGTACAAGAGTCGTTGTCGGCTGGGAACGAACCAACGTCCCTTGGCTTTCTCGATTTCCAACCGCGCGGGTCTGCTCCCTGTCGCGACTTACGCTAACCGGAGTACCGGCGAATATTTCATCGCAGAGCCGATCCTTGTTATCTCGCGCGAGAGCATCTTTTGTCGGGGGATAATGAGCGAGAACCGGTGTCGCGGCCATCGCGTACCGAGGTTCGCCGTGATCCTCGAAGAAACTGGACGCGTTTATTTTTCACCGAGTACGACCTTCCTTTACACGAGTTCGAGCACTGGTTCTGCGAAACTTCTTGACTTTTCGTTCTCCGAGAAGAGTGCAACGATTCGCGAACCGAACACGTGGAACCAGGATCGGGATTCTTTACGAAGGCGTTGAAATAAATAATCAACGAGACGTTTTCTCGGATGGTGCGAAATTGACGAGTACGTTACGGTGGTTGGTCGATCGAGTTGCGATCATCGTTTCGCGCGCAGAGATTTCCAGACGCGAGGCGTCATTTAAATGGTTGGAAGAATAATTTAACAGCACCTCGATTCGATAGACCTCGAGTATCGCGATACGTTGCTCGCCTTTTTCGTCGTTAAACGCCTTCGAGAAAAGAGAGAGCAAAAGGGTTCGTTGTTCTCAGAGATTGGTAAAAAATTCGCGCGAGCGAGGTTTCCAGGAAGAAAAGGTTTCGCGATTCGTGAACGGGTCGAGTGACCGCTTAACCGTTTCCCGGGCGCTGAATGTCGGTAAACACTCAAAGATTCGTAACAACGGAGAATGGCTCCGCGCAATTATATTAAAAGCTTCGTTAAGCGTAAGCGCAGCGCGCGGTAGGATCTCGCGATGGAGTTAGGATAGCTTCTTGATACGCGCGTTTTCTCTCGATTGCCCCTTGCAGCCGGTCTGTCGTCGAGGACTCGGAATTACCGCGACCGCTTAAAGTCATTAACGAAATCCGCCGGGACGGGCGTTCTTTTCCGCGATCGTTAAGGATGACGGATCGTGGTAGACGCGAGCTCGCGAATAAAGGCGGATCCGTTCTCTCGTTTGTCGCAACTCGTTCAGCGACCGAGTAATTTATAACGCGGCGACGCGTGTTCCTCCTCGCTCTCTCGAGCGATGAGAGAGAGAGAGAGAGAAAGAGAGAGAAAAAAAAACGAATTAACGAAATTCGCTCTCGTTACCGGTTCCGCTTCTCGTTAAACGCGGTCGGACGGTATTCAAAATTTGTAGGAGAACCCGGCCGAAAGTTCTACACTCGGCTCGATTTCGTTCTCCCGTTGGTAGAGTATCCGCTCCGAGAAGCGCGATAGATCACGGTCCGTGTTCGCGACTCGTTCGTTTCTTTCCGCTCGATACCTTCCCAGCTGTGCTCCCTTACCTCCGCTATACCCCCCTCCTATTAAACCGAGGAATTAAATTACCGAAATTACACCCTGGGGCTACGAGTGTCGGATGGAAAATCTGCGAGCCGAACTCGCTCGAAAAACCCCCTCTCCTGGCCAAGCTTTCCCACCCGTTCGCCTCGTTCTCCTGGTTTTCCTCCTCGTCTTCCTCCGCGTTCTTTCTTCCGCGCTCGTAGCACGCGCAGAGAGGTCTCTGGCTCTTCTGCTCCGACGAGATTAAGATTCCCTCGGCCTTACATTAGCCTCGCGAAACCCTCTTGACCTCGGCGTCTCGTTTCGGCTCGTCTGGACGCGTTATTAGCCCGACGATATTCTTACTTCGGGATTATAATTAAATTTTCGAGCTTCGAGCCGTTTCGTTTTCGCCTCGACGCCGGGCTTAATTTCTTCGAAGGTACCCCGCGCTCGACCAACCCTTTTCGATGCTCGAGGAAATCGCCGCTGGTGCCAGACCGCGCGATTAAAAGCCCAAGGATTTATATCCAAACGTAATTCGCGAGATTAACGCGTCGACTGGCCCGGCCCACTCTCCGAAACTTTCCTACGAATTTCCAAGCTTCGTTCGTGATTCGGACTCTTTGAATTCGAGCTGAAGTTCCCGCGGGCCGGACGCGTTTCGATATTTCCATCGAGATTTTGTTCCGGTGGACTCGCGCGTAATCTCGCGAGGAACGAGCGCGAGAAGACGAACTCTGGGCAGAGAGGATCGGGCGGTCGAAAAAATAATTCTCTTTTATCGGACTTTTTCGAAAGTGTCGTCTTTTCCGAGCAAAGTGTCCACCGAGTGTGAAATTTCGGAAGGAATCTCCGCGAAGTTTTCGGTAACTTCGCTCCTCGGAAAATGAAACGAGAAAGTTGTTTCATTTTCGAGAAAACGCGACACTCTGTCGCTGAACGGTCCCCGTTTCGATGATTTTCTCCCGGTATCTTTCCTCGTAGATTCGAAATTACGAGACCCCGGTATAACCGTCTTCAAAGAAACTTGGATATCGTTGCTTTCGAAGCACGGATATCCGCGCGATCGACGGAACTTCTTGGAAACGGCCCTTTAATCAGGGTGAGAAAGAAAAAAAAAAAGAAAAAAAAAAGAAATATGTTTTCACTCGTTAAGACACGAGAAAACATCGCGCACAGGGAAAGACTCGGATTCGCGTTCGTTTCCTCGGAACGAATTCCCACGATTTTATATCCTATCGCCTATATCCCCCGAGGGGAATATTTTGTCATTTTTGTTGGCCCGAGTCCTCGCGAAGGCTGATTAGTACGTCCGTTCCGGCGCGCCTCGTGATGTTTTTTGCAGGGCTCTTTTTCGCCTCTCCCCGCTCCGGTGCCCGATGTTGCATCGAACCCTTCGACGTTGAAAAACAACGGTCGGTGCGGAGGGTGGCGAGGGTCGAAAACAAGCGGCGGTGCGGCAAGACAGTGGTCAGAGGCGTAATCCGGGCAGATAAAGGTGCATGAATTTTTCATGCGGGCCGTTAAACGCTCACCCGAGGCGAGCGTTCCGTTCGTGCGGCCAGGTCCGAGTGGAATTTCAGCGAGTCGCATTTGCGTGGTGTCGTAGCTACAGGAAGGACTTACCTCGAGAATGTTATCTTCCGTTTCCGCGTGATTCAGTCGAGGCGCCGCAACGAGAATCCAGATGTTCATGCATTTGCATTAAAATGCCCCCTGAACCGTCTACCTACCCGAGGATTTTCGTTCCCGGGGATCGCGTAGGATTTTCCGACGGTGTTGCAAAACAACCTTCGGCCCTCCTCTCGAGTAAAAAGAGTACTCGATCGGATTACGATGCATTTACACTTCTTCCCCCGAACCCGTGTGGAACGTTGGATCGATCCGCGGCCTAAGAACAAAATAACGCGTATCGATTCTTCGCATCGAGGATTTTAAGTACGACGCGTGTCCATTTTTTCCAATTCCCACGGGTACGCGTACGCGAATGCGACTACACGTTCCAGCGTTGTTTGTCCCCACTCCGCTTGTTCAATCGTGCACGGAATTGTCATCGTGGTTGAAAAAAACTAGAGGGAACGAGAGAGAGAGAGAGAGAGAGATGGAGAACGAGGGTCGACGCGCTGCGTTTTATTAGCGTTATTGCATACCGCTATAACGGACGGCGTCAACTGTACATCGCAATGTATTGATTACGTTTTTCCATCGGGCAACGTATTCGTATCTGGGTTATTCCGCGCTATTTCGTCGATAATCGGTGAAATTGACTTTTCCACGGGGGAAGAGTACCGGAGAGATAAAGAGGGAGGGAGAACGCGGATCGAGACGATTGACAGATCAGATACGGGTTATCGAATTTCGCCTGTCCGGCTCGAGAGTCGCGGTCTCTAGAACCGGCCGTGAAATTAATTTTTACGACGTGGAAACGCGCGCACGGGAACGGTGGCGCACGGTCCGGAATTCGCGTAACTCGATATTTCAATTTTTTTTTTTTTTCTTTTTTTTTCGGGGGGTAGCGAAAAATTTGTCTCGTCGTCGACGAGCGACGCGGATCGCGCGACGATCTCTCTCGGTGCTCGTAACTCGGGAAAACGATACCGTGAGGGTGTGTCTTTGCGAGAGCTTCGTGTCCGAGAAATCCTTTCCTCGTCGGTGCTCGGTTCGCGGGGGGACGAAGGACGTTTAATGCCCGCCATCGATAATGTCGTCTGAGCCTGGTCACTGGGGAGTACGCACTTAAGGAACCGGCTAGCGGAGATCCGTGACGGGGAAGAAAGAAGGAAAACGGAGACCCGGAGTGCATCCCCGCGTGCGAGAGAGACCGACGCGAACTAATAGCAGTCGAACGATTAAAACTAACGATCCCGTTGCGCCACCGGTTCATCCCTTATTCACCCCTCGGCCGAGATTAACTGCGGAATGACGACCGATCCGACCGAATGAAAACACCGAGGGTCTACGGAGACGCCCTCCGTCGTCTTTCTCCTCTTAATCGGCCTTTTCTATTAATCCCTTTTTTTCCCGGTTAATTGTCTCCTTTGCCGACGCGGGTCACCGCCATCGCTCGGTCCTCGCTCTTTCGTTCCTCCTCGAATTAAACGAGACTCCGCGCCGGTATCACGCGTAACGCACACCGAACAACGGACTTCCAAAGTCGTGAACGTGCATTTCAATGATTCTTATCCCGCGGGATCGGTGCATCGGTGCATCGGTGCATCGGTGCAACGCGCGCTCGACTACGACTCGCCTCGTATCCTCGGTGTTTATCGATCGTTCGTGCAAAGGAGCCGACCGGTGCATCGTACTCTTTGCACCGATTCGAGGAACCGGATATCGTTCGTTGCACCGCGTCTCGCGGAAATATTAAATAAATCGAATCGATCGTGCCTGGACGCTAATCGCAGAATCGTAATTGTTTCGAACGTCAACGAGAACAAACTCGCGACGAATAACGAGCGCAAATGCAACGCGAAAACACGGCAAAAAGCGCGAATACGCGCGAAAGATTGAAAAAAAGCGAACGAGAACGGTGGAGAGGAGACAGCTCGTGGGATAGATTTACGGTGAACGGAAGCCATTACCGAACGTTTCGAACTACAAACCGATACGTTGTCGAGAACAAGTTGGTAACAATTTAGCGGATGGAATGTTCGTAAATGTTTGCAGTGGTTCGATCGCGCGCGATCGTCGAGCTAGAGATGCGAGTTGATCGGTGAAAAATGGAATAGGCGAACCGAAACGATCGTCGCGAACGTTCGACGAAACCGAAAGTCGAGCGCGGTCGCTCGATTTTTAGAAACACGATCGAAGGTTTCTCTTCTCGTTGGAGAACGCAGGAACGCGAATTTGAACCGATCGGTGTTCGCGATCGTGATAAAGCGAGCCGTTCGTTGTACGACGAATCATTCTCGACGCGTTAAAACGCACCGTATCGCCGAAATTCATCGGTTCTCGTCGAAATTGGCTCGCTGGTCGGGCGTTTAATGAATCCCCGTTGCTAAATGAAAAGGAAATATCTCTGTTCATTCGCGGTAGGTATCCCGCGAATATCATCGCTCGTCGAATACCGAGCGTGCATTCTTCGCCGCGCGTGCTACTTTCTCTTCTCGTATCACTTTTTTTCTATATTTACCGTGCATCTCTGCACAACCGTCGCGTATTATTTTTACCCTCTTTTGTAGCTCGGTTTGCTTCTTTCTCTTCCTGTTGTCCCTCGTCGCGTCAAAGCCGTACCCTTAAATAAATAATAACAAAAGCGGTAAAATCGTCGACACGTTCGCGGCTCGACGAGGACACCTAGTCGATTTTCGACCGACAATTTTTATCTTTTACAAAAGATATCCGATCCAAGTCGAATTTTCTCGCGCGAAACGCACGAAAGAATCCGTGAAACGATTCTCGTTCCCATTTGGGACATCCGGGGCATCGAGATCTTGGATCGAGCGGAGAGCATCGAGTTGGACCGAACGTACGTTTAATCGCGCGTCCGTCCGCATCTCCCGCGATCCTTAACCGAGTTAGAAACGGAGCTTTCTCCGATAAGCGATCGCGGTTGATCCCTGGAATCGTTCGGTCCGCGTGGTCGAGCCTCGGAACGCAGCGGAGGTTTATTATCGTCGAACGGCGTCGGTTGTCCTTTTCCTTCCCCCGGGGGCCACCGAGGCACGAAACAGGAACGAGACGAGTACTAATTTTCGCTCGACGGATTACTCTTTATTAATCGAGGTATCCCACGTTGCCGGTTCACTTTTATTAAATTCCCCGAGAAGCAATTCCACTCGGAACAAGGTATCTCTTCCTTTACGCGTAACCCGGTACCGGTATCCGCGTACAATACCGAATAATAATGCCCAGCCGCGACGATTCTTTCGCCTCTCGGTGTATCGTCTACACGTATCGTGCAATCTTACCGATGGAATATTAAATTGTCTATCCGTACCGGTCCTCGTCTTATCGGTGCCCGCGACGGTACCGCGTATTCTTCTGTTATTAAAGAAGGTTGCGCACGGCGAACGCGCGATCCGTACGATTTCGAGCACCATCGGTGAACGTACGTCGGGGAAGACGGGTGATCCATCAGAGGGAGAAACACCCTGACGGCACCGCTGCAAATCATAGCTCGTCCCGGCTCTTTCTCCTGGTTTTCGTCTCCGTGGTTTCTCGTCCTTTTCCATCGGGTAGCGAACCGGCCGGCGAGCGAGCGAGCGAGAACACCGACAAACGAGAACCGAGAACGGAGAGGAGCAGGACGACAGAGCGACAGAGACCGCGAGACAGGACAGGACAATACCCTTGAGCTCCATCGTGACCAGCATTTTCGATCCGTCGCATAATTCATTTTTTTCCCCTTCCAGGCATCGCTTCCCGCGACGCCACCGGCAACCGTTGTTCCTTTTGTTCGTCTTGCCACCACCGCCACCGTCACCGCCACCCGGCTCGGAGGCTTTTTTCTTTTTTTCTTTTTTTTTTCTCTCTTCTTCTCTAACCCGGCCTCGAGGACACGCTTGGTCTGCTTTTCGAAGTATTGATCAATTCCGCGGCGACGAACGGGGGATGCACACGATACGTCGAGGCGTCCCTTTAAAAGGTTGCTCGCGTTCTCTATTTTTCGGCACGAAACAAAAATCAATTTTTTTTTTCGTTTCTGGTTTCCGGCCCTCTTTTTCTGCACCCTTCGCGAGTATCCAGAGCGTGCGCGCGGGTTAAACATCGTACCGGATACCGGAAACGAAATTACGGCCACTTTGAAACACACGCGGCCCGTAATCTTTTCTTTTTGTGTATACCCCGCTATGAAAAATACGGTCCGGAACGGTTGTGCTAAAATTCGTGGAAATAACGGGGTACGCGAGCGTTTCACCGCGCAGGTGTCGAGTATAGCGCGTGAATCGAAGGTGGCTACGGTAAGACCTCTCCAGCTTCGCCGAAAGTAGAACCATATGGCGAGGGCATCGGTGTTACGGAGAAGAGACGGAAGGGGGGACTACATCGGAGAAGAGAATGGATCGATGTTCCGACATACGGGCAAAAATGGCGAAATCGGTGGGAAATCCGGTTTACCGTTTTCCTTCGGACGATTCGACGCGATCGATTTCTTCCGTTTTAAAATATATAAATTCCCAGACTTTCGAGAAGCAAAGATCCTAGCAAGCAATGTTTCTCGAGTCGCTTCACGATCGTTCGCGTTTCGACTTGGAACGTGTACCCCTGAAATATCCTCCCTATCCTGCGTAACTCCGCGTGACCCGCTAACCTCGAGGAATTTTTCAAGCGGGGAAATTCCAGCGGCAATTAAGATCGCGTTTGTTCGATAATCGGGTCTCTTTCTCCGTGGAAGTCGATCGAGGAAGGTTTTCTCGCGCAGTTGCGTCGAACGATGCTCGGAGAGTTAATCGAACGACGGGATTCCCTCTTCTTGCGCTCGATCGAGGGTGAGAGAGGTTCGAGAACGGGATCGGGAAGCGGCGAGCTCGAAAGAGCGCCGACTCGCGATAATGTTTAGTCGGGGAGAAGCGGGAAACGTTGGAAGTTCCCTCGTAAAGTTCGAGCGGCAGTTCGCGGGAAGTTTCACCCAATTTCTTCGCGGTGTTTCGTCCCTGGGTTCGAGGAAGGGGTGTACACCCTCTCCTCGAACGTCCGCGTGCCGTTTCGGGACGAACGCGAGGCATCCTTTTGGGGATCGATGCTAAACTTTTCGCATCGCGGGAGTCCCCCGTATTAATTATCGGGTTTATTTTCGACGGCCGTTAACAAACCCCCGCGTCGAAGATACCGCGTCGTTAAAAGTTCCCGCGGGCTGGTTTGTCTATTCAGCGAGTTCTGGTTGCCGACGAAACGCCGCCGTTGGATTTCTCTTGTTCGCGTAAACTCGAGCGACGAGGGAACCACGCCGGGATTTTCTCCGTCGGGCGACTCGCGACACGCCACTCGAGAGTTTGCGTCGTTACAACGTACCCGGGGCCCCACCGAACTTGCGTTTCCGTTACCCCCCCGGCTTCGCGTCTGCAAAGTCGACGAACCGCTTCAAGATCAACCACGGTGTCTCGATAGACCGCGCCACTCACCGCTCGCAATCACGGAATCGAGAAACCCGAGGCAATGCGAATTACTGCGTCGCGGGCCTCTGTGCGACGCCGGATCGAGAAATTCGACGGAACGTTGATAATTTTCGAGACGTGTAAAGATTTCGTGACTTCCTTAACGTACCACCGAAAATTTGCGATTCAGAAGGTTTATATTTTTCAAGGTATCGTTAGACGTATCGATTTCGACCTTTCGTCTACGATCATCGTTGCAGAGATTTTTCGAGCAGAGAGATTCGTACGAAAAAGACATTTTTACGAATCGTAAAGATTCGTATTACGCGCGAACGGTGGTCGCGCTTCGATGGACACCGAGCCGAGAGGGAAGACTCCGGGAAATTGTAAACAATGAAATTTGAAGAGCGATCGTAAAAAATGGTCGTCCGTCGAAGTCAGCGGAACAGCCAGACGCCTGCGAGGGCCGATAAAACGAATACGCTCCCTGGAAAGGGGTGTTCGAAAGCAGTCGTTTTAAAATTTAAATCCGACCCTTTGACGTGCCGTTGCGCCGCCGACAAATTGCCGGCAAGATACTCTCGACCGGTCGAATATTTTGCTCGATAACTTTATCGTTCCGTTTGTTTCGTATTCAAAAGGAGCCGCGCAACGTTCCGGGACGTACGTCGAACTTTCTTTCGCAGAAACTCCACCACCGTCCCTTGGCTCGTTCTCCGACTCGTTCGATATTTCGCCGAGAACATTAAGCTCGGTCGCATACGATAATCGTAAATTACGTTCGTTCCAGCTTCTCGAGGCGCGATGGAAAAACCCAGGGCGTCTGCTGCCGGCGGAGCCTTCGCGCTTTCCCTCCGACTTGGCGAACTTTTCAATTAACCCTTGCGATGCGTATCGTTCCTCCTGGACTTTACCGTGATCCATAATTTATGGAGTGGAAATCTTATGGATAGAAAATCGGGACGAGGGGAACCACGCGCGCGAAACTTCGACTCGGAAATACTCGAATCGGCAAAATCGACCGAGGCGACGAGTCGTCCTTGATGAACCGAGTCCGATATCCCTAATCCCGGGTATACGCGCGGAGAATTATTTCTTTCGTAACAGTTTTACGAAATATTGTAAATAAGCCTGAGAAAAGTCTCGAAAGGTTCCTCGATCGAAGAAAGAATTAAATCTGGAAGCTCAGTGTCCCGTTTCTCGACTTCAACTTTCAAAATTTGTTCCCAACTCGAGAACGAAGACGAATCCATTCGCGGTGTACACCGCGCTCAAAAGTTACTCGTCCACCCAGGTCACAGGATTATCGTTCACTTGGATAATCGTCCCGCGAAATTCTTTAAGCGGATAAAAATGAAGAAAGCTCATTTTTTTCGAAAGGAATCGAGTTACCGAACAAACGCAATTACTCGCGACCCAAGACTTCGAGAAGTCGAGAAAAAAAGAAAGGAATCGGTCGATGTTCCCTTCGATGGCGAGCACGAGAGGCACCGCCATGGAACGTGGATCGTTTCTCGAGGCGTTCGCTGGAAATACGCGGTCCTAAAAAAGCGTCGCGATTTCCGGCCGCGCGTTCGGAGGCTCGAGAGGAAGGTTGTTGGCTGGCGTCGCGACACCGTAACGCGGGGATTCGACGACGGACCACCGAAGTTTTATCGCGAACTAAGTATCGCGGCAAGCTCGGGCCGCCGGCGCCCGTGAATATTCCAATTTCATTAAACATTCATAAAGCTTCGTGTTTCCAAGTTTTTGCGCCCGTGCCCGTTCCCCTTTCCAATGCCCGAGTGGACACGACGAGAACTCGCTCTCCCGTATATCTTCGCGAAGTCTAGACGGTGTCGAGAGTGTTTGCGTCGACGGATCCGATTGCATTCGCGCGACTCCTCGATAACGAACGACGATTACACCACCGCGGCTCTCAGAATCGTACGCGCGATTCGGTGAAGGTTCGTCGCTTTCTTCCAAAAAATAGGGAACATCGCGGTACTCGCGCGATAGATCGACAGACGGACGTTTGTCGACTCGAAGCAACAATATTCCTCGAAGGTACGAAGCGTTTTATTTAGAGTGATTTTTGGAATTTAATACGACCGAAAACGCAAGTCCCCGGATACTTGAAACTTGACACGCGTCTGTGTCAGTGTTTCGGGAAAATTCGTAAATATTCCTGTACAATTGTCTCGAGTATTTGTAAAGTGATCGCGAGTTTCCAACGAGTTCGTTTCTTTTTCGAATTCCCATTTTTAGAAGGCAAGCTTCGGAGAAACGTCGATGAAAAGGTATTGATTTTTTGTTTCATCCGTGGAATAAAAATACCCTCTCGACGAGCGAGGACGGTCGCCGCGAAGCGAACGCTCGTATCCGTCGCGTTTATTCGACGCAGGCGCGAAATTAACGGCGCGTTGGAAGTTTCGTCGCTAAACAAGCAATAGACGAAACACCGTATTTGGTCGAACGTACGTCAGGAGGAAAGTCGATTCGGTGGTGAGTTCGCGTTCGACGTCGATTTTTGTAAAAATTCCCGGACGATGTACGCTGCACCGAGGTTCGGGATTCCCCGATAAAGGGGAACACCGTTAGGATCGGTACGTTTGAGAGATTTAAAGGGAACGTCGATAAATCAGGGGGTTTACTTTTAAGACTTTGGGAGGAGTCCAGGCCTCGGAGATCGAGTCGTTATCAGGAATCCTCGGGTTTATGGGCTAGCGATTTCATTATGAATGCGCCACTAAACTCTGGCTCTCTCCACGCGAATCGCCGCTTCGTCGGCCAACGCCTTTGAGCGAGTCCTGCTTTCGGATACAAGCCGCCGTACGGGTATTTACCGATTATTATTACACGAGGAAAGTTCCTTTGACAATAGCCCGCGGAAACTGCACAGACGAGAAGGTAAAGATAGCGAGCGTGAAACAAAATTACGCGTAAATTTACGCGCCGTGTACGACGGACACCGTTGGTCGACCTGTTGTCGCGGTTGACACTGGATAAAGGGGACGGACATTTTTTTAGTGTATCTTGGATGGTGCAACGAGTTTAAAAAGTTGACAAATTTCAGAGCTGTCGCGGTGGCTATTAAAAACTTTAAAACTTTCACCGCTGTACCGTTCGAGCGTAAACAAATTTAGGAGCCGCGGACACGGGTTTCCGTACGACGCAAATTCGTTAACAACGCAAAGATCGTCGAGCGTTCGATCCGAAGTGGATTCGCGTGAAACGGTTGGCGCGCGATCGACAGTTTACGCGGAGAGCACGGGTTCGTGAATAACGCGACGGGGCCGAGAAATCTCTGGCCGGAAATAAAGAGGCGGGCCATGAATATAGATCGCGAAAGTTAAGGGAGCGTCCAGCTTGTTATCCGCGAATCTCGGGAAGTTTGTTCGAAAAATCCCTTTCGCCGCGACGGCTTTTTTCGTCTCTCGCGGAGCGGTCGCTTATAGTCGCGTAAACACGGCTACTTCTGCTTTCCATGCAAATCGAAACGCTCGAATTATCATGCCGCGCGTCGTACGGAATAATCTTCTTCACCGCGCGGAGGAAGTTACAACAAGGCGGGGGAGACCGCGCGATTCCGAGCCGCGCGGCCGAAAATCGGCTAAATTATCGATAGCGGTTCGGGCGATCGTCCCGTCGTTCGATCGACGCGCATAATTCGGGAAACTTCGCGACCACGGGTTTCCAGCCGGCTCGATCCCCGAACGAGTAATCTCGACTTACCGTCCACGAGACGTTGCTCTCGGGGGCTCTCGTTTTATTTTTACCACCGCGTCACGGAAAAACTGGGTTTACGGTGCGAAGCCAACGACTGCATTTCAAATTCATGCTCCACTTTATCTTCGTTAGCGACGCACCGATCGACGGTATACCGGCCCGCCGGATCGAGACGCAAATATACGATTAAGATTGCTCTCGTCTCGCTCTCTCGATTTACATAACCGCTTTCGCGAATTACCCGGGAGTATAATCGTGCGTAGTAAAACGTGACTCGATAGAATTCATTCCAACGAATATTTAACCGCGTTCGTCGCGCGTTCCACGGACGATCGTTTTGGAAAATTGTAAGCAACGATTCCGTCGAACTTCCATTCCTTCGTTTCGTTTCTCCACGAACATTTACTTCGATGAACGAAAAGGGACGATTCTTTCGCCGTAAAGGTGAAACAATACACGCGTCACCGGGCAAATGGATTCCGACGAAGAAGAGAACTCTACCAATTTATTTATTTATCGTTCTTTGTGCTCGAGTTTACCGATTCGGTGCCATCCGAGTAACAATTCCGAATATCGCGAAGCATCTGTTCGAATACATTTGTCCGGTTCCGTGTGCTCTTAAAAGAGTACGTTACCTCTGTCCCGAAGCGAACGGTGACTCTTGGGTTTTCTTTGAAAAGAAGTTCTCCGCGCGACTGAGAAGTCGCCGGGCGGAAGAGTCGTTCCCTCCGATAGAAGAAAACCAAACTTCCGTCTTCGATATTCTCTTTCGGACTCGATAACGTCGATTCGCGAACGAATCGCTATCGGCGCGACGCTCGAGAACGCGCGCAAGATTGTACCCGAATTCGTGTTTACGGCCGAGGGGAAACTCGGTTCCGCGGAGGAGCACGCTTTTCGCTTCATTTCCGCGAGAGTCTTCGACTCTTCGGCCGTTTCATCTCGTTTTACGCGAACGTCGCCGCGTTACGTTTCGCGACTCGCCGCTGCCAACGATCCACCCTCTGGTTTTTTTTTTCCACCTCCTTCCAGCCATCCCTTCTGTCCCACCACCCTCGTGGAACTTTTATTCGCGGCTCGTAGCACCGTGGCCGATGCTGGATGGAACACGACGCGGGTTTTATTCCGTCGTAAACAATATTTTTATTGCCTCCTCATCTGGGGGAGAAGGAGGCGCGCGAAAGTGCAATTCCGGGGACGCCAATGGCTGGCGAGGATCGAGGTTCGTTCTCCTTCGTGCATCGAACACGTAACTTGTTAATTTCGCTCGCTCGGAAGTCGCTGGCAATTTTCTACGCCCGCGTTACGTCCGCGTGGATCAATTTTTTTTCTTACACAAGATACGACGTTCCATCGACGAGGTCATTAACACAGACAAAGAGTACAGATAACGCTGACGGATTGAAACATTTTTCTGCCTTTCAATAACCAATGGATGATCCTTGTAGAGCCACGTTAGTCAAATAAGAACTCGAAAGCAGAATTACTGTATCACTCTTACTTTTCGAAGAATACGAGTTTTTGTAAAAATGTTAGAAAGTTTCAATTGGTCTTTGAAAATAGAGGAGAGCTTTTCAAATATAGTGGTATCCTAGTACAAATAATATTCCAATAACAATCGCGTAGAGGAACGGACAATCGTTGAAATCGTCGGCCTTTACATGTTTCGCAATATCTTGATGTTTATTCATTGTAATAATTAACAACCATTGTAGGACCATAGTTTCAACAATTATCAACAATATCCTAGTACAAATAGTGGCTTAAAAGCCGTCAATTTGTTGAAATATCCGGTTAGATCGAACAAAGGCGATCGAAGTAACGATAAGTCACCTTCCGGGGGGAGTATAAATAGAGCTGTCGGTTATCGAAAATTTCATTCCGCCGGGAGCTGCCGAGGTGGACGGACGTCTTCCCTTTAGGTAGGTGGACCCACCGCGGACAGCAATGGAGTCCGGCTGTCCCTCTGGTAACTGGTACTGACCGCTGATGGGCGGTGGTCAGTAATATCCACCACTCTCTAATTGTTTCTTTTTCAGTTTTTCTTTGTTTAATTTATTTTATTTTTTCCGATGTATCTGTATTTGTTCCCCGATTTTAATTTCTACTTGTTTTTCCATGCTTATTCTTTTGTCGATGCTTCGTTTACTTTCATTCTTACCCCATGACTGCATTTAACCATTAACCCACATATACCGTGTTACTTTTGTCACGACTCGTTTAATGTGTATTGTAAATTTAATTTGGCTAGCTTAGCTAGGTACATCGGAAAACGAAGAACGAAGAGGACCGCTTCGTCCCTGCATCATCGGTTTAGTTGTAAGTTTAGACCAAGTTAGTTTTAAGGCCACCGGGTACGACTGTCTGTGATCTGCCGAGCAATTATCCAATCTTTAGCTTATCTTTGCTCGCTTCCTCGTTCCTCGGTCCGGTCACCTCTGCTTGTTGCGTAAGCAAGTGACCGGCCGTGTAAGTAGTCCGAACGGTCGATCGCCGTCTCTTCCGGTGCGTTCGCTTCCAGAGAGGACACGTTGCGAACGCAGGAGCAGGCATTTTTGCCGGTCCCTGTGGAAGCCTCCGGAATAAGACCCTCTCCTGGTGAATCTCTCGTGAGTCAGGTCCACGCTTAGCGGCTGGCACCGGAGTTGGGAGAAACGGGGCACTCCTTTACGGAGTGGATGGCGTCGCTCGTTTTCTCTGGAATCGGACCCACCGAGAGGAAACGGGATCGAGCAAGTAGGACCAACTCCACGGTTCGCGTCGCGTCTTTCCCAATTTTGCCTCGTTTTGTGCGACGATGTAATTGCTCGGCAGAACTGAACGAGGAGATCGAAGGAACATTGATTCCTTCCATCTCCATGATTCAGTAATTTCGTTTGTACTGCGTATCGAGGGAGATCGATGGAACTTTGATTCCATCTATCTCTCTCCGGGTCTCCGCTCGCAGCAACCTCCACGCGGTGAGACCTGGTAATCGGTATTACTCGCGACGAACGATAATTATTCGTCGCGGGTAGTACCGAGCTGATTGGCTGCGAATTTAGAATAATTTTTATCGTTTAAATTATAAGTACTACAACTGATTACTTAAAGAGTAGGAAAAATTGTACATTGCAACGTAGAAAACTTTTATGGTGCATATGAATGTATGACACTTAAAATATGACGATGAGAAGTAGGAATATAATTGTAACTGGAAGAAATATGTATGGTACATTAAATAAACGACATATATTCCGAATATCTCGAGTTTTTTAATTACAACTTTCCTCTCCCTTTCCTGTAATGGTATGAATCACTTCATCAACTGATGAACAACGAATTTTCAAGAATCCGCGGAGTTGTGCCACCTCCTCGACTCTCATGTTCTCCTGATACGAAAGTTCCAAAATCGACGAACAGTCTTAGCAAAAGTCCACAATTTCGTTCGAATTTCCCGCAAAATTTCAATCGGCGGAAGTTCTTGGAAATGACGTCATTTCTAAGAATCCGCGGAATTGTGCCACCTCCTCGACTCTCATGTTCTCTTGATACCAAAGTTCCAAAATCGACCAAAAGTTTCAGTAAAAGTTCAGAAATTCGTTTAAAACTCCCGCAAAATTTCAATTCGCGGAAATTCTTGGAAATGACGTCATTTCTAAGAATCCGCGGAGTTGTGCCACTTCCTCGACTATCATGTTCTCCTGATACCAAAGTTCCAAAATCGACGAAATGTTTCGACAAAAGTCCAGAAAGTCGTTCGAAATTCCCGCAAAATTTCAATTCGCGGAAATTCTTGGAAGTGACGTCATTTCTAAGAATCCGCGGAATTGTGCCACCTTCTCGACTCTCATGTTCTCCTGATACCAAGAGTGCCGAAATAGAACATTTTCTGAAATTTTCGCCCGATTTTCAGACTTCAATATCAGGAGAACATGATCGCCGAGGAGGTATTCATTTTTCGCGGATTCTTGGAAATGACGTAATTTCCAAGAAATTCCGTGAGTTGAAACTTGGAAATTTGTTCCTTTGATTTATAATACGGATCACATATTAGTAGAGGGAGTGGAAGCAAAGTAGGTAGAGGAAAGAAGCTACTCGTGTTTTACTTAATGAATTTATTGAATTTCATTAAAGTTACATTCATATTGTTACATTTAACCAAAGTATACAACGTTTTGTATTAAAATATGTAATTGTTTCTTATCTATTGTCTAACTATTCTAAATTCGCAGCCAATCAGCTCGGTACTACCCGCGACGAATAATTATCGTTCGTCGCGAGTAATACCGATTACCAGGTCTCACCGCGTGGAGGTTGCTGCGAGCGGAGACCCGGAGAGAGATAGATGGAATCAAAGTTCCATCGATCTCCCTCGATACGCAGTACAAACGAAATTACTGAATCATGGAGATGGAAGGAATCAATGTTCCTTCGATCTCCTCGTTCAGTTCTGCCGAGCAATTACATCGTCGCACAAAACGAGGCAAAATTGGGAAAGACGCGACGCGAACCGTGGAGTTGGTCCTACTAGCTCGATCCCGTTTCCTCTCGGTGGGTCCGATTCCAGAGAAAACGAGCGACGCCATCCACTCCGTAAAGGAGTGCCCCGTTTCTCCCAACTCTGGTGCCAGCCGCTAAGCGTGGACCTGACTCACGAGAGATTCACCAGGAGAGGGTCTTATTCCGGAGGCTTCCACAGGGACCGGCAAAAATGCCTGCTCCTGCGTTCGCAACGTATCCTCTCTGGAAGCGAACGCACCGGAAGAGACGGCGATCGACCGTTCGGACTACTTACACGGCCGGTCACTTGCTTACGCAACAAGCAGAGGTGACCGGACCGAGGAACGAGGAAGCGAGCAAAGATAAGCTAAAGATTGGATAATTGCTCGGCAGTTCACAGACAGTCGTACACGATGGCCTTAAAACTAACTTGGTCTAAACTTACAACTAAACCGATGATGCAGCGACGAAGCGGTCCTCTTCGTTCTTCGTTTTCCAATGTACCTAGCTAAGCTAGCCAAATTAAATTTACAATACACATTAAACGAGTCGTGACAAAAGTAACACGGTATATGTGGGTTAATGGTTAAATACAGTCACGCAGTAAGAAAGAAAGTAAACGAAGCATCGACAAAAGAATAAGTATGGAAAAACAAGTAGAAATTAAAATCGGGGAACAAATACAGATACATCGGAACAAATAAAATACATTAAACAAAGAAAAACTGAAAAAAAAAAATTAGAGAGTATTCGCCAGTACTGACCACCGCCCATCACCGGTCAGTACCGGTCAGTACCGGTCAGTACCGGTCAGTACCGGTCAGTACCGGTCAGTACCGGTCAGTACCGGTCAGTACCGGTTACCAGAGGGACAGCCGGACTCCATTGCTGTCCGCGGTGGGTCCAGGTGCCCCAAAGGCAGAGCTCCGTCCACCTCGGGAGCTCCCGGCCGAATGAAATTTTCGGTAACCGACAGCTCTATTTATACTCCCCCCGGAAGGTGACTTACCGTTACTTCGATCGCCTTTGTTCGATCTAACCGGATATTTCAACAAATTGACGGCTTTTGAGCCATTATTTGTACTAGGATATTGTTAATAATTGTTGAAACTATGGTCCTACGATGGTTGTTAATTATTACAACGAATAAACATCAAGATATTGCGAAATATGTAAAGGCCGACGATTTCAACGATTGTCCGTTCCTCTACGCGATTGTTATTGACTTTTACGTCTGTGCCGAGTATTGTTGTTGCAATATACATTTATTTACCGTAAATAATTTCTATCGAAAATCAAAGTAGGCGGATGCGAGAGTGGTCTCTGTAAGTGCATCGAGTCGCGTTACTCGAACTCTCGGCAGGGAGAATCGTTTTCTTCCGGCGCACATTGCGCTAGTCGGGAAAGTGCATGAATTCATATCGGCGTTCTGTGTTCTCGGAACTTTGTCGTTTCGCGTTCGATTGTCTCCGCGGGAAATATCATGGCGTGCTCGGTGCACAATCGTATCCAGTTGGTAACCGAAGTTTAAGGTTCCCTTTGATCCGTCGCGTCGCGTCGCGTCGCGTCGCGTCGCGTCGCGAGGATTCGTCGGCGTCGAGGAGTGCCGGGTGGGTGTATCGCCGCGACGATGGAAATTCGCGCGGATCGGTCCTCCTTCTCCGGTCTTCCCTCGGTTAATCGGAAACTTTGTATTCGGACGATAAATACGCGGACGAAGTTTAATACAGGTTGAAGCGGTTCCCGAACACAAGGGCTGCAGTTTATGGTCTCGCGCGAGCGCGACGTCGGGACGCGGGCAACGAGGGTAGACGACGCTTGAAGCGTCAATCTCGGGGAAAGTTTTGGCCGTTGCATCGAGAAATTTCGCTCACGTACCCGTGGCAAGTTCGAGCTGGTTATCGGGAATCGAACGCAATCGGTTCGGGGACATGTATACGGGTCCTACGTGGTACCGGCTCGTTCCGACGTTTCGTCGATTAATCGGATATATTCAAATTGTCGCGAAACTTGGACCGACGTTCGCGTCCCACCATCGAATGTGATGCGATCTAACCTCGAAGACGGCTTTTCGTTGTCGCGTGGACTTTCCAAATTGCTGCGTCCGGACACCGAATCGTCGGAAATCGTCGCGGAATCTTTCTCGCGGTAACGCGAGAATAACGTAGCCGTCCCGTTGGAGATTTTCGCGATATTCGAGATGGAGCGAAGACGGGGTTCGAACGACATTCCCGTAGAACGTTGCGTTCCGCTGCACGTTACGTTTTACGTTTTTTTCGGCTGGAAACCATCGACGCTGGATCGACGAGCTACGACACGGTCTTGTAAATTAAATCGAGCGACTTGGAGTCGTCCGATCGACTTGAAATCGAATCGTCGTGCATCGAATCGTCCAAGCTACTCCGCATCGTTCTGTCCCGTTTCCAACTATTGTTTCACCGATCGTCCCAAGTGAGCGTCGCTCCGGAACGAGTTAAAGGCTCGCGGTTACGGTTCGGTTACGTTTACGGTGCACGCGAAACGGCTATCGCGGAGGAGGTCGGGGAAACGCGATTTACCGCAAACAAGGTTGATTTAATAGAAAGCCGTGAGACGGAAAGGATATTCTTCCGCGCCGGCCTAAGATCAATCCTTGCTTTGTCGAGCGTGCCGCGATTCAACGGCAACGGGTACGGCGGAGGGTTTAGATGGTAGTAAAGGGTCGAGTATCACTCGAACGGCTCGAGAAATTCTCGCCGCTCGCGAGAGACTTTGTGCCGCGAGAATATAAGACTTTTTCAAAGCGCGCTGCAAACACGGTGCATCAAAGGAGGCTCGCGCTCCTCGAGCCGGCAAAAGTATCTTCTTGAAACGCGCGCCCCGTCCCGAGCAATTCCTTAATAATGAAATCCAACTCGTTGTATTCGCCCGACGTTTTCATACGTGTACGTTTTGTCAGCGCCCGTTGCTGCCGCTGCTGCTGCTGCTGCTGCTGTTCGTGGAAAGAACGGGGGTAGGGAAACGCGCGCAAACACGGTAGGAAAACACACTCGAGAGAGAGAAGACCCGTGCTCTTGTTACGCGGCTCTTTTGGATGGTAAAACGTCTGCTAAATGGCGCAAACGACGTTACGCGAAACACGCGGAAACGTCGCCCGCGCGTAAGCCTCGTCCGGGCTGTACAAGGTGTCCCGTAATTCGCGCCCGGAAGTCGACTCGTTCGAGAACAAGAACCTCGGTTGGAATAAAATCTGTGTCTCGGTTTCCGAGAACTGTGTCCTCCGTCGCGGTGGAACTTGGTGAAATTTTACTTACATCGTTTACTGATAAGAAACTGTACGAGAGCGATCGATCGACGCTCTTCCTTCGCGACCGTGGGCCAACGAACCGCGTTTTTTGTATCGCTTGCGCGCGTAACGAGTTTCTACGCACCGGTCTTCGATACTCTCGAGAAGCCGACAATGTTATCGATTGCTCGAATTCGCGATCGGGAGCCCGGTAACTGTTTCCTCGACTCGATCCACAAGTTTCCTCCGCCGCGTCTCGTTCGTTGTCCTCGAATTATACTTCGATCGTTACGTTTACCTCGTTGCTGTTTTCGTCCCGCTCCAGTACCGGTCGTTCCTCGTCGGTCGTTGTCGACCGAGTATCGTCCGCGTACCCCGATCCTTCGCGTTCGTGCATTTCCCTGATTACATCTTTGTGTTCTTCTTATGCTCGAAACTCTTCTTTCTCCTGCTCGCTCGTTACCCAAGTACACGCCTCGCTGTCCTTTGTCTCGAGCTTAGTAGAGTACTTTAATGTATTCTTAGGTTCGACGGTACGCTCGAGGTATTTGATTCGGAAACTTCTCGCGAAACTGGCGCTCTCCGACTTTACGATGCGACGAGAGGATCGATGAAACACAGGTACACCGAGTTGCATCCGTAACTTTAATTATGAAAAAATAATAGCAGCTCGAGTCGAAAAGGATACGAAGAACGCGTGAAAGTTTACGAGATCGTCGAATCCGTGGACGCAAAGAGAGATATTTCTCCTGGAATCCGTGTCGGTTGCAACTTTTTCGTGGATTCCATTAACCGGTTAAGAGTCGACTCACAGTTTCGGTACACCCCTTCCTCGTGGAGTAGCGTAACTGGTAGCGTTCCTTCCAAGTTTTCCGACAGCGAGGTCGAGTAAACAACCGACGCGGCGGACGCACGAGGCGCGTTCTTCCCCGTTCCACCGTACGCGACAACGATCGCGACAAATCCCCGAGATAATTATAATTGCCGGTTGGTCTTTGATTAAAGGGCGCACGATAAACTGCGTCTGTGAACGAGTTCATTAACATGCTTCGGGTCGGAGGTCCGACGGCCAACGGGGTTGGATCGACCCCACCCACCTAATCTTCCCCGTTACCTGTCGCCTATACGTCGCGACGCGAAACCATACTGTCCTTCGATCGATCCTCGGTAATTACGGACGCCGGGTTGTCTGGATTTCGTAACGTCTCTCTATCGGACCTCGCGTCGTCTCGGTCGTTCCTCCGTTCCGTTACCATCGTGCCAATTTCTTCTCGTTGCCTCTCTCTCCCTCGTCTCGTCATTTTTCACGTTTTCGATCTCTCTCCGTTCGCGTTTCATTTTTACAAATTTTTCTCCCCTTTTTTTACACCGTACGGTGCACTTTTTCAATTAATCCGCGCACTCGTTCGTCGCGCCGTTTTCGTAAATTTTCGCATTCGAAGACATTTATGCGGTCGTCGCGATGAATCCGCGCTCGTAAAATGTAGAAGAAAGAGGGAAAAATTAAACGAAATTCCAAAATTCCGGGGAACAACGGTCGGCCATTTTTACAACGGCGAGTGTAAAGAGCGACTGGTTTATTTACGTTTCGAACGTTAGTCTCGGCGTCGCGTACGCGTTAAACGTATCGAACGAATATGAATCGCGAGACGAGGCGAAGAAAGAGGGTCCTTTTCGCGTCGTGGACATCGCTACGGTTTCAATACGGGGAACGAGGGAAATATCGTTTCTGGTAATTGATCGGAAAAAATGAATACAATTCGAGTGTACGGCAGCTGGCAGCCGGAGCGCGCGACGCCTCCAGCGTCCGATCCAACGTCGCTCGCCGGTATCGATCCGCGATAATCGTTCGTTAGCCTTCGAAAACATACGTTCGGTTCGTTTTGGTGGCTTACGAGGCTGCCGGGCCACGCGAGGAAAAAGTAGGTAATTAAACGCTCGCCGGGAATGAATTCTTCCGTCTGGAACGATTAGTCGCGAGGAGCAAAAAGGAGCGATCGATGCTGCCCCACCGGGGACCGGGGGGACGTATTTTTATCGCGAGAACGTTTTCCGCGTCGCTGCCCAATTTTGGCGATAATTGGCGCGAGATTTTTCCCCCGGGATTATTTATCGAACCGTGGGACTCGAACGTTGCGTTGGATAATCTCTCGCAACGTCCTCCGCTTCGACGAGCGCCAACGATCCACGCGAGCGCTCGATCGAACTCGCGTCGTTTCGATCCTGCGGATCGGTCGGTGTCGGTTTCCCGTTCGAACGAGAGAAGACGAAAAAAGAAGAAAACTAATCGCAGGATGCGTTTCGGGTCTCGCGTCGTGGGCTCCGACGACTCGAATCTCCGCGAGAGAAACGCGACAAAGGGTTCCCGATGTGACGAACGATTCGATCGGGAACCGTGCGACTCGGTCAAAGGAGTCGGATCCTGTACGAGTTTTACCCCGGCGACGAAAAAAACGAGGAAAAAGGAAAAAAAAAGAAACTCCCGGAACAAACATCGGGCCGGGTAAAATGGTGAAACTCTGGCGCGCGTTCGAGCCCGGGTTAAACGCGCGGCCCCGTTTCGTTTCTTTGCCGCGCTCCGTCCCGCTCGGTGTACTCGGTCTCGTCCTCGTCGCGCTTCACCGACGCGCGGAAGAATCGGAAAGTTCACCGGTGCCAGGAACTCGGTGAAACTGTATTTATTCACCGGCTTTTCGTCCCGCGATAAGGGTCTTTTCCTGGTCCACCGAGCACCGGAGAGCCGCGGAGACCTCGCTACGTCCTTGCCCCTTCGCTCCTCTAATAAACTCTTTCTTATCTCGAGAGCGGCTCGGCTCGCTAGCTTCGCCTCAGAGCCGCGAGAAACCGGCGATAAAACTACACTTTCCACCGACCGTGTCCACCGTACGGACAGAATACAGACTGCGCGAGAGACACCGAGTCGCTTCCAAAAACGCTGCGTTACGACCTCTCGATCCCTTCTTCTCCAATGGTAACGCGTTCCTCGTTGTTGATCGCGAGAAGACACGCTCCGCCGAACGGGTGACTCGTCCCGTCCTCCGCGGAAGTTTTCCGCATCGGTGCGAGTTTGTGCAAACATCCGGGGAACGCAGGAAACGATTCCCGGCGCGCCATTTCCGATTCACCCGGTGTCGACAAATATCCGTAACCGACCTCGCTCCATCGTGCTACCGTTTCTACGAGCACGCGAAAAGAAACATCCAGCTCGTGACCGAAAGGAATTCCAAAGCCTACGGAAGTAACCACGGAGAGGACCGATTCGCAGGAATGCTTCAACGAGTCGGAAGCTTCTGTATTTTCGCGAGGATATTTTCCGGGAGTCTCGTTAAACATTGGCCCTTGATCAGCGACGAAACTCTGTCGAAGTTTCGATAGATAAAATTCAAAGCTCGTTCGACGCAACTTACCGCGAGGCTCAATTCTCATCGATGTACGTTTCGCGCGACGTTCGACGATCTACGGTGTTTCTTCGATTTTACGAGCGTCGATCGGTTCCAGCGACATTGAGTCATCGAACACCGTATCGGCGAATCGCGGACGCATTCGTCCGACTCTCCGACCGGAGTCCAAACACGTACGCGCGATACATCTCGCGGGAAAATTCACCGGAACCTGGGTTGTCCCGTCGCGAGTCCAAGGTGGAAAAGTGTCGTCGAGAGTTAAAAGTTTCTCGTCGGGACGTTCGCGAGGAGTCGAGGCCACGTCCGAGTTGCGTATCCGAGAAGAAGGAACGACGCTCCAGGGACCGGGGAAACGCGGGAGGTCCGAGAAGAGGCTCGAACCGAAAGTCGAGTCCTTGCGGATCGATCGGTAGGAGATTCTCGATCGATCTCGAAGAGCGTGCTCGCTCGAAGCGTAACTTCTGCTCTCGTCTGGTCCGAGGGGCCGTTTCGGTCAGGCGAACGATCGAAAAACTGATACTCCTGACCGATCGTCCCGAGGATAACGAGCGTAGACAGCGCGGCGTGTCGGGCAGATGTTGGCGATCGCTGGTCTCGGGATTCGGCTCGTTTAACCGTAAGAGAGACGCTCGCTACTTGTTGACATCGCTTTTCCGGGATCCGCTCGCCGAATTATGAATAATGGATGGACGGTGGCGAGGGGTGGGAACGGTTCGAGGGCGCGGTTCGTCGGTACGTCGCGCGATTTCCGAGCGAGGGAAGTTCTTATCGAGGGTGGCGCAATTCGCCTAGATCGTTCTTACTCGGACCGATGCACTCCGCGACCTGCCTCGTTTTGCGGATACGTCCGAGCTGGCCGTGCCAGGGCCCCGATCGTTCTTGCCGTTTCGAGGCACCGGGACCGAGATACCATCGGGCAATATACCCCTCGAATTTAGTGCCGCACTTAGTCGATAATACTCCGGAATAGACCGCTCCCGGGAGAACGGGAGAAGAAAGTCCACGGTTTTTGCGTCTTTGATTTTTCGCGAGAGTACCCTTTCTCGACTCGTGTCGTAACCTATTGTTCTTCCGTAATAGAAGCTCTTGCGATAAACCCTACCGGTTACTCTTCTACTTCTCCGTGTTCTCTCGCCGCGTTACGGACTTGAAAATACCTTGGGGAAGAACGATTTAAAAATTGTCCATCGTTGAACGCTATTTCGATACAAAGTTATTTACGTTTTCTTTCGTTTCTCGCGCAGGGTATTCGAAAACGACGGGATACCTTCGATGCTGCCGGGAGAGACTTTCCGCGTCATCTTTCGTCGGTTTCGAACCGACCAGACGGAGATCTTTAATTAACTAACAGGGTCGCGGAATGAACGACCGAGACGCCGAGGGTACAAGGTGCCCTTTCCCCCGATCGATACTCGGTTAGTTCGGTTAAAAATGGTATCCATTCCGTGGGTATTAGTTCCTTCCGCGGTAACGCAGCTGCTCGTTCGATCGAGCCGCAACTTTCCGCGTCGGTTCGGTGGCTGCATCCCCCGTAGTTCGATCGGAAGGTCACGTACTTAATTAACGTTTCAAAACAGCCGCTCGTCGGATGCCTCGTTGTACTCGGGGGCCATCGTCGTTCCGCGTTCACGAAACGAACCCGAAGCGAATCGTTTCACGGCGTCTGGGGTATTTCGTAACCGGGCCATCGAATCGGTAAAAGCGTTATCGGCTCGCATCCTCCGGGACCGAGCCCAACGATCGTAAAACTACCACCGTCGTAATCTCTTTCGCAAGATGGCGATCTCTCGCGGCACCTTGAAGCGCGGCGAAGCGACCGCGAGATTTCGACCCCTTTGGGAACGAGGGAAGATTTGCCTAGCGTTCGAAACAATATTCTCGCGATTATCCACGTATCTCGTTCGCAACGATCTCACCGTTTCGTCGATGGTCGTCCTTCTCTGTTGCGAATTACATCCTTCCCGATCGTTCTTCTTTCGCTCGATCCACGAAATTCCCTAACCTTCCCCAACTCGCGTGGAAACTCACCGTGAAAATTTATTCCGTCTTCGTTGAGTTTCTATTCGTTCTTCGCATCCGATCTTACCTTTACTTTATAAACGATTACTTTAGACGCGTGCATCGCCGTAAACTCTGCGCGCATCGAAGAAGACGTCACGCGAACTAAGGGAATAAAAGACGCAGAGGGATGGAAAAGCCATTCGGTCGTTCCGTCGCGCTCCCCGTTGCCCATTGTCGAACACGAGCAGTAACAGCTGTCGCGATCTTCGCAATACGAGCTAACGAGAGCCAGCCACCGACTTTAATATCTTTACCGACCGTCCGACCATGTTTATGGGGAAACCCGCGCCGCGGATGTCGTTCCCATTAGCTTTCAGCTCACCGCGTCGTTGCTTTCCTCCCGTGCGATTACCACCGAAGGGAGAAACTCCGCGCCGAAACGAACACGGCTCTGATTAATCGCGAGTACAACACTCGAACGAAATCGAGCTTTCGACGCGAACTCGGTCGTTGATTCGTCCCGCGAACAAAGACGGTTCCTCCTCGTGGGCCGATTCGCGCGAATCGATACCGAGAAGTTCGAGGAATCGATGCACGCGTCGCGAGCAGGTCAGTTTTCGCGTAAAATCGCGCTCGTGGTCGAAGCCGTATCGATAATCTCGGCACGACCCGGCAACGGGTGTTTCTACGTGGAAAAGTGAGAACGGTGTAAAATCTTTTCGCTCGACGCTCCGTTTTCGGGAAAATCGAAATTCCGTCGAGCACACGGCCGGTATTGTACTCCATTCGTAGCTAATAGTATTTAGTAGCAGCGAATAGACCAGTTAAGAAATTCGTTTAACCGACTCTCGGTACCTTCGCGGTCGATTTTCTCGAAAAGGAAAGCCCCGAACGAAAAGATTTCGTCGTTTCTTTTCTTCCTCGTTTTACGCGCGGAATCGGCAGCTCGAGACCGACCGGTGTTCGTAACGAGGGTACGGTCGGAGTTTTCTTCGCGAGAATTTTCTCGCTGCTCCCGCACCGTTACCGTTAATGCGCGTTATTAACGCCGAACGATTCGCGATTAATACGAGGGAGCTCGAGGGAATAATATACTCGCGGCGAGGAGCTCGAGCCACCCTCGAGTAAAAACTTCGCTCGGGGCCGAAGCGGGAGGATTTCGATCCTGCGCCGACACTATGGCTCGAAACAATGAAACTCGATGAAATTGACATCTAAATGAGACTTTTTTCATCCGTGCAACCTTTGACCGTGCGCGTAGCAGAAACGCGCGGCCCTTGGTTACGAGCGGTTCGGCGTAGAACGAGAAAGGTTCGGCGAGAGAAAAAGATAAACGGGAAGAGTAAAGAGAGAGAGGGAGATAGAGAGAGTACGTTTCACGCGTACCATCCAGCAGAATGGAAAGTTTTATTCCGTTCTACGAGATGGAACATTTCGTTACAGCTTCTCTTTCTCGCAGCTCTTCTCCGTTCCGCGCCTACACGTGCATCCTCCCGCACCACTTTCTTGCTCCCGCGAAAGAGAAACCTTGTCCCGGGTTTCTCTTTCGCCTCGAACTTTTCTCCTTTCCTTGTACGCCGAGTTTTTCTTCCGGAACTGTTCCCCCCCTCGCTTTTATCCCGGGTTTCTATCTTTCGATTTCCATTTTTTTCCTCGAACGCTTCCTCCTCCTTCCAGTTCGATCCCTCCGCGTTTTACGCGCGTTCGTTTCCCGTTTCGAGCGTACCGGGTTGCAACGCGATCCGAAAACGAATTCCAAGAGCGTTCGCAGTTCCGACGTAACGTCGTTACAAAGGGTTTATCAACCCGTAGACCGTGCAACTTTTTCGCCGCGATTGCCTACGTGGGAATATTATCCACTTCCGGAGCTTCCTTCCGTTTCCATTTCGGAAGCGCTCGATGTCCTGTGTTTCGATCCGAACAGCTTCCCGATTCGTTTCTTTTTTTATCGTTCGTTCGTATCGTACGTACCTAACCGTTCTATTTTTTTTTTTTTTTAAACACTTTTAAACTTGGTAAATTTTCGAGCGTGGAAAAAATATTTTCCGAGCGCGAAAACGATTGGCCCCAAACGTTTCGATAAACTTCGATGAAGGTTCGCGCTCTCGTCCGAGAACCCGATTCAATTTTTAACAAAATCGACCCGCGGATTACGAGGGTCTTTTTCTCACCGCCGATAAATAAATGAACGATGACACGAGCGAAGACGCGAACGAACGAATAGCGGTCGCGGACGAATTTCTGGAAGAATTTATAGCTCGAAAAACGATCGATCTTCGGAGCTCGCGTGCACCGCGGAACGTACAATGTACTTTCCACGGTTGTAACCGTTGACCGTTTGTTTCCCCGTGGATTTTTACAGGCCTTCGAAAACCCGACGCGGGTCTCCGTCGCGTTGCGGAAAATTATTGCGAGCCGTTGAAATTCGTGAAATTTGTCATAGAGCGAATATCTACGTCGGTACCGTTTCCATTCCTTTCGACGCGCGATATCGATTCGCTGGCTCTCGTAACCGTGACGTACTCGATGACGAGCGTTATTACACGGATCGTCGTGCGTTCCATCGACGCGAAACGTTTCAACCTGGAACAGGGGAGAGGACAGCATTATTTTCGCTTCAGCCGCGATCGCAATTAAAAACTTCCTTCGCAGCTGCTGCTTGGTGAAATGTTTCATCTGGAACGAGATTTAATTGGCAGTAATGGAGAACCAGACGACACGAAGGTAAAACCATTGCGCGAAAAGCGTGTGTCGGACAACGATAACGAGGTTCGCCGTCCTTCTCCCGTCCACGGTGGACGAACGTAGCTGGCAGCGGTGATGAAAAAAGGAGAGGAGAAAATATATTCCACGTTCGAGGGAAAAGGAAAACGAACGAAAGAAAGAAAAAAAAAAAAGAAAAAAGAAAACAAGAGAAAAACCCGGTAGCTGGGTGGACGCGGGGCTCGCGGATTCGGCGGAAAAATTCAGAGCTTGTCGGTTTTTCAATCGGTCACGTTGTCCGCCGACACGTTACAACGTCAAAATATTGTTTCGGACAAGTGGCTTTGTCGAAACATAGTCCGCGTGTCGCGTGTCGCGTGTCGCGTGCCGCGTGCCGCGACTCCGAAAATAATGCGTCGTTGGTTCCCGTCCGTAACTCACGCTCCCTTTTGTTTCGGAAACGTTTAACTCACCGCGGACTGCGAGCCACCGATCGTAAATAATCCTTCGCAAAGTCTACCGGTCTCTCGTCGAAACTCGTCGTTGGTCCACGAAGGGAGAGGGTGGGAGGACAAAAAAAAAAAAGAACACGGCCTCGGGTAATCGCGGAGTTTCGACCGGAGCCGGTAGTACGGGGAACGAAAAGGTAAAAAGAATGGAAGAAAACAAAAAAAAAAAAAGAAAAAAAAAAATAAAACACCACCGAACGGGGATTCCCTCGATCGTGTTTCGCTAACCATAAGTTTTCGGGGACGTTTCGCCGCGCTGCGATCGTTAAACGCTTTTCGATCTCCGCGGCAGTCTCTCCGTCCCCCCGTTCCCCTGTCGGTGGCTCGTTGTCCTTTTTCCTCTCCTCCTTTACGCCCCTCGAAACGTCCCGTTTCGCGCTTTCCTGTTTGGCTTTTCATCGATCCCGTCCGCGCGCATCCCGGTTCCCTGCCAATTACGTCCACACCGTTTTCCCGTCGAATCTCCCGTCGGGCCAATTTGCCCGCGGAAACTTCCGTCGTTCTTCGTGCGTGAACGCGAAACCTTGTATCGAGGAGTCGCCCCGGGGAAACGAACGAAAAAGAGTACAACGAGAATGGAAAAAATCGAAAAAAAAAGGAAGGAAAAAAGACGAGTCGCGCGGATCAAGCCGTGCGCTCGGAATCGACGCGACGCGGACGAGAGGAAAATGCCAGTCGACCGCGGTGACACGGTTTCCGGTTTCCGTTTGAACCACGCGAATCGCGTGCCTTGTGATCGTCGCGTTTTTCCACGTCCCGTACGACGACGGAAATTCGACGAGGACGCGAGCAACCCCCTTTTCGAGGGTGAAAATTGGTTCGTTCGCGTCGATCCACGAATCGAAGCGCGGAAGGGATCTCGCGAAACAATTGAAAAACGAGAACGTTCGTTTCGCGGGTGTACCGCGGCCTTTTGTCTTCGTCGATGACCGCGATCGAGCTTCCACCTTTGATTCAACATGCCTACGGAGGATACGGAGTCCCTTGGAACGCGAAAAATTTGCGTCGTGATTATCGTCGATGCACGATCGTCTTTCGATGATTCCACTACGAGAGGAGTTGTTTCGAGTTGGACAACTCCGTAGTGGCGAATACTGATGGTAGATACTTTTATAGTTGGCGATCTCCGGATCGAAAGCGTAGAACTCGCACTCGATGTCGCTCTCGGCTTTCGAGTAGCGTTCTTCGATCCTCTTGGATACGATTAAGCAACGAGTGTTCAAACGAAGTTCGCATAACGTGCACGTGTAACTTTTAAGCGCACGATCACGAGTAAGATACAAGAAATATCTTGAAACCCGCGTTACCTCCAGTCCCCTCGATTTCGAGAGTACCTTCCCTACTTTTCCTATCGACGTTCGATCGCAACGAACGTGTCACTCGTCTCGCGATTGTCCAAACGTAAATTTCATTTCTCCGTTCCCGATACGGCCGAGTGAATACACTTATCCAGGTTCGCGGGCGGTTGCTTCCCGCGAACTTTCGAGACGCGCGATGCACGGGGTAAACCGCAGCACCGTTAAGGGCTCGTTACGCGCGAAAGTGGAAATTCAGCCTCGATCTCGACGCTCTCCCAGACGCGTTGTTTCTTCGTCGGCATATGTCCTACGCGCGCAATTCCGGGAATTCCCTGTGTTTAACGAGCCATTGTCTGCGTTCCGTTGTCGTTGGGCGCCTCGGTGTCAGAAGTTGGTGCCCGCGGCTTCGGAACATCGCCTCGCGGGCCGGAGACGAGTCACTTACGAGCGCACGAGAGCGTTTGGATCTACCGAAATCGTTATTTTTGGAGCCGGTTTGGCTCGCTCGGCCAGATGTCTCCGACTCTGCGGGAGCGGATACCGTGCACGAAGAGTTCCTCGATAGACGCGAACGGTAGCCCCGAGGTGGCCACCGTCTCTATCGGTAGCGTAACAAAGGACGACTAAACGCTCGGGGGTTTTAACGCGTTTGCGGAAGAATCTCAACGGCAGTCTCTCCCGTGAGTACTCTTTTCCCGTAGGAAAACCGTGGTCCCGTGGTTCTCTGTAAATAGCCAGTTAAAGGCGATTCGTTGGTCGTCTTTGACTCTGGATCGAACGAGTCCCGTTCTCTTTGAAGGGGGGTATCGTTGCCTCTTCGTTGTAAAGTGGACCTCGACGGATTTATAGAGCCGGTCGGTTCGCTCGAACATTTGGTCGACAGCTTCGAGCAGCGAACCGGAAGGAAACGGTTCGAGTTTTCCTACGGAAAAATCTGTAGTGCGTCCGAGGAATACGTCGAACGTTTTCTCGTAATCGTTAACGCGCGTTATTAACGCCGAACGATTCGCAATTCCGGCGGTAGTCGACGAGTAACGGATCCGCGAGATTTTGCGTTCAATACGCGCGCGAAACGGCAACTGTAAACAATGCAGTCATTAGCAGGTATAACATTTACATTAATTGCGCGCTGCGGTTCCGGTGTTTTCGCGTAACCTCGGTGTAACGACTGCGCCCGAAAATACACTCTTTCGGGCACCGACAGCTGGTCGGCCGCAACTAACGCCGCGAACGAACCAACGGCTGCGAATCAATGTTAACCGTTCGTACAATTTATCATTTCCTTTTCGGGAGCTGCGCGTACACTGAAAAACGTTCGCTCTCGAGAACGACCGGATTCACCGATCCGCGTTCGAACCGTGTCGGAAGTTTTGGAACGGTAAACATCGTCCGCGAGAAAACTTTGTACTCGATGTCGCAACGCAGAGCCACGCGCGATAACGAATCTTTGGCGCGAGCTCGCGGAATCGAAATAATTTGCAACAGAAACAAACTGGGGACGAACTTCGACGCGAGAAACGAAATTTCGCGAATTCCAAAAGGATTCCGATCGAACCCGAAGACGAGCCGGTTAGAAATTTGCCAACGCGAACGAAAAACCGTCGAAATAATGGTGCTCGCGGCGGGAAATGAACAGACGGTAAATGAATAATTTACGCGCGACCGAGTAGCTCGGAAAAAGCCGTACGATGGCGATAAAAATAAGAAATTCGGAACCGAAAACTTGCCGCGCGGATAAAAATGTGTTTAAATAAAAACGTTCCCCTTCCGACCTCTTGGGTTTCGAGAAGAAATAATTTACGCGCGGTCGAGCGGCTCGTAAGAAACCGTACGTCGGCGATAAAAATAAGAAGTCGCGAATAGAATTTGCATGAAATTACTTCGTTCCTCGCTTTGGCCGAATAAAGAAGAAACGAGTCGATGTCTTCGTTCGGACGATTAAAACGAACTACCTTGTCTACGTTTCGTTTCGTTCGGCGGGGTCCCTCCGGCTCTTCGTTCTTCTCGGTCAATGCGCGTTCGCGAATGTAGCTTCCTCGGAAATTGAACGACCTCCGATTGTACGTTATTGCGCTCGCTTCGAAACGCTGTATCGAAATGTAAATAATAAAAAGAAAAAAAAGAAGCCTCGCTCGAGGACGATCGTTCGTTCTCCGCGGTGCGTTCTCGACACCGAAGAGAAAACGCGTAATTTTTATACAACGCGATAGAACTCGGGAGACGGTGAACCGGATTTATTTCGAATTACGGTGGATTTCCGATTATCCGGTTCGGTTTTTTTAACCGGTCGTAGTTTTTTACGCGAAAACAATCGTTGGGAGAAAAATATTGACGCGTCTCGCGATGTTTACTCTCGTTGGGACAGATGTATCGTTTCCCGTATCGGTCGTTACTTATTTCGCTATTTTCGCGCGTAGTCTCGTACCCGCGTCGGTATTATTATTACCCGACCACGATCGTCGCGTAGGATTCCACGCGAATCTCTGCATCGTCGACGAGGTTTTCCGATCGGGAAAAATAACGAGGGAAGGAGAGGCTCGGTGGTAAATCTTGGAGTCTCGTTCTCGCGAAATTACCGCTATTCCGGGCGAATCGCGACTCACGTAGGATTTTCCTCGCGAGAGTACGGGTAGGCGACGACGAACGAGGACGCGAGTGGAAGGAAAATTGCGCCGATAATGCGAGAAAGCCATCAACAGGTAGGAAGCTCGGCGGTAGTTAGCCGTCTTCGTTGGAGTTCTCTCTTCTTTCGTTTTCTCCTTTTTCCTTTTTTTTGTCCTCGGCGGGCGCGTGTGTGTTCTCCGCACCGGTCGAAAGAGCGATCGCGATTCGAAGGGAACGCGAGCTGCTCGCGGGCGGCAGATTGCGCGGCGGTGCGCGCGTTCTGGCCGGGGTGACGCACCGGCGCGGCCGAGTGGCGGAGAAGCCGCGTCCACGGCCGCGTCCGCGGCCGCAGCCGCAGCACGCGCGCCGCGCACACATGTTTGCCAGATGGCTCCAGAGTGGGAGAGGATTGGCACCGCGCGCGACTACGACTCGCCTAGACGCCGAAGCACCGCGCACCGACGCGCCATAGACGCGCTGGCGAGCGGCTCGGCACCGCTCGGTTCGGTTCAGTCGCAGTTACGAAGCGGCGCCGAGCACCACGAATTCGGTCGTCTCTCCCTCTCGCGTCCGTACTCGATACTATCGCTCTCTCTCTCTCTTTCTCTCTATCCCCCCCACCCTGTCTCTCTCTCTCTCTCACGCGCTCTCGCTCTCTCTCCGTTTGTCCGTCTGTCTACCTCGCGAACGACGTCGGGAGAAAAACGCGCGCGGGAACGTCTAAAATTAAACTCTCGACCGGTGTGACCGTCCCGAAGGGACGTTTCTTTCTTCGGGCGTTCTCTCCCCCTTTCGACTCTTTCTTCTCGGCCACCGCTTCTATTTTCACCTCCTCCGTCTACTCCTCTGTCCCTCGGTCCTCGAGCATCGTCGACGACGACGACACCGACAACCACGACGACGACGACGACGACGACGACGACGACGACAACGGCAACGACGACCACGAGCACGAGCACGAGCACGACGAAGACGACGAAGACGGTGTACACGGCCGTGCGCTTCTCCGCGATACGAGAGAGAATGAAACGACGCGGTGAATTTTTATCGAGAGCGTCGGAACGAGCTACGTGATTCCGCTCCGGCGGTCCGAGGCTTCTTCGCTCCGTCTATAATTAACGGTGCCGCGGCGCGCTCGCGGCGACCGGGGCGAGGATAAAACGGCCAAGTTTCCCTGCCAACGTGACTCCTCGGGAACATGCCGCCACCGGTGGAACCAGTTCTCTGACGGAGCCGACGCGATCGGGGAGACCTCCGGGAGAATCGTTCGGTATCGCGGTGATCCACGCGCTCTTCGAAGAGACCAACGCGGACCGTGTCGCCTCCAGCGAACCTTGACCGTGAGACCGTTCCGTGCACCGTAAACGTGAAACGACCTATTAACCGCCCTCTATTTTCGTCTCTCCCTCCTCCGAACCCCCTCTCGACGAGCGCGCACGATGCGCTGCCGCGCGCCGAGATACCGGACCGAGTCGCGGATGTTTCTCCTCGCGGACGAGTCACCGCATCGTCGTTGAAACGACGCGACGCGAGGCGACGCGACCTCGCGACGACCGGTCCGCGCGAGCAGTGCGTACTCGAGTTACGAAACGCGCAACCTGGAGAAACGAGAACTGTGAACGTGCGGTTGCTCACCGTTATCGAAGCGCATTCGCGCAGGACCGTCCGTTCTCTCGCGAGAGTTCGACGTCGGACCCGTTTCGTTCGCGAGCAACGAATAAGCGGACGAGGAATCGAATCGTCCGGTGAGTGTACTCTGCGCGGTTCGAGGATCCAGTTCGGCAACCGACAGTTTCGAAACGTTCGTTAACGATGCGCGCGTAGAGGAGCAACGACGCTTCGAACAACGAGCGCGGAACCGTGCGCTGGGACGGAGAGAACGCGCGACGAGCGGAGTAAGCGGAGACGACGCTTTTAAACCGATGAGATGACAGTGCTCTGCGTCCTGTGGGCAACCTTGTCCACCGTGGCATCGATCCTCGCCTGTTCCGGATTTTACCTGCCTTACTGGATTCAGGTGAGCGACAATCGAGAAACGAGACACGCGCGAGCGATCGTCCCCGGTCTCGCCCCGAAACCGTAATTTCCGATCGTCGCTCGAGAAAATCAGCGTCGACGGTGGTAACCGATAACGCCTCTCGAATCGTATTTCACCGCGATCGAACGATCGACCTTTACATCGAATTACTCGCGATTTATCGTCCGACGTGGATACTTGCACCCGGTTTCGCGATTTCCATTAACGCGTGCCTCGCTGCCGGACGATGCTATTTTTTTAATCTTTATCGTCGACGCGTTCTTCTTCCTGAGTCGTTATCGGCCTCCATCGCGACCCTGGATTCTACGCGGTGCTCCTCGCTACCGTGCTTCGCTCGAGCGACGTTCGTTATTTCTTTTTTTTTTTTCAATTAACGCGTCCCTTTACCACCGAGTACTCGCGTTATTCTTTCGCGCGTCGGTATCGTCGATCGACGGTTCCGAAATTCGGTCCGCGTTCGTCTCTCTCTTCGGGGGCGATGCAAGCTAACTTTTTCAAATTTTCATCAACGCGTCCCTTTAGCGCGAAATTCTCCCTTCATTTTTTCACGCGTTTCCATCGTTCATCGACGGTGCCGAATTCCATCCCGTGTTCGTCGCTGCGTTTCGCTCGAACGATGTTTGCCGCTCTTTTAAATTTTTATCAACGGGTCCCTTTACCGCGAAAATCTAGCTTTATTTTTCCACGCGTGTACCGTCATCCATCGACGACGATAGATTCCGTACCGTTGGTCGCCAAAGCGTTTCGCTCGGACGAGCTTCGCTGCGCGTTTTTTTTTTTTTTTAATCGTTATCGGCAGGTCCCTTTACCACCGAGCGGTCTCCTTCGCGAGTAGGTTCGCCCGATGGAAGAATTTACATCGCGGCTACCGATCGTTCCGCCCTTTGTCCACGGAAATCAACGTCGACGTTCCGGACGGTTCGTTTCCGAGGAATTGCGAATCAATCCGTCGTTGGGCGAACGCGAAGCGAGCGAATCCATCGGTTGATAACTCGCGGTCGCTCCGACGCGACAACAGAAGCGACGGAGCGCCTGCAGCGAGAGAACCTTTCGCGTCGCGACGACCACCTCGACGATTCGTCGAAATTTATCGTTCCTCGAATCGGTCCGAAAAAAACTTCACGATCTCGGGATCCCTCGAGCCCGTATCGCGGAAAATAAGCCTCGAAACGCGCGAGCGCGACGATCCTTTCCCGTGGATCCGCTCGTTCGAGTCGCGCGACAAAGAATCGTTGCGCGTCGTTCGAAAAAAAATTATTCCGCGCGATATTTACCGACGAAATGGAATTTTCATCGTTTTTTATCCGCGCGATAAAATATTCTTGCGATTTCGAAAAGCTTCCCGGTTTCCATCGTCGAATCGCTTCTCGCTCGAAAACTGTGCCGTTATCGAGAAAGGGTAATCCACGTTATGGACCGCATTCCGGGTCGATTATAATTTTAATCGTGGAATTGTACTCTCGTTTCCGATAACGTTGCAAAAGCAGCGAAAAGTAAACGAAACGAATAACAAACGCGCAAACGAACTGAAAATATACTTTCGTAATTATCCGAGCTTTCCAACGGTGCGTTAATACGGGTATTCGATTTGTCGGGGACGGTTGAAAAATAATAAAGAATCCCGGCGAGTTTCGAGACCGATCGATTCGAACGTTTGTTCCTTTGTTCGAAATTCGATATTTCCTTACGAATTCTCGTTAACGGTTGCGCGTTTTTCGAGCTCGCTTTATTTTATCGATCGACGCGCGTTCGTAAACGTCGCGGACCAGTTTCCAAATAAAAGGGTGGTATATTTCCCGGTGCAACGTTCCGCGATCTCCGCGCGTCGATTCTACGGGCAAAACCGGCCGCGTTGATCCGATCTCCCGTGAACAATTTATCAAATGTAAATCGTCTCGGAATCCCGTGGAACAAGAACGCGCGGAGTGCACGAACCACCGACGATGCAGTCGTCGATTAACGCGGTGCAACCGGAGGCAACGTTACAGCGACCCGGCCTCGAAAGATCGTTAAAGATCGTGGTTCTCCGCGCGCAATTACCCAGTGCCGATTTCCAGCTACGATTCGAGGTACGCGAACTCGCCGAACCGCGTACGAATAAATCGGAAACCGACCACTATCTCGGTGGAGAACGCAGAAGCGCGCTTGATGCCCGGCTCGATGGAATCAAATTTTCAATATCAATTGTATCGCTCGCGCGAACGGATATCGCCGGCAGCGTGTTTTGTAAATTAAACACGGTCATTTGACTGGATTAATAAACACCGCCTGTAAATTGTTCTTCCGTGCACGGTGGGGAAACGAGCGAAAATCTCGATTACAACGTTTCAGGTGAACGCGCGCGAGTTATTGGATTTTCCGCGGCGCGTATCTACGCGCAGGGTGAAGCCGGAAAGCGATTTCGTTCGATGCTCGTTAATCCGAATATCCACGAGCAACAAAGGTTCGCGTTTCGAATGTGCACCGTTGTCCATAAGTCATCGAACGTTCGTTCGTCCGGCTCGGTAAACACGGACCAAGACACGGATACGAGTTCTCGAAACGAACCCGTTATCCCGTTTCGTCGTGTTCGCTTCTTTCGAGTTCGTTCGTGGATCGGCACGAACGAAGTGACTTTCTACCGACTAATGCCTATCGTGGAAAATTCATTTGGAAACTATCGCGACGCGCGAAACTCGAACGCGACGAGGAACGAGGAACGGAAGACAGAGACCGCGATCGACGAGGAAGTTGGTCGTTCGCTTCGGAGAGACGAGATGAATTTTCCTTTCGAATTTCGCGCTGATAATCCCCTGTATCGAGGGGCTTGTGAAAGTTTAAGGAGCTTCTAGTCGGCCGTGACTCGACCGGGTGGAAACGCGTCGAGATCGTTACCGAAAGATTTCGTGCTCGCGAGTCTCGAAAAACGACGCGTTTCGCGAGAACGAGGAATTCGTTTCGAAAGAAAATCGCGATCGCGTATCGATACCGGGGTAGATCGAAAGCCACGGGATCGATTCGTTCGTTCGAAGATCGGCCGCGCACCGGAGTCACTCGTAACGAGAACAAAGAGTTCCGTTCCAAAGAACATCGTACGCGTAATCGGCTTTTGGCACGGTGAAACATCGAGAGTCGTCTCTATCCAGAAACCCTCACCCCTGTCCGAGGAACATTGGGCGGGTAATCACCTTTGGCACCGGAAAATATCGAAAGTCTCGGAATTAATTTGCTCGTTCGAGGATCACCCACATCGGAGAACCGTTCTCGGAACGAGAACAAAGAGTTCCCTTCGAAAGAACATCCGTACGCGTAATCGCCTCTTGGCACCGAAAAATATCGAGAGTCGTCCGGTCCAGGTTTCCACGGTCCCCGCCGAAAGAACATTGCGCGCGTAATCGGCTTTGGCAGCGAGAAATATCGAAAGTCGTCTCACCGGATCGTTTTCGTTTCGTTTCGCGGTTCGTCGTCGTCGTCCCGCGCGACGAAAACCTTGGACGAATGTTTCGTACACGGTGAGGTACTCGTCTCCTCCTCCAGTCTCGCGGTAAAAATTCCCCGTCGAAACTAGCCCCGGAAAGATCCGAGTCGCGAGCCTCTTTCCACGTTTGCTCTTTCTCCGTAGACGGTGAGCGTGTCGGGTGTGGCGCGAAGAACAGGAGTCTCTGGAAAAAGAAGAAGAATGCCTATTTCGAGCGGCCCTCGGCGCGGGAGCTCGGCTTTCGCGAAAGGTGGCGTTAAAAAGACGTCGACGGTTTTCGATGTTCTTTGATGGCATCGAGCTTTCATCGAGCCGTTAGCTTCGCCCCGTACTCGTAAAACCGTACGACGTCGTTTTTGCTCGTGTCGAACGTCTCTTCGACGGACAGAGTACGGCGAGAGGGTGTGTTCACAGAGAGAGGGGGCGGGAGGAGATACAGAGGAGGAGCTGCGGAAAGTCCCCTCGCGATCGCGGAGTTTGCACGCGCGAGACGGAAACTTCGCGAGGAGGAGGACGTTCGGTTCGTGGATCGTGCGAGCATTAAATTGGCGCGAAGCTTCGTCAATTTTCAGGTATCCCCGAGCGACAACGCGGAACCAGACTCGCGTCGAAATCGGTCGCGGAACTTGGAAACTCGATCGCGATACGGCAACCCGTATTAATGTCTCCGGAGACGCGAGACGTTATCCGATGGGAACAAAGAGCTCGAGAAAACGTTAATAGGTTTCAAAGTTCGCGGTTCTCGCGCGCGATACGTCGCACCGGGATTGACTCGTTCGGGACGCCTCGATCAAATTTTATCGTCGACTCGGGAACGCGTTTCGCCGCTGACCGATTCGAGCATTCTTAAGGGTTACGAGCGTCGATCGTTGGACACGAAGTTTCGCGCTCGGACACTTTGCATTCGTTCGAGAATACGCGCCGCGAAAACCGAGATTTTCCACCGGCGGGAAACGTGCACGCGATCTTCGATGAAACCGACCACCGTGCGGGATGTCTCGTTTACCGCGAACGCGTTCGTCGTGACCGAACGATTCGATTGACGAGAGTACGGTAAAGAGAAAGAAAAAATTGAAGAGGTTGGATCACGGTGTACCGGAACGTTTGATTCCTCGCGGAAAACGTTAACCGGATCGTTCGTGTTTTCGATGTTTAACTACGACCGGTACGCGTACTTTTGAAGCGTCCGTTAAAAAACAGAGTCCAAATCCGGCGATCGTATCGCGCGTCGCCTCGTTGCACGTTGCATTAACGTCGTTTGTACGTCAATTTTTGTAAACACGTTATTTCGTCGTTAACGTTTGATATTATTCTTCGGCGACCGAGGGGGCGTCGACCCCGGTAATAAAATTATCGTTATTATCGTTATCTCATTGTCGAGCGTCCGCGATCTCGTTACGCGGCGACGGGGAAAGATCAATAATTTCGATCGGCCGTGAAATCGCGCGTATCGGTAGCGGGCGCGTCGTCGACGTGCACCGTTAACGATTAAATTATTACGTTATCTGCCGGTTCGAGCAAATGCGATAAACGCGCGAGCAGATTACACGCGTAACGCGGCCAAGTTTCCCGATATTGCTTCGCTATTAAATAGCTGGAAAGTTTCCCCGGCGTCGAACCCCCACTGCCTGGGAAACGAAAGAGCGAAACTTCGAGCGCCGGGAATTCACGATCTTTCGTCGAACTTCGTTAAACTCGCCTGCCGCGCGAACGGTTCGCTAATTTCGCGTCGTTATCCGACGATTTCCGTTGCGCGATCGAGCGCGATCCGATTAGAGACCGAGCGTTTCGCGAACGCGTTTTCGAGAGATACTCTCGGCGGTTCCTCTCGCGCGAAAAGAAGTCGCTCCGTTGGTGATTCGATTCTCGAGCAATCCTATCGGTCGAGAATTCGCGTACACCGCGACGAACGATATTTCGAAAATCGAGACGTAACTTTCGAGCACGTAGCGAAGTGGTACCGATCGATGAAACGGATGCTCTCCGTCCGTAAAATTGGTTCGAAGCGGGCCGTGATTCTTTGTCTTCGCGCGAAAACAAGTCGGTCGGTACGTTGGTAATTCGATTCCCTCGAACAGCTATCGTCGATAGTGTACGAGCAGCGTACGCGGCGGATATTAGAAAAATCGAGTCGAGAAGAATTTTCGAGCTCGCGGCCAAGCGGGAGTCGGCCGATCGATGGGAAGCGTCCCTTCGGTCGTAAAATTAGTTCCGAACGGTCGCGATTCTTTGTTCTCGCGTCGAGAAGAAGTCGGTCGGTTAGCCGGTAATTTCATTTTCGCGATAAAAGTCGCGCGAGTGCGATCGCCGAGTCTCCGCGGACAGGGTAGCTTCGAGCACGCGGTAAAGTCGAAAGTTTCCAACGATCGAACGGACTCTTCTCGCCGTGAAATCGTTCTCGAGGACGATCCTCGCGCGAGAACGGTCCACGGATAATTCGATTGCTATTTTCGCGAGAACGGCGCAACGGTTATTAAAAAGAAAAAGATACGAGTTCGCGTGAAAGTCGGGGAAACGAATCGCGCTCGATGTTCGAATCGACGAAACGATTCCCGATTCGAGGGATCGACACAGAGTACGAGCTCTGCCGTAAAATTAGTTCCAGCCGGCCGTGATCCTCTGTCCTCGCGAGGCTCGAGTCTGTTGCATTTCCGAGTATTTTTGACTCGACGGCACCACGGTCGCTCGCACGAATGCCAAAACCTGGAGAAACGCGCGACGCGTGCCAGCGGCGCATTAGCATACTGATGAGTTCCAAAACTGGCGAATTACAAATTTTGCATGAAACTGTTTACACTGTTTCGCGCGACGTACCGCGTTGTCGGTGCCCCGGCATCGCGATACGCGCCGCGCCCGTTTAGGTTAACAATGTACGAAATCAACAAGTGCACGCCGGTTGCGCCGACGATCGATCGGCGAAAGTTTAACGTTCGGTCGTTCCTCGCGGAATATTTTCCAGGTCGGTTGAAAATTTAATTACCTTGCGCGTAATATACAACGAGCAACCATCCGCGTGTTTCGCGGCTGTGGAAAGATCGACGTAGAGCAATCCCATAGGATGGAATCGCGAAAGGATTGCATAGATCACTCGTCCAGTGGAATCGATTCCGGAGAACAGAGCTCCGCGCGATAAAATTCTAATCTACTCGATTCATTTTTTGCTCTCGAATACGTTCCTCGTCAATTCTCCGTCACCGAAACGCACTTTTATCGCACGGTGCGCGTTTACTTGGACCTTGATTCGAGAGATCGCATTTCGAATCGCGCGCGCTCAGGTGAACGATCTATTCGAGGAAAATCGTGGAAAGACGCGAATCGTTTCCGCGGTACTCGCGACGATCGCGAGCAGTCAACAAGTGCGAGGTAACTCGAGAGGGATGTAAATTACAGAGGATCGCGATTCGTTAGGGGCGATGGTGGAAAACTCGCGACCGAGAGGGGAGGAATGAAAACGCTCGGGGCAGCCCGCGACAGGAGCCGACGTCGTTGGAAAGGCAAGTTCGAAACTCACGGGAACTGCTCGACGTTACCTGGCCAATGCTACCCGCTTCTTCTCCCGAGCTCGAATTAGATTGTAAAGGAACTTCCTTCGTGGCGACACCCGGACTCGGCGATCCGGGATCGCATCTCGATGAAAAGGAAAACGGTCTCGCTCGAGCCAGGCTTGTTTCGCAAATTGGGCGTTGGCAACCCGGTCGGTGAAAGAAGCTCGTGAAATTGCTGCATCCCTCGTCCACGGTTGCGAAACTTGACCGAAAAATTCCACCGCGGCTCCGATCCCTCGAATTCCAAGCTACTTGGTTATTTGGACGCAATCGGGTAACCTACGAGAAAGTTTCGCGAGACGAGAGCGTCCCCGTTGAGCATCCGAACGCGGACGAGTCTCACCGAAAAACCCGGAACGAAATAGCGCGGAATAAGTAGGTTCGCGACCGAGCGACGTTGAAACGGAAATTATCGTTAGGTTTTAACGTTTTATCGTTACGACGAGAGCCGGTGGCCCTCTCTCCGAACGAATTAAAAACGGGCACGAGACGAAAAGAAAGACGCGGCTCGACTGAAAAGTTTAAAGACTCCGGTACTCGGGGCGGTTCAACGCATTCGGTGCATCGCGCGAAAGGAGTTCTTTATTTAGCCGTACATCCGAGCACTAAAAATACAATTTTCTTTTTTTTCTTTCTTTCTTTCTTTGTTTCTTTCTTTTTGCGTTTCGCGTTACGGTACGTGGACCTTTTCGGTAGAAATTAAAGCGCGAAACGAGTTCTTTGAGCGGGCATCGAGCAACTGTCCGGAACCTTTGGATTAAATGCGAAAGTCTCGCGGCGATTGGGAAACTTCCCGAGCAGAACGCGGCAACAAATGTACCGTTAACGATCGCATTAACTCGGCTCCTCGCGAGGAAATTTTTATTTTCGTAACGCTCGGTCGATCCCCGTCGATCCAGCCGGCGATAAAAACACGCCGGAAATTCGTAGATCGAACCCGGTCTCGCGAAGAAGCGGAGGCTCGCCGCTCGCGAAACGTTTACCTCGCGGAACGCGTGAAATATATCGAGAATAAATTGATTCCCGCGTTGACGAATACGCATCCAACGAAAATGTAATTGCGAGCCCGACGGCCGCTCGTTAAATATACGATCGACCGACCGACCGTACCTACGCGACGTCCAGTTTTATCAATAACCGTAACGCGATGAGCGAAATTGAAAAATGTTTACGGGAAGCTGGATAAATCGACGCGTATCGGGAGGTTATCGGAAGCCGCTCGCTGGAGATTTTGTTATCGTTGGAGCGTCGCCCGTTGCGCGAGGATTCGCGGGAATCGGGAGAACGAGGAAAATTCGGGAAACGCGAAAGAGACGAGTCGTTCGCTGGTTCGCGCGTCCGCTTCTCCGCGGTGAATCGTCGTTAAGAGGTGTTCGCGGGAAACGGGCACAAAACAGTCGATGAATAATTTCGACGCGCGAGCCTCCAGCCGGGAGCGTCGTCTCTTCGAAACGTATACCCTCCTCGAGTAGCAAAATGCACGAGGGAGCTCCGAATGGCTTTGAAAATACTCGAGTAGCGGGATGAATAAATGCATAAGTGAATTTACATTTGCTTCCCTGCGTTCACCGCTTCGCCACCGACGGAGTACGTACCACGCGTGCAACCCGTGAAACACGCTCGACGATGGTTCACCTCGTCCGGGAAGAAATCTTCCCGCGTGGCCGTTCACCGCGATCTTCGTTTTCACTTTCCACGCGGAGACTTTCGTTGACCGCGAATCGTTTATCGGGACCACGGTCGTCTCGAGAGCTGCTCGCGATACTTCGCGCGAGTATCGATCGATTCGATTAGCAATTTTTTCGGGAACAGACCCGTTACGATTGAACTTCCTCCAGCGGTGAACGTCGAGGATAATCGACGCCTCGATGCACCTGTCGCGAAACTATCACCGGTCGAAATCAACCAGGTGGCAAAAATCGCGCACGATCGTCGGTCCGGTTCCAGTCACGGTCTCGAAACATCGGATGGTAACTCGTTGGCGACATAATCGCCGTAAAGTTCGCATTGTGCGAGTCCATCCGGACTGGACGTAGTTCCGAACAAGCTGCAACTCCGATTCGAACAGTTGACTTCGAGCGTGTATAGGGTTAGATCGGTCGCCACGGTGAAGTGTCGTTAGCTCGTAACTGGCGGTAATTTTCCCACGTCGGATAACGTCGCGCGAGAAATAATTAGTCACCGCGCGAGGGAACTTCTCCAAACGAGAAATTTCTGTGCTTCTCTCGGATCGTTCGTTGTCGTTGCTATTTGTTCCGATCGGGTAACGGAGCCAATTTCTTTCTTTCGCGTACGTTTTCTACGCGCTCCGCGCATCTAACTGCTCCTACGGTCCGTTATTTCTATTCTCTGCTCGCACGCGGTTCCGTGTTCGTATCACCCTCCGCGACGCGTTATCGATACACCGTTGTACAAACACTCGCGAAAGCGTGAATTCGATCGTGGACGATTACCAAAGCGAAAGAACAATCGGGCCGGAAACCTTTTCGATTTCGAGTCTCGAAGCGCGTTCGCTCGGTGGCAAGTTTACCAGAGCAGTGGTAAGAAAAGCGTCGGAGAAACGGTGCGCAACACCGAGCCGCGAAACTTGATCTCTCGCCGAAGAAACTAGTTGGCACGGGGTCAACGGTTTTCCTCGCGAATCGGATCATCCTGATACAAAACCGTTGCGAATCCGCGGCTACAAAGAGCCGAGCGTCCTTCGTTTCTCGCTCCTCTCCTTTCCGGCCTCGAGCGCCATTAGTTCGAGTAAAATCCTCTCGAAAATACACGCGGAATGGGAGTGCGGTGGCTCGCTCGCGCGATTCGCGTTAAATTCGAAGGAGAGCGAGGAGGGTAGGAGAGGTGGTCCACTTTCGATCGACTTTGCGTTTAATTGGTCGTCGAAAAGTTGACTCGGGTGTTCCAGTTGCGAGAGTCGGAGCGGGAACGCTCGGCCGATAGAAGCGCACGGTTACGTCGAGCGAAATTAGCAGCTCCGGGAGGAGGTTCGAGGTACGCGCGATCCTCTTGCCGGATATTCGGTGGAAATCGTCGCTCGAGACGCCTCGAAAACTCGCGAGCGGACCGAGCGGTTCTCGTTCCGCGCGGCTCTCCTCACTGGTTTTCACGTTCACGTTTCACGTGTGCGCGTGTGTTTTGCATTTCAGGGACGACTGCTGGGAAAAGCGGACGCGTACTTTAGTTCCTTTCGGCGCTGCAACTATCCACGAATAAGGGCGCCGAACGCTGCTCCCGAAATAGTTTACGAGTGCGCCAGGTACTCCAGGTAGGTACGGATGCGTGTCCGCGGGCATCGCACCTCCCAATTTTCCTCCCCGTATTTGCATAAGTCGCTCCGAAGCGGTGAACGTGGTCCCGGCTGGATCCGCTCGGTCGAATGCTTTGTTCGTTCGTGCGTTGAAGAATTTTAAAATCGAGTCCCACGGGGTGGTACAAGGTTCGAGTGCAAAACCCGATCGCGACGATGGTTGTTATCGAATCGGTTTTCTCGGTAGACGCAGCGGCCGCGTAGCGCTTAATTCGCGGAACGATCGGAATATCGAATTTTAGAAAATTGCTCGCGCACGTCGTTGGGAATTTAAATCGTTCGAGTCCTTGGGGAAACCCCGCACTTATTTTCCGCGTCAAGATGCTTTCGCGTCACAGTCCGTGGAAAAAGTTGGCGAACGCGACGAACGTTTCGCCGTTGTTTCTCAGCTCGGGGATGTGTAAACTTTCCGTCGTCCGTTTACCGACCGGCTTGTGTACTACACGCTCGTTTATAGACGCGGGCCGAGAGAGGCTGGTAAAGATAAGACGATCATATTTTCGAAACGCAAAGTTTCGCAGCGCCCGTCGCGGCGATTACTAAGCCTTTTTTATTACTTCCGAACTGCACGGTGCAAATTCACCGACACTCGCCAACTATCCCTCTGTCCCGTGTTTTCGTTTGTAAGGAGCCACTTCTGCGAGTAGAAACGACACCGGTAAAACTTGGAGCGCTCGTATCCCCGGAAACAAGGAGCTCCGCGAGCCAGCGTTTATCGAGACTCTTTCGTTACGAGATTGCCTGGAACCTGGAATTTTTCTCGTTCGCGTTTCGGATCGAAGTTCGACCAACGGGACGATCGAGCGAAAGAAACGCTCGAATTCGATTCGAAGGATCTCGCCGAGTTCGATCGTGTCCCGATGTCTCGATAACTCCCCCGATAACGACTTCCAGCGATCGACGAGTTAATTTCGCGAGAGGTCGTTCAATTCGGGCCACGTGGTAGAAATAATTTCGCGGGAATGAAGCTCGTAGCCGCGAGAACTTGTAAAAACTTCGTTCGCGGTTCCGCGAGCTTTAATACGTTTCTCGCGAGCTCCTCGTAAAATCGTTGCCGCTGACAACCAAGTTCGTTGTTCGAAAAAACAGAGTCGAGAGAGAGAGAGAGAAAGAGGAGCAGTCTGTAAAATCGACGTAGAATTTTCGATTCGATATTTTCCTTTGCTTTTCGTTCGAATGCTCGCGCGATCGATCGAAATACAGCGACTTCTTTCTTGGACTCGTTTAGGGAGGAGGGGGTGCTCGGCCGTGAAACGTTGGAATTAAAATGCATTTTTTCCCGTAAATGTAGTTACGCGTTGCAACAATACCGTCTCATTCGTCTAGGGAAAAATTTTCGTTCGAAACGTTTCACAGTCGAATCCGCTCGATAACGTTCACGCGGTACGGATTTTTCCAGAACCGAATCGACGTTTCGCTATTTTGCGAAACAGTTTCGGTAAACGGTGAAAGATTTCTGCTCGCGAAGGACGTTGTTGTTCGATACGAATTGCAGCTTTTCAGAGAAATTTCGCGGCAATTCCGTGAACGTTCGAGACTCGAAAACCGTGGAAAACGACGGATGACCGCGAGACGAACGTTGAAATTCTTCGGCGGTGAGATTTACAGCAGTTCCATCGAGGTTGTCATCGCGATTCGTGGGAAATTTTACGCGCGGCGTTTTCAATTGCGCGCGAACGTGCGCCTCGAATTATCGCGACTCGTTTCGACGTCGGTGAATTACGAAGCGAGCTCACGAGCTCGAAATTAACGGTAAATACTCGTGGATTCGGAGCCGGAGAATCGAATTCGAGAGCAAACGATTTCGACACTGACTTTTCGCGCGTTCGTTCGACTCGAATCGCGAAACATCGAGAACTTGGTTCTCCGGTGTTCCATGGAAAAAGGAACGAGAGATTTCTATGAGATTTCTCGTCGAAGAAATCCGAAAAAAATTCACCGAATTTTACATTTTTTTTTAAACCCTCGAATCGAACGCGAACCATCGAGAACAGAGTTTCGGAACGGCTGCCGCTTCTCACGAGGGTACGGTTTCATCGTACGATTTACTCGCGATTCGAGCGATTCTTTCGCGAAACGAAGACGAGCGATTAGGCGATCGTCGAGGCGTGGTCGACGATACCCTCGCGCTCCAGCGAACTCTCGCTTCTTCGATAAGAGCCGCTCGGTACCGGTGAGAATCCGCGCAATGCTTCCCGATGAAAAGAATATGGTCGAACCGAGCAATAAACGATCTCGGTTAGTTTCTTCTCCGTCGAAGAAGATAGAGTTCGATTTTTCTGCGAGAATTTCAAAGCGGAATGTACAAAGTTTCGTAAACATTTTCTAATGGTCAGATCGCGGTTAGATGTTTTCGAAACGCGTGTTTTCTAAAGACAGCTCAAAGGACGTTGACGTTCTCGCTCGATCGAGTTCGATGATTTTCGAACGTGGATCGCGGCAGACCAACGACTTCGATACGATTCGAGCCGATGGAAAATTCTCCGGTTCGGATACCGTTGGTACGAGTATTTAATAAGTCGAAAGGAACGAACACTAACCCGCCTCGATCGAATTTTAAATCGTAATCGGAACGCGCTCGCTCTTCCCGGTCGCCGGAACATTCCGGTCGAAGCTCGTTAATTAAAACTAGTACACAGCCGTTTCCGCGATTCCGGTGCGCTTTTTCACGCGGTGTTTACATTTCATCGGAAAAACCGGCGCGCGCGTTCCAGGTCGCTCGATTCAGCCGGAACGTTCCACGTTCAGCCGGCTTTAATGGAATGTAAAGCAACGAACACCGTGAACACTCCGAACGATCCTTTTGCCACGAGTCTGCTCGCCACTGGTCTTCGAAGCGCCGCGAAAATCCCGGAAAATGCGCACCGGACGTCCACGTTTTCGAATTCACTCGCGACCACAGACGCGAGGACGATGCATCTTTCGAACGTCCGATACCATAAGTATCGTAAGTTTCAAGATCCATTTCGATGAACCATTGTTTCGTTCGTCCGAGTACAGCTCGGGTGTTCGATTACGTAAAGAACTTGGATCTCGAGTACTAGGTCGTTGGACGAGTTTCATCGTTCGTTCCATTGTAAGAAAATACTACGATTTTTGAACAACTGTAACTATACGAACGAGTCGAGAAATCTACACGAAACTTTACACGTGTTTATCAAACAGTGGTACCCTCTTACGAAAAATAAAACGACGAACCTACTTAGCTAAATTTTTATTTTTCGAACCCAAATAGCTCCGTTTCTTATCGAACGACGAAACCTATCGAGCAATCCATTATCACGGTCGAGATTTACGAAAAGTGTTGTCGTCTGTCGATCGATACGCGTCACCGAGATTCGTTACGTTGATATCTCACGGTATTCCGCAGGTGTATAGCGTTCGAGTTCCACGCTGTACGTAATCGTATTGTTGCTAGATCGGTTGGCTCGGATACGATCGAGTTAGAGTTCAGTTCGAAGTTGGGCGTTTCTTGGAAAAGTTGCTTCTCGCGGTTCGAATCCAAGTATCCGCGGAACCTTGCGAACAAGCTGCGTGCCTAGTTTAACGAGAGTTCCAGCGGTCCAATGCGCGTTGTATGTGATTTCAGTTTCTGGGACATACCGAGCGCCTGGTGGCAGGCGAGCACCGTGACGATGGGAATCGGCGTCGCGATAGCGGTTATCGGCGCGCTGACTCTGCTCGCGGCCGCCTCGAGCTTTCTGCCGCACATACTGAAAACGCCTAAGCACACCAGAGTCTTGGGCGCTCTGCAGCTGCTCGCTGGTGAGTATCGAGGATATACTTTTAATCTCGTCCAGATTTCGGGTTTCTCTCGTCGCGGTACTGGATTGGATAATTGTAGATTAGAAACTAATTCTCACCTCCAGCGATCAAACACGAGACTTCTTCAGAGTATTTTTCGGGCTACTTACATTTTCATATCAAGCTTTACATATTTTCCATAATTTATAATCAATGAGATTCAAATCGCAGTTACCAGAGAACTAGTCTTCGACTGAAATGAATCTTTGCGCCATTTCCTAATTACACGAGGGAAGAGAACGAGTTGCACGGATCGATAACACACGAAAATCATCGAACGACGAACGTATCGCGTGCAAGGATCGGTTCGACGATGATCGGCCGTGAATTCGATGAACAATTCCACATTTTCGTTTCTCCGAATCGATCCCCGTTGTCGATACTATTCGAGCGCAAAGTTTCCTCCTTTTGTCGAGTACCCTTTACGCTTCGAATCGCTTTTTCGAAAGTTGTGTTTCACCGACTCTGACGCAAGTTGGAACGAAAAACTCAAAGCGCCCGATCGAGACGATTCTATTCGTGGGAGGTAGTTTGAGTAATTCCGGATAAAAGAAGCGATCTTTTTTTCTTTTTGCACGTTTTCTTGGAGATTCGAGCCGTGGAGAGTTCTCCGGTGTGGATCGTGGCTAAATGAAAAATCGAGACGTTACGGTACTTTCGAAGATTAAAATTAACACGGACGCGCGATCCAGGTTACACGCGGCTAACGTACGGTTCGTCCCTTTACTTTCGATAGCCTCGTACATAATGCACGTTTCACCCAAACACGTGTCCTTCGTTTAACGATCGAGCTTTGTCCCAATTACCGCGAATATAGGGCGTAGCGCGAAAGCGTCCAAGTTTCTCCCGGTGTAATCTTCGCGATGTTCGCGGACGAAGAAGTATCCCGAGATAGAGGCGGATTAGGAGGAGTAGGTAAGTTTTTGCGGGATCGCCGTGGGCGAGAAATCGAGCCAAGGGGCACGATGAACGCTAGACGCGTCGTTGGCTCGAGATTCGCGAGCCGAGAGGTAGTTCGTGATCAACGCGGAGCTCGACACGTTGCAGCCTGGCGATTCGCGATGAAGTTTGCGCGAAACTCGTCACGGTGGACCCTGCGAACGAGCTTGGTAACGGGTAGCGCGAGTTTCGGTAACGAGTTCAACGCCGGGTACTCGAGCAGGCGATGGACTCGCGCGATAAGTTTCGCGGGCCGATAGATTTTACGGTGAACCGTTTCGAAGATTCACGGTAGTGAATTCAGCGAGCCTGGAACCGTTTCCGCGATGGATATTACGGTAAATTCAAGGATCCCGATGATCCTGGAACGAGGACCACCGCGGCGGTGTACCCACGCCGCGAATAGGTCTTAAATCGCGGAGACGATTTAAAATAAATTTTGCAGCCGCTCGGTACCGTCTACGGATGAACGTTGAGCGTCTTCTCGACTTTCCCTGTTCCCCGAGCACAGTTTAATCCCGCGGTATTATCTTGCCGTAGCAGTATCGTTTGCGAAGCCAGGATAATATTTTACCGTTTGCAAAGTTTCACGGAAAGCGATCCAGCGCGGATCGATGGGCGAAGGGGTACGCTCGAGGTGGAAGGAAGAGAAGAGCAACGACGTCGAGACGTTCGAGAGATACGACGAGGAGCGCAACGCTAACAGGAACGAACGTCTTCTGTTTGCGAAGTAATGGAGAGACGCGCCCGCCGTTTCCCGACGAGAGCTAGACAACGAACGGTCCACAAAGAAAATGGATATTACTCGAATATCATTCTTCTTTCGAACGTTGACACGTTCCATTTTCTCGTCCGTCGTTCGTGGCCCGTCGCGTCCCAGTCGTCGCCTTTAAATTGCCTTTTCACCGACCGTCGCTGACCTACCGCTACCGCGTATTACCGTACTCGCGGGATATTCCTGCATAATTTATTTACCGGCGCCACGAACCCGATGTCGTTCCCGTTTAATCCGTCCGGCGCGAATCGTCGACGATCGTTCGCGATCGGATCTCTCGCGTCTCGAGAACGATCGGTGAAGCTCGCCTAGTCGAAAGTCGTGGAAAATCGTAAGGTTGAAAATTACGCGCGAGGAAAGAAAAGTACATCGCCCCGTAAATACACGAAACGCTGAAACACGTAGCTTTCCGTGTTGCGAACCTACCAGCCCCGTGCTCTTAATACCGCATTAAACACCCGAAGATTAAATTTTACCGCGCAACAAGCGTGGATGCAAACGCTTCGAAATCCCCGGAATAGCGAGACAACGGAGTTCGACCCAAAGACTTCGTCGGTGTATTATAAAATTACTGCGTACTGCGTTATAAATATATAAAACGTTAAAATATGTACGCTTCCGCCTTGCAAAGCTAGAAGCCCGGTTGTCTTAATATCGCGTTAACACCCGGAGATTAAATTTTACCGTGTAACGAGCGAGGAAGGTCTCGAAATCCCCGGAACGGCGAGACAAAGCCTCCGACCCGGACACTTTTACGTCGCTGCGTTACAAAATCGCCCCGTATTACGTCGGGAATATACGAAACATCGTAACGCGCGAAACTTTCGTCTTGTAAGGTTACCAGCCGCGTCTCGATATCGCGACGAACTTTCAAAGATCGGAGCTCGTCGCGCAACGAGTGCAACGGCTGCCGAAACCTGCACCGCGAACGACGTTTCTCGCATCGAGTTTCGAGTATTCGTCAACGTGCTTCGATTTCGGCGATCCGAACAAAGCCTCGCGCAACAGGATCGGAGGAACACCGAGAGAGAGAGAAACTTTTCCGAGCGATCGTCGCGCCCGATATCGATTCCCTCCGATAACGATGTCAAGAAGTCGAAAAAAAGCCGGTTTTGTACGCGCTGTTCGCCGAACCGGCGATAACGCAAAGCAGGATAGCGAAAACAACCCGGTGAACGCAGCCAGCGACGCTTGACGCTCGGTTTTCCAGCCATTGTCGACCGTACACGGAATGCCTGGTGTCCCGATCGGCCACAAAAGGAATAACTCGCGTTCGTCTAGTCGAACAATCGTGCTCATCCGCTCGCAAATCGGTCCACCTCCCCTCCGTTTCACGGTGGTCTAAGCCATTTTTATGGAACAGTCGCGTTCCGGAAAAAATTCTCCTCGCGTTATTGGGAAAACGACTCTCGTTCGCGTTTGCTCGCGTTTGCTCGCGTTTGCTCGAGCGTTCTTTCAACGAATAATTTGTATCTCCATTTTCGGTCGACCGGTCGAAGAACGTTCACCGTCGGAGAGCAAATCGAGCACGCACAATGGCCTCTTTGCGGAGAGGATCCCCGTTACGCGGAACGTCGCGAACGAATCGCGTTCGCGGAACGCAACGGGCCTCGTTACCGCAAGAAACGCAACCAACGACCAGAGAAAGACCGATTACGGAAAATCACGCGGTTCCCCGCGGATTCTCCGCTCGATTGGCCAGGTTCGCGCCGAACCGAACGAGCCTCGAATTACATAGTTGATTTCGTAGCGGGTATCGGAGACGCGTGGAATGCCCGGTATTCTAGCGATCCGCCAAAGGATTAACCCGCTCGGCGATAGAACGAGACTAGATTTAAGCGGTTTCCGAGTACAGCGATCGAAGAAAAAACAAAACGGTTTTTTTATCCTGGAAACTTTTCTATGGTGTACCTCTCGGTTCTGAAACGGAAGAAAATCAAAGTTTGTAAACTCGACGAGAAAATAACGACTCGATCTGCGATATATTTAAATTGGAACGAACATCTTTACACCGAATATCGCGCGGAGAAATTCACGTTGCTCCGAATCGATAGATATTTCTTCGATCGATTAGAATCTCTTTGGTAGCGTCCAACAGGGGTTTTGGTCGTCGATTCAGTAACCGTGTTCCCGTTTTCTCGTTACAGCAGTGATGATATGCGGCGGCTTGGTGATGTATCCCGTTGGATGGGACAACCGGGAGGTGAGGGAGTCCTGCGGGAAGGGTGCTAACGTATACAATCTCGGTGAGTATCGCTCTGAGCGTGGATTTAACGACCCGTGCCAGCCACCAGTACCACGGTGTCCTATTTTCTCCGTAGTCGAGGCGACGCGTCGGTAATCGGCGATTCTCGATCGGTGTGATGCGCTCGCTGTCGGAAAACTCGCGGGAAAATTCGTAGGCGTGGTTCGCGCACCGTGTACACCGTCGTCGTCAACTTGGACGCCGATTTTCCAGACACGGTGACACGGAATCGAACGACGAGAACCATCGAACGAACGTTGATCTCCGAGGTGGTCCGTGTCGTCGCGTTTTCGATCCTCGCGAATTATTTCGCTCGTCTCTGGTCGAACGTTGAGCTTCGATGGCGGCGGTGGCGGCAGCGGTGGTGTCGTTAAGCGAGATTCTCGTCCTGACGATGCATAGAAAAAGGCCGCCGGTGCGCGATGGGATTACTCTTACAAATGTAACGACGTTCTTGGAAGTTTCCACATTTCGAAGGGAGTTGCGACGCCGCGGTCGGGACATTTTGCCGAGCAGCCGCCGACCTGCAGCCATTATCAAGACCTTGCGTAACCTGCCGAGACTTATGGCGGCTGTAACTTCGCGGAAGTACGAGCTGCGTCTGCGACCGGTAACTCTTGATTTCCTCGCGATTCAGCCGAGCCGCCTCGTCGACCGCGTTCGAACCGTTCTCCCCCGTTCCGCGCTCTCGTTTAACTCCGTGAATTTATGCTAACGAAAGGTGCGCTCGTTCGTCCAACGGACCATCCGAACGAACATCACCACGGTGTTCGCGCGTCTCCTCGTTCCGTTTTCCACCTTCCCGTTTACATTCCGGTTTATTTTTATCGCGGTCCGTCTACCCGTTGCGCCGAATCGAGTTCAACGAATCGTTCATTTGTTTTCAATTTTCAAAGTCGGTTAACCCGTAACGTTCGTGCCGAGAGTTCGTCTCTTCGGGGGTATCGACACACGGGCGAACGTTTGATCTTTGCGTCGATTCGACGCATCGTCGCGCCAATGTAACGGTTGCGAATCAATATTTAAAGTTCGTCGCGAGATAAACCTCGTGAAAGAAATCGAACCGAAATAAAAATTCTCAACGCTAGATTTACCGCGCGAATATCCAACCGACGAACGAGAATCGTAGAGTACAGACTGTTAAGTGGTCTAACGATGATTCGATGCGAAAGAGGAGTAGAAATTAGCGCGTATTCGAGACTAGAATATTTCTTCGCGAAGGAATAAAATAACCGAGTTATCTCGTGGCTGGCGCCCGTGCGAAGAATCGCGTCGGGAACCATTTCGTGCAGAAACACTGCGGCAGTCGACGCGTTAAGAACGAAATATCTTTATTCCGCTCTTCGGAGCATCGTTTGGGTCGCTGTGATGGCCCTCGTGGAAACGTTCTCCATCGCGAGTACACCGACGACTGCTAACTTTCGTATCGATGTGCTCCTACGGTGTGTTATTATCTCGTACGTGTTTTTATTGTTCGAGGGGGGCACTCACGGTGGTCGACAGCGTTTACAGATAACGTTCCAAGGGCTGCGATAAAAATATTTCGTACTCGATCGATAAAGAGCAGATATCAACGGTAGCCGAAGAGACCTCTCGGATGCGGTACCACGTAAACCGGTTGACGTCTTTCCGGTTCACCGTGGTACACGGTCGACCAAAAGATTGGGACGCGCGACAATTATTAAAAATAATACTTAGACATCGTTTTTAAGTATTATTAAAGATAGATATCGTTTTTATCTTTCGATCGTGGCTCGTGAAACGTTCCTTGAACGTTGGCAGCTTCCACGAGCGTTCTCTCGACTTTGGTATTTCCTAATTATCTTCAAAAGCATCGATTCTTTACACCGACGTATACAAATGCAACAAAATAAATAAAACGATCCCTTCTGCTCGTGTCTGAACGCTAAATGAAACGACAGTCGGAGTCTTCCAGTAGTTGCGGCACAGTGCGAGAAAGATAGCGCGAAAGTTTCCGGAACGTGTACTCGGGATTGTTACGTCCGGGCATACGAGTCGAATTAGCCGGGGCTCGTGCTCGCGCATGTGTTCACGAAGGTGCGGCGTCTGTTTCAGGAAAGTGTTCCGTGTCCTGGTCGAGCCACCTGCTGGTCGGCTCTGTGGCGTTGCTGATGCTGTGCTTCGGATTGAGCTTCTGCGCGGCGCAACACAAGCCGTCCAATCCGCACACCGATCCGCTGCGCATTTGACAATCGAGATACTCGCAGTCGATTCACGCCTATGCCTCGCCGAAGACGACCACCCTCTCTTTCGTGACGGTCTGTTGATCGAAACGTAGCGACGAGGCCGACGATCGTCGAAACGAGCGACCCGACGTCGACGTCCCGGCCGCGCCACAGCCTCCACGTGGGTATACGCAACTACGACTGTCTGTACGTCTGTCCGTCTGTATGTATGTATGTCTGTCTGTCCGAACGTACGTACGGCCACCGTACGCGCGCGTGTACATATACGGCTCGCGATCGCGCTATGTGTACGTACTTCTAGATGAACGTTTACGTGTGTAGCGTTAGCATTAGGTCGAACGAAAAACTTTCGACGTTCGGGTGTCTCTGTTCCGACGTCGTTGGACGTACCTTATCGTCGCGAACGGAAACAATCGTCGCGACACCGTGGAATTTCCGTCGACGGCCCGTTCCGCGAGCAACTTCTCCGATCTTTTTCTTCCGAAGGTCTTCGTACCCACGGAACCGTGTTTCGACGGTACCGAAACTTTCGAAAATTCTTACGGACGTCGTCCTCCGTCCGTTTCGCGTCGCCCGGAACGCGAACGCGAGCGGAACGGAGGCGAGAACGCGTTTCGCGCCCGCGAGAGAGGACGTATACAGTATTAAACGATGGTTCGTTGACGTTGCGAAGTCGTTCTCGCGAACGACGCGAAACTTTTGCGATCGTGATTCGTCGCGATCGCGAACGAGTCGTTCGTATCGACGACGATCGTTCTCGCGTGGTCTACGCGACGAGGAAAATCTCGAAATCGTCGCGACGAATACGGGGAGCTGGTAGACGGTGCACGAGAGAACCTCGATGCGTTGAACGACCAATCGTTCAGGATTGAAAGGTCTTGGTCGCTGGTTGGATCGAATCACGCGTTTAGGCGAAGGAGCGGAGGGTACGCGCGAGGTAGACGCGATTAATCGAGCATCGAGAACTCGAACCGAGCCGGACGGAGCACGCGATAAAACGAATCGAACCGACACGAACTACGCGCACCTACACCGACTTCCGCAGACTTAACTGGCGGATCGAGTACCGCGGCGTGCCATTTCCCATTCGCTCCTGCCTACGAAGAAAGAGCGGGAACGAACCCTGGAAAATGAATTCGATTCCGTGCAAGGGGAACCGAGGAACGGAACGCGCGGACACAGGCATACGGACACGCCCTACCGCTATCCGCTTCGGTCTTACGCGACTTTCTTTTCTCGTTTTTAAATCTATTTGAACGCGAGACGCCTTCGATCCCCTTCGATCCGCTGCGCGAACAGGGAATGGAAGATTCTACGCGTAAAAGCGAAACGAAAACCCGAACCCCCGTCGCGCTCCTCGAAGTCGATTCCTCGTGAAAGTTTCTTAGGAAAAAAAATTTATTCCAGATTTTTCGTTCACTTTCGCCCGTAGAATCGGACCGATGTGTGCACACTCTGTGCATTTGCGTTTGGTTTCTCCGTGTGCAAAAAAGAAACTAAAGAATTCTATCGCGCGCAAGACTTTTCCAACGGACCGTAAACCTCGATCATCGTCGTCGAATGTTCTTCCATTTAGCCGCGGCGGTGGTAGTCGGACGCGGGAGGAAATTATTCAAAGCTCGATCCAATATTTAGACCGGAGTTCCGGCAGTGCGGGAACAAGAGGAAACCGAACGCGTCGGTCGATGTCGGTTGTTGCGAAAGAAAGGAAAGAAAGGAAAGAAAGGAAGAAAGTAAAGGAAAGAAAACATAGGACAGCCGTTGTTCGTTCGAATCGTTGGCGGTTCTTTCCATTTGTTCGTTTCGCGTGCACGATTTATCCCTCCCGGTTCGTCTCCTCGGTTCTCGACTTCTCCGTTAAATACTCGGGAGCGGTTGCGCGCGTTGCGTATTTCGAAGCGGCAACTATTTCCACCCACGAAGTTCACCGGATTTCTCGCGAGCTTTTACTTCCATTTTGCGGTCCGCGTTTATCCGTCGGAGATGGAACGCCTCGTGTCTCTGGGTTTCGAAGCTCGCGTTCCAACGTCGCGGTTACTTTCAGACGCGTTTACGGGTAGCACGCGCGCGTAAACCCACCCTGCGCGCATTCGTAATCTCGTTCGACGATTCCGTGGCACGGACCCCGCCGGAGAATTATTCCCGTCGAAAGGAAAAACTGTTCTCGAGCCAGCCGGTGCGGCGCGAGAGGGACGCCTCGAATATTTACAGCTCGCGTTTTCGGCAGCCCTCGACTCGTTCCACGCGCGAGAACGCGATGCGAGAACGCGGTCGTGCGATCGATTACACTCTTTCGTGTATCTTCGCGGCCCGAGACTCTTCTCGTTCCTGGATACATCTAACGGTTTCGAGCCACGATGGACTTTCGAACGGAACGTAGAAGCTACCTGTGGCAAGGCGGTAGCTCGTGGTTACGCGGAACGCTCGAGGAGATAGTCTTCTTGTGTCTTTTCTCGTCTGAAACAGATCGCGACGAATTCCACGATCACGGTTCCGGTCGCGACGATCACAATCGCGGAACGCACTGTGAGATCTACCGCCAAGGTACGTTCGAAACGATACTTTCTCTCCACGCATGGTTCCAAAACCGATCCAGACGTTCGAAGAAATCGTTTTCGCGTACCGAACGATCGGCCGTAATTCGAACGAGACGCTCGACGATAAGTTCTCGAACGGCGGTAAACTTATCGTCTAGCCGTCTACCGGCCCTAATTAAAAGACCGGGTCTCGAGGAGAGGGATCGAGGTCCCTCCGCAGCCCGATCCGATGGCTCGCAATTAAAATTACACGCGCAGACCGGGCTCGAATAATGGCGCGAAGGAATCGAGGACATCGATTCTACCGGTTCGGTTCCGCGAGCTTAGAACGAGATCCGCGACGGTGGTCTGGCATTGTCCGGATTAAATCCGCGTTTGCGGAGGCAGCCGGGTGAGCCGAGAGGTTCGTTCTGGTTGTACGCACCGTCGATTCCTCGCCAATGCGCGCTCGGACCGTTCGATCCGATTTCGATGCAGCCGCGGCGGTGGGGAACGTCGGGTTCATCGTGGTTCGTCGGGCTTTGTCGATGCACCGGTGAAACGAAACAAAATCCGCGATCGCCGAAATCAAAATTGGCGGTGAACGAGAGATAAAAAAAAAAACAAAAAAAAAAGAAAGAGAAGGGACGGAGAGGGAGGAAGGTACCCGCGCGTAAACGCACACGAGAGACAACGGGCGGAGAGAGAACGAGAGAGAGAGAGAGAGAGAGAGAGAGAGAGAGAGAGAGAGAGAGAGAGAGAGAGGAGGGGCCAAGGCGCGTCGAGCGGGTAATGCGAACTCAATGGGAGATCTGTCGCGTTGCGCGGTTTCTCGGTCGCGGCAAAAACAACGCCGCCTTTGAAAACGTCATAAAATCGCTAAAAGCCGCAGACCCTTTTTCCGCCCGTTTTTCACCTCTCTTTCATTCCCCGCTCCGTGCCCGCATTTTTCCGCCAGCGTCCCCCGCGTTTCACTTTGCACCGCCCGCGGAGACCGAACCTTCCAGACCACACCGACCACGCGAGACGAAAAATTGTAATTCCAGAACCGAGTTCGTTAAGCCGCGCGTGGACTAATTGCGTCGCGATCCGGCCCCCTCCCAACCACCCTTCTCCGCACCCCCTCGTTTTCCTAGGGAGGAACGATTCTTCCCGCGATTCTCAGCTCGAGCCACGGGGTACACCCCCCTCTACCCCGGATGAGTTTTCGTCGACGAGTTCGCGTCACATTTTCCCAGTCCTCGACCCAACGCCGTGCAATTTTCCAACGCGCACGGTATCGCCGGTATCTTCCTTTCGCATCCCTCTCGGTGCCCCGTGGCAAACGAGAAAGTTTCTTATTTTTTCCGCTCTCTCTCTCTTTATTAAACGATCGAGGAACAGCGGGGAGCTTTAAAACGCCCTTAAACGTACAGTAATTTAAATGATAATCCGTCTCGACGAGAACGTCCTCCTCCTTGTCCTTTCGACTTGAATTTCAAACGTCAACGTTCGCGCGCTTTTCATCGTTCCCCAGGGATTCCTAGCTCGCTTTCGAACGTTCCGTTCGGTCCCGGTACAGTTTCCTGGCGATGTTCGGCGAACCTCGAGACGCGATTCGAAAGGTTCAGCGGGATTCAAGCTCCCGAAGTCGTTGCTCTCGTGGAATTTTCTTCGTTCCTTCTCTCGAGAGCGATGGCGAGCATTACGACGAAATTGTGTCCAAGTCGGTCGCGAATGATCGAACGACGATCTGTTTAGCTCGCGTTGCGTTCTCGCAACTCCAATTTTTTTCTAGCGAAAAAACGAGAAAAGGGACGATCGTCGAAAAAACTCGTCGCAAATCCGTAACGAAAAGCGATGGAAATAGAGCTCGCGAGACCGTGAATACGCAATGGTGAAATATCGGTGTCGGTCGAACGTGACTCCGACACGAAACTCGGATTCGTGTCGGTAGAAGGATCGAGAAACCGGTTCAGAAGCGTCGCGGTGCGAAACAATCGCGCAAATCATCGAAACGACCGCGTCGAAGGGATCCTCCGCGCGTCCCTTTTCGACTTCTTGGATTTTCCCCTCGAGAAACTCACCGTTACGATTCGTTCGCCCGTCCCGGTGAAAATTATCACGATCGACTTCTCGTTTTCAACGTCCCGTCTGGAAATATTTTCCAACCGAACGAACACTTTCGCGGCCGGCAGCCTCGCCGAAGGCTCTTCGTTCCCGGCACCAGGAGCGAATGCTAAAAAAAGAATTCTTTGAAACCCAAGCTAGAAACGCTCGTTTCGATAGTGCACGCATGGACTATTAGCCCATTCTGATCCTCCGAACTCGCGAGCTCTCCGTATGATTTCTTTGCGAACAATTGTCAATCAACGCGAACATTTTTATCGGTCGAGTGAAGACACGGATCGAACGCAGATTATTGTCATGCGATTACCGCGTACACTCCTTTCGAGAATTTATCAATGCGTTTCGAGATGCGCGTACATTTTTATTATCACGGTTTCAAAATTTCCCGAATGGTTCCCACTGAAGAGAGACGACGTCGTTTGAAACGTTCGAAAAGCGGCCGATTCGGACACGTAGGTACTCGAGATTCGGTAAATCCCGAGAAGAGTCGTGTATCGAGGATCGCGGGAAATTACGGGACGAAGTAGGAAAAGTTTCGCGCGGACAGATGGTTTCCGTTCGATGCTCGGAACGACGCCCGGCGTCCACTATTCCCATCGTAGGTTCTCCGCGAGCTCGCGACGTGTTTGCGAAGAGATTCGCGCGTGTCCCTTCCCGGCGGCAAGAAAACGCGGACTCGAAGATAAAAGTAGCCGGAGCACGGATTCCCGGGTGCGGGTTATCGGCAAAAGTCGTACCGAAAGAAAAGTTGGAAAACTCGTTTCGCTCGGGGTGGGTGGGTGGGGTGTGCAAGGGTGAGTTTCCGACGGGACGTTTCGCGAGTTCTAGGCGGGTAGGTATCGTTGTTCGCGCGCACCGAAATCGAGTTCCCGAGTCGATTTCGAGGGTGGTTCGACCTGTTGCGAGCGCACACCGCTCCGGTTCCATCGACGCTGGCCGTCTTCTTCCATCCCGTGTGCGTACACGCGTACAGTGAGGTGTGCGGGAGTTTTCACGTTGTTCCGCTCGCGGCGGTATTCGCGACGAGCTCGGGAACCTAGACGTCTGAAAGAGTCGTATTTGGAATTCCTGCCGGATGTATTCCGACCTCGTTTTTCCGCTTCGCGTCACGCGTCACGCGCTCCGCCAGAGACGAACAAACCCTCCGAGGAATACACGTACACCCGCGCCCGCGACGAGCGAAACGCAATTTCGGAATAGTTTCCCCTGCCGCGCGGATTAAATTTTCCTCGTCTCGTATTACGGAGTCGAGCGCGAAGCCTACTCGGTCGACGTTCAACCGCCACTGTCGTCTGTGGTTGTCGCGACGCGAAGCAAGGGAACGGTGAGATCCGAGGGTAGAAACGTTGCGGCGGACGATATAGATTTCCAAAAGGGCGTTTCTTACGAGGTTCTCGCGTCGGGAAGACAAATATCGTTGCCCGCGAGACTTTGCCTCTCGTACGTTCGTCGTCGGAGTGCTCGCGTACTCGGCAGTGAATTACGACGCCCTTCGAGAGAAACGGTAACGCGTGCCACCGAACCGTCTGAAATTCTTCCACCTTCTGTCGCGCGTACGATCGAATTAACGGACGATCGACTCGACGTCTCGCGAATATTAAAATTTCACCGTCGTTGGTCCTCGAATAAAATTGAACGTCTATTTCCCGTCGCGGTGAACTGCATCGCGATGAATCGTCGCGTACCGTCTCGTCTCGTCGTACCCGGGAAACGTTCGTTACGGGATATTTGAAAATCGTGCTCGCCACGGGAACACTCGACAATTTACGGGGAAATTCTCGAAGACGCGAACGAGGAACGGATTCGAGGTCCTCGGGGTTTTCCGGGGACTTGAACGGGGAAGAATCGAAGAAACGACCTTGAATACGCCCTAACGATTCGCGGAGTAATTAAAAAGCGCTCGAGCCGCGGAACGGGGCAAGGGGATAGAAGGTACGGTCTCGGTTCGACGGGAGGGGAGAAGCGGTCGAAAACGAAACGATGTCCAATTAGATCGTTCGAGAGCGATCGGAGGAGAGATCGAGGTTTCTCGCAACTACGTAATTTCGTGGGCAACGCGCCTCGCCGCACGACAGACTGGAAACCGGGCTCGTCGCTCCGACGATTTCCTCCCGAATCGAACGAACGGCGAAATCACGATTGGCTCCGCTCGAACGATCGTTTTCATAAACTCGTCCCACCGTTCCACCGTTACGGGAGTACACCGAATCGATCGCGACGGATTTGTAACCGTTCTCGACCCTTTGCTCCTTATTTGCATGGAAATTGCTGGCCCTTTCGAGGACGCGATAGAAACGAAAAAAGAAGAGAAAACGGGGGAAAAAAGGTTCGGAACACCGAGCCGAAAGAGGCTCCGGGCGCGTGTCGTCGACGACGGAGTTCGCCGAATCGACTTCCGGTCGGATTGCGCGGGTCAGCGTGTAATCGTGCGACGCGCCGGGACGCGGAAATCCTCGCCAATTGAAATATCCTCAAATTCCTCGGGTTTTTCCCCGATAATTTCAGGCGCGAGGTCAAAGGTACCGAAAAGGATTCCGCTCGAAACATCGACACCGTCGCGCGACGAGATTTCGAGCTATCCGCGCGTTATCGCGCGAAACTAGTAAAAGAGGAATCTACGAGTAAATAATAACGGTACGAGCTAGCGAGCGAGCGAACGAGCGAGTCCACGGTCTGGCTGCGGCGAGAAATAAATTCTGTTTGACGTTCCAGCTTGTGCAATCGTTTTCGTCGCCGGTAGCGAGTTTCGGCAATATTTTCCCAGGGAAAATCAAACGTTGCGACGCGAAACATTTTACGGAGCGATCGTTTTATTTTCGCGTTCCATCGAATCCGGTCGGCTTCGGCCAATTTTCCAACGAAAGTCCGTAACTTTGACAAAATATCGTTTATCGCGCGCCGGGTCGCGTCTCGCGGTGCTTCTCGCGAGAACGTCTTCAAAATGAACGTCGAGACGACGATTCTTCGTCGCTTCGATGGCTGTTCTCTTCTCCGCTCGATGCCCAAGACCGCGAGTTGCGTTCTCGAAGCTTTCGTTGCTTGTCTCTTGCGTTTCTTTGTTCCGCGTGCGCGATCTCGAAGATCTACGTGCTCGAGAAGAACACGAGCGATAAATTGGCGAGAAAAATCGTTGAAATTTTCTTTCGACGATAAAAGAGACGTCATCCCTTCCATCGTTCGAGGATGTTCGCAAATGTTTGCCGGGCGGCGATCGTCACGGTGGACTTGAAATTTTGACGGATATATGTACCGCGCGATTGCGCGTGATCGCGGAAACGGTCGTTGCATTATTCCTACGGTGCGTGCTCGCGCAAACCCGAACAAGTTTAGACTAACGATGTCCGCCGACAGCGGACGCGAACTTTCCGAGCGGCGGCGATTCGCGCGCCAATCGAACGCCGCTCGCGTTACACTTCACCGACTGTACATATTATACATATACATATAGTACGTAAATATTCGACCTGGCGTAAATGTTACGTATTATTATATTTTATAATAAAACTGGAGTAAACGAAAATCGTGTTGAGATTTACTTCCCGTTACCGAACCCGCTCCCGACATCCCTGACACCAGCGACACAATTTTTCCGATAGTCGACCGACGAAGTTCGGAACACGATCTGGACGAGTGGTAACGACGAAAATGATTCATTTCCTGGTTATCGTCTCGACGGTTGCTCTTCGACGCGGAATGATACGAAGCGATCGGGAACGAGCGAAGAGGCACGTAGGGAGAGAAAACTGTGCAACGACGAAAGTAGATGCAACCGGACAAACTTGGATAAAAGCCAAGAAGTAATAACACTGTCTAATCGGAGGGAATCGATAGAATATAACGAGTCGTAAGAATGATCGAAGACAACCGATGTGTCCCGGCGTAAAATAACGAGAGCCTCGGGTTTCCGATTGCAACGATTAAGTAATTCGTACGAAACGACGCCCTCGATTCTGCGTTTCTCCAGAGTCGTTGATCGTGATCGCGAGAGCAAAGGATTACAAAACTGCGAGATCGCCGACGAGATTCTACGCCTTCGTACAAAACGTTAATCGCGAGACTACTCTCGGTACCGGTGAAGGTCGCTCGAGAACCACCGACATACCTTTCGATGCACCGAGCCGATTACTTTGACACGGGTAGCTCGAGTGAAACTCGATGCCTAATCCGTATCCGTTTCGTCGTTAATAATTGGCCAGGGCGAGTAATCTTTGCGGTAACGCTGCCCGGTATCGGTGCTACCGATCCATCGATAGCCTCGCGAGGCTCGACTCGATCGCGAATCGATTAATCGGCAGTTCCGAGTCTCGGGATCGGGATTCAACGCCGAACGGAAAACACCGACAATGCACCGGGCTGCATCGCGTTGCACCGCGCGCGGGAACAAAAGGTGTTCGATTCGAGCCAGGTGAAATTAATTGGGCCACGCGAGTGACTCCGCGGTCGCGGCGAATCGCCGAATCGAGGCTCGCTCGAATCCCACGACAACCGGTACTTTTCCATTTATCCTGTCCGTTGCTCTCGAAATTCTTCGCGAAGAGCCGAGCCGTTCAATGCTCACGAATCGAGAGCAACTATTGTTTCGGTGGATCGAGGTCATCGTCCATCCGGTGGTGTCCTTTTTTTTCCCCAATTTTTTTCCTCGCGGGGAAACGCGTTTAATTGGAATCTGTTTTCGGCGCCCCGTTCAATGGACAGGGCAAACAGCCGCGAACAAACGAGGGAGTTTCGCGCGAACGAACGTTCACCGGTGACGAATCGATTCCTCGAGCCGGTCTCGTCACGCGCGATTCTTACGAATTTCGCGCGGTACGTGAATCGAACGTTCGATTTCGAATCGTGTATGTTGGATCGGTTCCACGATCGAGCGTTCGCGAACTCGATCCGACAAACGGAATAATACACGACGGTGCGTGCACGGGATTCGTTCCTCGGATCGTTTCGAATTTACTACCCTTTGTCCATTAACGCGATCGAAAGTGGTTATAGATCTATTTCGCGTAACGCGATCCACAGAGTCGGTTTCCATTTCCAAAGTAGCAAACGATTCGCAAACATCGTCCGCGAGGACCACCTCGAAAATCACGGTTACGGATCCGAGGCGATAAAGCCGTTTCTCGAACACGAGTTCCCGAACGGTTCGCGGCGCACCGCTCGATCGCGATGAAAAAAAAAAAGAAAAAAAAAAGTCGAGGCGAGAATAGGGATCGGCTTTTAACGCTTTCGGCGAATCACGGGCGAGATTCGAGAGCCACGGACAGCCACTCGAGGGAGCCTGCAAAGTTGAGATTCTCCCTCGAGTTACCTCGGAACGGACTCTCGGCGGTTTCAAAGAAAATCTCTCCCATCGCTCTTCCCGGCTTTCTTTGCGAATACCGGAACACTCGGAGAGTATCCTCGAAGGAAAGGGCTTTGTCCTTGTCGAACTCGGGACGTATCTACGGTTCTCCACGCCGTATTATTCGTTCTCTCGTTGGCTGCGCGTCTTTTTTTCCGACTAGCGCCACGTTCCTACGTATCGAACCTGTACCTATACCTTTCAACGCGTTGAAATTTACGCACATTACGCGCAGGAATGATCGTAACTCGTCCCACCGATTCGAAATCGTTGACCAACGAACACTCACCACCACCGAGCAGAATCTACCCAGTATACCGTGAAACGTTTATTTATTTCGATCGAGCGTCGTCTCCCAACGGGGGAGATAAATCGGTATCTTGGACGATGCAGCCCCGTCCGAGGAATCCTTCGAGTCGGGAAAAGAGTCCGTGCCGCGACCGAGGTTGTTTGCTAAGTCGCAGATTCTATCGATAAGGTCGCCATGGCCACCCTCGGTTCTGTACACAGTCGGTCCCGTGGAAAAGTCGGATCTCGCTAATCTGGGCGCAGCTTTCACGGGGTCGCTTCCGAGCAATTCGGGGACGATCTTGCCGATGTTGGCAATTTCGACTCACCCCGCGCGTTATCGAGGACGAGTTTCGCGAGGAGGTCGGATCCAACGTTTTATTCGCGGCAGTGTTTAGCCAAACGCTGCGTTCGGAGAATACAGCTCCGCGGGGAGCGATATTAATCGAATATTCCGTTCCTCGTGGTCGCCGTCGATCGTTATTTTTACGAGCGAGCGTAAAAGAGAAACGTTCGTTTCCCAGGGTAATTGGCAAGGTAACGGCTCGTCAACTGGGGCAACGTCACTTGGACATCGGTAGGTTGATTATCGGTCCACGCGGGCTGGCTAATTGTTAATTCGAGCGGGTGCGTAGCTACGGGCTCGGTTCGTAGCTTTCGCGAACCGATCGTCTTCGAGGGTTAACGATCTCGCCACGAGCGAGATATCGAGACGTCGAGCTCCCTTTCGGGTCGACGATCAATTTCTCCGAGCGTGGAAAAACCGCGTCGAACGGACACGAGAGCAAGAACCGATCGACGCGACTCGATACATCGGAAAAAATTCCCGTCCAGCGATAAGAAACGGGAAACCGTTCGGAAGAAGAACGCGGTTGAAAGTTCGTAGGAAAGAACGAGCCGCCCTTGAATTATCGGGAACACACTCGAGACAAAAGCCCGACCGTTAGGGAAACTTGGCCGTGGTAGGGTCGAGGGGGGCTGCGATTCGTTACGTTACCCGGTCGATTTGTCTTGCCAAACTTGTCCTTTGTTGCCGCTGGCGAAACATCGACGTTCCCTCCGGTATGTAATTAACACGTTCGGTACCGCGTGTCACTCGAACGCGCGACGCGTCGATCCTCGCGAGAGACATCGCACGGGACCACCGACACCGATGATATTTTACTTCGTGTTCGTGCAAACAAACCCACCACGACACCGATGTTCCCCGTGCACGCGACACGTTACTCGGGACAACGATACCGGTCGATACTTTCGTTTCTACGCGTTCGAAACTACCACGGGGGTAGACGGAAAGATGTCCACGGTATCGGATTCCTCTCGATTCGCTGGACGTCTCGAGATACCCGTAGTACCACCATCGTCGAGAATGCTTCTAAACGAACATCGTTCGGATACGTTGCGTTGCGTCTAATCGTTCCCTGTCGCGAGGCAGTCCGCGTGATCGGAAAATATTGAAATTTTGAAATCGTTGATATCCCTAACGGAGCGAAAAAAATTATAGGGACGTTCACGAGGTGGTCGATGACGATGCAGTAGTTCTGGAAAGATCCGATCTACTTCGATCCCGACGCGGTAAACCGCGCGACCGTTCATTCCCGTCTCTCGGTTCGGAAACGAGACCTAAATTCACGGGGAAATAGAGCCCCGTTCCCTTACAATCTCCAACTCCAAAATAGGTTAGCTATTCGCAGTCCGTGGCGTTCGATTAGCCGATGAAGCAACACGCGCGGGTCCGAGTGCAAGGACACCCTGTGAAGAGGCCAGCCCTGTATCGGAGTCCCGTCCGACTTGGACAAGGGTATCCGGAACTGCGGCGACGCGTCGATGCTCAAATTGCAACGTCGTCCCTAACGGAAAGCCCCGGGACCGATGTCGATACTCGAGCTACGTCCGCAACGTTCTCTCTCTCTCTATCTATCTATCTATCTCTCTTTCTCTCTCGGTTCTCTGGTTTCCCCCGAGTTTCGATCGCGATCGAAACGGGCCGCGGCCGATCGATCCCGTTCCATTCACGGGGCGTTCGCAAGTTCGGTAACTAGCTCGTTTGGTTCGTTTCGCTCGGTTTAGCCCCTGCAGCGCATCGTCTTAGGTAGGTTGCGTATCGCGGGGCCTCGCGTTGCCGTTGCATTCAAATCGAGTCGCTCTCCGTGTTCCCGGAGCGCTACGTTTTCCCTTTGATCCTCTTTCCTGGCCGTTTCGCTCTTAAAGCCCTCCCTCGACGTCGCTGTTTATTTATGATTCTCTCTACGGATAAGATCCGCGCAGCGAGTACTACCGGCCAAGAAAAATATAAAACGGAGAGGGTAATTGGGTGTAGTGGCGCCGCGAGAAACGTCGCGCGCTACAGGGGGATTTAACGGGGGTCAATGGTTCATCGGGAAAAATACCTGTCCGCGTACACGGTGTTCCCGAGCGAAAACGGAGTCGTTCCATGTTCGAACTCGAACTTTAGCGTCTTCGACCGACATCTGTTTCGCAGTTTCGATTCATCTGGTCGACCGTGCGTTTGAAGTTACTTTTTCGATCCAATTTACGGGAAGAGCATCGATAACTCGATGCGAAACAACGATACTCTTCGAGAAGCTCCCGTCGATCTCGATGATCCGTTCGAGGTTTTCGGAATCGTCTCGAAAATTGCCGTCATTCTGCACGAGAGCCCCCCGGGGCAAACTCGTAAACCGGAATTCTTGGATAGCCGGACAAAACCGGTTGCCAGAATTCTGCCAAGAAGCTCTGATCCTTCGCTCGCCGTATGCCGACTTCCAAGAATCCCAGGGTAATTCCCTGTTCCTCCCTCTTCCAAGAGGAAACTAAAGGTTTCCCTTAGCCGGGGACACGGACGCACGGTTTCCGGAACGAACCACCGACGTGCTTTCAACGTGGCCGCCTCCGGTCCGCGTCAAACGGCCCGTTACTATCGACACGACGTCGCCCGATTCGGGGCGTGGTTTCCGCGTTTAAACGCCGACCGGAGCGGAACGCGCTTCAAACGACCGATTACGTTTATCGCGGATACGCAAAGTTCGTTACTTACGGGGGCGTTGCGTCCTCCTCGTACGCGGCAACACGGTTACGATAGCGAAAAAACAACGAGGTAAGTCGCTATCCCGTTCACGGAACTCGTTACCGTAACGCTCTCGACCCGTAAATTGCCAGTTGCGCGTACACCGCTCTCGAAAATATTCGAGCGCTCGTTACGCGTACCTGGCTAAAACAAGGTGTGCACGAGCTACAAACAAGCACGGGAGGAAGAGTTACAGGACCGTGTGTAGTAAATACGAAGGTAACTTTGTGCAAAATTGCGTTGAAAAGAAACGTAGAAGAAAGAAAATGCCTTTGCTTGGAGAGTCTTTCGAAACGGTTCGCGATCAAAATGCGTAGATTCGGTAATTGTCGAAAGAAATTGACTCTGCGCGCAATTCGATCGTTTCCATAGACGGATGTTGGAGACTCGGGGAAAGTTGGATAAAATCGATCGAGTCCATCGTGTTCCCGTCCGACCATCACGGTCGGTTTTCTCGAGACGGTAGTTCGATCGCGCGACGAGACACCGCGAGACCGTTTCGCGTCGCGGCTAAACTCACCGTATCGGCCGTGACTCCGGTGTTCCGGTTCGTCTTGGCGACTGATCTCGAGAAATCTCGGATATCGAGCCGGTGTTTCAGCGCGACGAAGCCGACCGCGTTGTTCGTTCTTGCTCGCTCGCAGCGGGGACCGATAAATCCCACTTAGAGTTGGAAGCCGAGTAACCGGGTCGCGATGCGCCCAACCTTCCGTGTTGCTCCGGAAAGCAGAAAGCGATGCAAAGCGGCGAACGCCCCGATGCGAAGCGGAAGAAGCCAGGACCGTGCGCCCCGGAGCGGAGCCACTGCATCGCTAAGGAGATTGGAAGCTGGAATTTACGTGCGAAGTAGCACTTGTCGTTCGACGTGTTTCCTTTCTACCTTCTTCGTCCCTTCTCTCCCCCCTCCCTTTCGTATTCCTTCTTGTCCCTTCGTTTTCCATCGTTCGATTCCGTTTCCTCGGCGACACCTTTTTCCTCTCCTCTTTTTCCTCGCCGAAAGCTTTCATCCAACGTTTACGGGTACTCGTGTCTCCCTTCCCTCTGCGCCGTATCTTTACCCTTCCGACTCCTTTCTGTCTCCTTTGTACCGCACTCTCCGAGTCTTTTGGACGATCGTATCCATCGAAGGATGTCCCCCGTCGCGTCTTACCCACCCACGGTGGTCTCTCGATTTTTCCACGGTTGTTCGTTTTAACTTACTCGCGACGAGCGTGGTCGCCGGTCGAACACTACGCGGTAAATTCTGCTCGCACGATCGCCGGACTCGATTCGTTCCACGATCGTCGCCATCCCCGCCAACCGGGAGGAACCCCTTTCGAACCAGCGAAGCGCGAAATACGACACGAGCTGGCGACCGCTACGCCGGAAGCACCGCTCGACCTTTAAACACCGCGAATTCAACGCGAAATGGAATTAACGATTTTTTTCTTTTCTTTTTGTTTTCAAAGCGTCGACGATACTTTTACGGTGAAAACAATGTCGCGAACGAAACCTCGCCTATTCGAAACGAGGCACGTTATATAGTCTTTAACGGCGAGACGCGAAAAACGAGTTTCAAACTTGAACTCGGACGCGCGAAAAATCAAGGCGCGCGTCGTTCGCTCTCGTTTCCTCGGATTTCTTCACCGTTCCTTATTTGCTCCGCTTTTTCCAACGCGCCATCTTTTTCTTCGACTGCCGTTCATTCGTTCTCATTCCCTACGACTGGGTGTCCTTTCCCTGGACTGCCAATTGCCGTTGTTGGCAAAATATAAAGCTCGCCCTGTACACGCTGTAAGGCTACGCCCGGTTCTGAGTGGCGATCGTAGAATGAAAATTTACCGTTTTTCGTCGCGCTTGTATTCTCGTCGTCGGATATACCCACAGTGGCCAGATTTCATTCTGTAAATCGCCGACTGGGAGGAACGGGAGAAGGTAGCAGGGCGAGCACCGTCCAACTCCTGCACGCGTCGTCGATCGACGGCATTGGATTCGTTTTAAATCATTAACTCGTACCAATTAAATTATTAACTCGGGTTACTTCGGTATTTTCTTTCTCCCTTTGTAAATTTTACGCAATAATAATTCTCACTCACGCAAGAGTAGAGAAAATCTACGACGGAGTTACGGAGTACACGCCCGTAGTTCGCGCAGCAGTGGCAGTAGTTTGCTCGTCGGTCGGCGACGTTGAGCATTAATCGGTAGAACTTCTTGTATCTCTGCGTAAGTAACAATTACAGTCCCCCTAAATTCGGGAGCGTTGGGGTCCCAATCGTTCGTTACGACAGGGTCGAGAAAACGCAAGCTGGCAATACGCCTTCGTCTATCGAGCGACCGGCCGGCCGGCCTCTCGTGGAAACAAAAAAACTCCGGTCGAGAACACCGAGAAAGGATCGCGCTCCTGTCGGCTCGGGCGCGTTACGGAAGAAAAGAGGTAAAATGGAACGGCCAATATTCTCGAAAAGGACTTTACCGTGACGCGGACCATCCCTGTCGCGTTTCATTCGTAACGAGAGACCGGTAGAACGAGCTCCGAGATTCGGTAAACTCGCCACGGCGAAACGAGCACGGCCGAGAACCGCCGGAAATAAAACACCGGAGTAACTGTTTTGCACTTTAAAATTTAAATTACGCGGATTTACGCGGACCGCCGGTGAAATATGATAACCAACCTGCCGGCCCGTAGAAAGTCACTTTAACCGTATTTTTTCTCATTTCTCCGGATATTGTTTCGCCCGGTTTTTGTTTCTCACGGCCCTTGCCCTCCAATTGGCCGCGTTACCTTCCCGCGCCGGTGTAATTTGCAAAGTTTATCGGACCGCGGTTTTCCCCCGCGGGATCGCTCCTCGGGAGTAGATCGATGAAGCCTCGCGAAGGGAAAAAGTTTCGCGGAAAGGTGTATCAATTCCCTCCGACGCGTTCCCCGATTCGTTTCGCTTCTCGATTTTCTCCGATCTTCGTTTCGATGCTAATTCGCGGAACACCTGGACTTTGAGAAACCTTTCGCGGTCGGTTGGAGCGTCTCCAGTCTTTCGAACGTCGTTGTTGCAAGTTTTTCTTACCAAAGTGTACGAAAATCGCGGAGACTACGTTTTTTCGAAATTATTTCCGGAAGAACGAGATCCTTGGCCGTTCCAGTTTATTTTACTTGACCGGTTACACAGTGAGGGCGCCAGAACGATACCGTTCGATTTCTCTGGTTAGGAGAGACCCGCGCGTAACGAGCATCACCACGTTGAATTTTAAAGAACGTTTTCGACGATAATCGAGCCGCGAGTAACTCCGCGAAACGTTTCGAGCCCTTCAAGAGTCACGACTTTCACGTTGTCTCGGTTAGTGAACGTCCCGGACGTTCTCGATCGCCTCGACGAAACTCACGGATTCGTTAAGACGCGCAACCGCGTGGCGACGAGAAGTATAACGCGGTAACTGGAGCAATTCCACCGACTCGAAACGAAATCTCGAAGCTCGGATAGTTCCGCGCCAGGGGGACTTTTATCGCGAGTGCTCGTCTTCCTTGGGAAATATTGTTCGCGCGGGAAGGTATCGTTCCGTGGTCGAACGGAGGTAAAATTTCATAAATTCGCCGACCTCTGAGTATCACGATCGAGAGAGACAGAGAGAGAGTTTCGGTTGTACGGAACGATTGTTACGATCGTTGTAGTCTTTTCCCGGTATGCGGGTTACCGGAGACAAAATTACATCTCGAGTCGAATATCGGGTAGCGTATAACTCGCGGAGAGCCGGGAGCGAGGCTTCCTCCTTTGGACCACGGATGAAACCGTTCTCCCAGATACACGGTTAGGGAGAAAGTCCCCTGGATCGGGGCGGATGGAAGGATACGCGTATTTCTCGCGCAACGGTCTCGATTTCGATCGGTCGTTCGGTTTTAGCTTCGACGTTTTCCATAGACGGGTGATCGTCGTCTTTATCTGGTTCGCGAAACGGTTCCACCGCGGGGGTCGTGGGTAGCGAGGAACGAACGCGCTCGGAAACGCAACGCGGTGCAACGAGGTTCGTTTTACGATACCCGCGTATGCACCGCGATGCACGCGCGGGACTACGGGCACCGATAGTTCCGCTAGGTTGCGCGACAACCGAACGAATTCAACGAGAACCGTTCACCTCCTCCCTTTACGCTCGAAACTTCCCGGCCGAACGGAATCCCCCGACATTATACAACCCTGTTTACGATCCACCGCCGGCGCTTAACGCAACCGGTATTCAGAGATTGTCATTTACTGGAAACCGATAACGATCTTTCTCGCCGCAGTTCCGGGCGCTCGCTGTCGTTAGCTTTTTACCCCGGTGAGCCCCCGCTTTTTACAACCACCGTCTAATCATTCGATACGGTCCTGAAATTGTTTCGCGTCGAATAACGTGGCCGGGACGGGGGGGGTTAACGACCCCGACGCTACGAAAGACGATCTTCCACCGACGCCAACTCGGTTCCGCTCGCAACTGATACAAAAATACGCCGCGCGGAGCTCCCGCCGAATCGCTGTTCCGTATATTATTACGGTGCAACCGAGACGTTCAACCGAACGAATAAATAAGAACGCCGCGGCCACGTAGCTAGCTGCATTTCCGTGCAAACCGGAATCGTTTTCTCGACGCTTTCTATTTACCGCCCTCGGAGCAACACCCCGTCTTATCCCTGATGGGATTGCGTTAAACTTCAACGGCAAAAACGACCCGAGAGCGAACTTCCTCGCAATTGCCGGAAAACGGAGCAAGGGTCCTTCCCGCGCGACCTCGATCATTCGAATGCGAGAGGACAGGGTTGTTCCGAGTCGAACCTTGGCTACTGTCGAGCGACAATGTTGTTCAGACTAGTGGCGGTACTTCTCGAGCTTGTCGACAGAAAGAAACTGATCGTTTCTCGTAAGAAACTTTCGTGCTATACGAAATCATATATGATAATCATAGGTACTGATTTTATTAAGGTTGTTATAAAAAATAGATTAATTCACCTTAACGAATTAGCCAGAGAAATAAATCAAAAATTAAGAGGGTATATTCCAATTTTTAAGCTTAAAGAAAAGATAATAATTAGTAAAAGTAAATAGTTTTGTGTCTATTATCGTATAAATTATTATTTGTATATTTCAACACTCACTGCTCCGATCGGTACACGTACGATCCCTTACCGATCTTCGAATATCTCGAGGTACAAGACTATACAGGACCTGCTAGGATGCCTTATCGATGAGTCCACCAGCAGACCCCGGATGAAACGCTCTGCCTTCCTTTTTCTACCTTCTATCCGCCTCGCTTTATTTCAACGCGTCGAAGGCTCGAGGAAGCAGAAACGTCGCGCGTTGCGTTGCTACAACGATTGCACGCTTCGAATTAACGGAGCGTAGTCCAGTTCAGAAGAAAGATCGTCGATTACGCGTTTACCGTAAACTTCAATTTATTTGGGATGTATCCGTTCGGTGACTTTGTCGCGATTGACTCGACTCGTCTCGTCTCGGTCTCGTCGAGGAAAGTTCGGTCGTCGTCGCGATTGGTTAATTCTGTTCGGTGTCGAGGCGACGAGGTCGGATATTTTCGCAAAGTATCGTGACTTTTCGGTGATAGTTCGTACACAAGAGCTACTCGAATGTCTCTTTGTTGGTCTCGCGTTCTCGATTCACCGCAGAAATAGATCTCGCGCGTTCCACCGTACCATGTTTACGTTACCTGTACACGGTCGAACCGTTGTACCTTGTCGCGAGTACCGGTTATCGAAACGTAAATATTGTATCGTCGCGTCTACCGTGGCTCGTGACCGCCTCGAAATTTCCTCGAATCGGCTCTACACGCCGGTTGGGTATTTTTCGGTGGCCGTTACCGGAAATCGTCGCGACTTCCCGCCACGAGGTTGCCCCGAGCGATTCCGGGAAGGTGGCGAGAACCCGGACACGAGCGAAAGACCGCGACGATACGTTCCTCGAAGCCCGAAACTGCGGGCCGCGTGAACTGGCAAGCGGGTTGATCGTGTTTTGACTCGGAGGGACGAATATTTGTTCAACTCGGCCTTCCAGGCGCACGCGCCGCTGCTCTGGCTATAAATACTGCTTTGTATGCACGCTGGGTGAGCGGACCGCCAAGCACAGATAATAGGAAGGAAGCCCCGAGAAGCTACTTTGTCTAGCTGCTGCTCCCTCCACCCTTCGGCCAGTCCCTCTTCGAGCCCTCACCCTCTGTACCGAGCTGCCGGCAACGCGACGCAACAACGAGTGACGGTTCTCGGCGAGCCATCGCGTTCTTACCGAGAAAATAATTTCCAACGGAACAACGACAGCGGTCGTCGAGTAACTCGAGCCGAAATTCGTTCGATGGTTCCCGAAAACTCGATACAAGTTTCGACCCGACGAACGAATTACCGAGAACGGTGAATCGTCGAGGAAAATTGCAACCCCCGAACGATGAAAATCGAGACGAAAGTTTCACCTTCGAGATCTTCTCAAGGGACTACCGCAACCGCTTTTAACGAACCGTTTTCTTATTCGTTCAGGAGGAGTTTAAAACCGTTAGCTTTATCGGTAGCTCGAATCGCGCGAGCATCGGTGCGGGAAAGCCGAGAATTCTATTACACGTACGTTTTCCTTAACCGTAACGGAGGTTGCGTCTCCTACCAGAGAGATTGCGAAACAGTTTTCGACGAAGCTCGTTCATCTCCCGGTGACACAATCGGACCTTTATACCGTATAGAATGACTTTGGTTCTCGATTAACCGGAGTTCGATTATCCAGATTCTCGACTGTTCGGGGGGCGAAGCCCGTCAAAGAGCAAGCACGGTGGGTAGAACTCGCAGCGGAGAACTCGACCGGTTAATCGAAGTCGATTCGATTCTTTCTGGTATCGGGATGGAACGAGAACGCAAAAGTCGAGTAAAAACGAACGAAGAATATTCGCGGTGCGCGAGTACGGTAGACGTATCGCGCAGGTATATCGCGTTTCGGACATTTACGTCCACGTATGATCGATGCATATTACACGGTGACGTTATCGACGTACACGGTAACTGACCAGACGGAACGCGGACAACGCGCACGCGTTACGGAGAAACGACGAGGAACGTTCCCGGGACATTCGATGCATCGGGTAGTCGCTACCCAACGAAGACGGACATCGGAATCCAACTCGAGCGACGCGTCGGACCGTCTGCTCGTTTACGAGAGTTATCCCCTAACTGCGTCGGACCGGTTTTCGGGGCCAGCTCGTCGCCTAGCTGCTGGCGCGACCGTTCCAAGAATAATTAGTAATTAAGGCAACAGCGGCGAAGGGAACTAAGTTCGCGAGCGGAAACTAAGGTGGAACGGTGGGTGGGTTGCGCGACCGCAAGTAAGAGGAACGCGATGGTACTACTGGCAACCGTGTCACCCCTCATCTCGACGGAATCGAGTACACCGTCCCTGTTGGTCGAACCGTTCTCGATTCGCGCGACCAACCGCCACGTTTTCCGCCAACGCGACAATTTCGTCGATCCCGATCACGTCGAATCTGACTTCGTGAGATTCGACTTGGACGATCCCGCTTCCATCGTCCGCTTTAGAGGCGCGACGCGAACGAGACACCCCTCGCGCGAACCGATACCGTTGCGGTGACGGTATCGTTTCACCCGGTAGAGGCGACCGACCGATTTTCAAGAGCTCGATTCGTCGCCCTCGATTTAGGGGAAGGGGAGGAACCTTTCGAGTACGAGGGATCGGAGTGTCCACGGTGTTAATTCCACCTATCGTCGAGTAGCTCGAGCTGGCAGATGGTGCGCCGACCGAATGACAAGATCGTATACCGTGAACGACAAAAAGGTTTTCCGCGTTCGGGTTACGCTGGAACTAAAATGTTACCCTCGTCGCGTCCCACCTTGAACACGCGTTACGAATTTCGAGTATTACGTCGATCGAGAATGCGCGACGGGAATTTTTCGGCTCACCCTTCGACTAGTCCCTCGGGCTTGTAATTACGGTGATTCGCGACGCCTCGGAGTTTTCGTCGTTCACGATCGACATCGAATCGCGATATTTCGAAACCGGCAGTAGCTCGAGTACGCCGCGAATTCGGGTTTTCGGCACTCGGTGTTCCAGAGGGACGTAATTTCGTCTCGGAGGCGACCCCGGGAGATCGAAGGGAACCTCGCGATCGGGAAGCCCGAAACGCTTCGAGAAAAACGTCGTCGCCAGACCGTTGCGTCGAGCCAAGAGTATGATTAATGGGAGTTTGATGCAAGCACGGGGAACGTTTAGCGTCACGGGCGAAGAGATACGATCCGCGAACGAGCGTTTCTCCCGAAACACCGAGTCCTAATGGGTTCGCGCGAACACTCTCCGTACCGCCCATCGAACTCTCACCGCTCTTCGGTTGAGTTGCACGCGCGGAGAGGGGACGATTTTTTAATAAAAACTCACCGGTCGCGTACCACGCGCTTCGTCGTCGCGTGAATTCGATTCTCGAGCGAAGCGGCGCGTACAACGAACGAACGCGCGGCACGCCGCCTGCGATCGTTCTCGCGAAAGAATCCGTGACACCGGTGGCCGCACGCCCGGAAACGCTGTCGGCGAATTCCATCCTCGGAATTTGAATTTGATAGCGCAAAACGCTGAACGGTCCAACAGGTAGAAAACCGTTCGCTCTCTCGAGCGGCATTGTCAAGATTCTTTCGCGCCGGGCGTGACGAGATTGTTCCATACCTTTCGGAGAATCATGGAGATCTCGTCGAGTCCGACTTTCCACGACGGAATCCGTAGCCCCTCCATCCAACCAGCCCACCTCCTCTCGTCACCGTTCTCTTTCGTTCACCCGTTTCGCTTCGTCGTTCGCGCAGGGAATCGTTTTCAGGAGTCCTTTTCCCAGCCAATTTATACCACCGCGCGCAACCCGACCAAGACGACGACCAAGACGACCGACTCCAAGATTTGCATTACGTTTGACCGACGCACCGAGCCAATCAACGTGCAAATACGGAGGACAAGGCGCGCGAGTTTTTCGAAACTACCGCCCAACGATGGAGGAGCGCGGATAATTTTAAATGCAAATTATCTCGCCCGCCGTACGGTTCGCGGGATACCTCGCTCGCGATTCGTCGTCTTTATCCCCTTTGAAAAATTATTGTCTCGCTCCCGATGAAACGGGAACGAGAATTCCTTTGCAAATCGGAGCACGGAACTCGAAGACGAAGACGACGACGACGAGAGTAAAGGAAAACGAGAAAATAATCGTTTTCGTTCGATCGACGCGTACAGGGGAGGACAGAGGATTTTGACGTCGAGAACGCGGAGAAACGGTAACGTGAAATCCACCGGCTGAGTTTCCAAACTCTCCGTGCACGGATTAACGCGAGTTTCCCCGCCCGGAATGTTTTCCCGCGCGAACGAAAGACACCGAGGTTCAGCGAACAAGCGAAACGGTGAACCAGGAACGCTTCTTCTTCGCAGGGGTGGTTAATTAAGAGAAACCGTGCGCGATACGGCAGTGTAATTCCCCCGATATTCGATACCGGGGAAAGGAAATTTCATTTCTCTCGTTTACGGGATCTATGCTCCCTACGTGGATTCGTTCTCTGCGTCAACCTTCGCGGCAAACTGTTCGCAGCACTGCCGAGAGATCGCGAAACGCATTCTTGAATTTACGCGGTGATGAGTTTCTTTATTTTTTTTTTTTTGATTCTGTAGAACAATCTACTTTTTAATTTAGAGAAATAGGACTCTATTCTATGTGAAAGTTTCCGTGTACATTTGTTCGCGACTCTGTAGAACAATCTACTTTCGAATTTAGAGAAATAGGACTCTATTCTATGCGAAGAGCATTGTGTACATTTTTTCGCAGCACTGCAAAGAGAGTCCGAACGTGCAGCTTGTGAAACGCATTCTTGGATTTACGTGGTGATGAGTTTCTTTATTTTTTATTTTGACTCTGTAGAACAATCTACTTTCGAATTTAGAGAAATAGGACTCTATTCTATGCGAAGACCATTGTGTACATTTTTTCACAACACTGCAGAGAGAGTTCAAACGTGCAGGTTGCAAAATGCATTCTTCAATTTACACGGTGATGAGTTTCTTTATTTTTTTCGACTCTGTAGAACAATCTACTTTCGAATTTGAAGAAACAGGATTCTATTCTATGTGAAAGTCTCCGTGTACATTTGTTCGCGACTCTGTAGAACAATCTACTTTCGAATTTAGAGAAATAGGACTCTATTCTATGCGAAGAGCATTGTGTACATTTTTTCATAACACTGCAGAGAGAGTTCAAACGTGCAGGTTGCAAAATGTATTCTTCAATTTACACGGTGATGAGTTTCTTTATTTTTTTCGACTCTATAGAACAATCTACTTTCGAATTTAAAGAAACAGGACTCTATTCTATGTGAAAGTCTCCGTGTACATTTGTTCGCGACTCTGTAGAACAATCTACTTTCAAATTTAGAGAAATAGAACTCTATTCTATGCGAAAGTCTCCGTGCACATTTATTCGCGAATGAACTATATTCGCGCTCGAGCGTCGAACGTATGACGTTTGCAGCGTCCAAAGATTGACTTCCCTAAATTTCTAATCGGTGATCGTTTACTATAAAAAACTGACAAAAATCGTACACGATCGAGGTTCAAAGAGTACGCATATCCAAAGTCGTTGGTTTCTCCAATTATTCAGCCCCTCGACATCGAAGCCACCCTCGACACCGTTTCTTCGTTCTTCTCGAGAACTTGCCCGAAAATTCTAAGCTCGTTTCGCGTCGATGGTTCATTCGAGGGGCCAGTTGCGCCTCGTTCGTCTTTTTCCCACCGATATTCGGAAGTTTATTCGCGGGAACCCATTTCCAATCATCGATGAAACTCGTCTATCCCCGATTTTTTTTTTTTTTTTTTTTTTTACCGCTGCGTTCCCTCCGCGTCCCTCGTTCCCGTCGTGTTAACCAGCACGCGAAAGAGAGCGGATTTATTTCAAATTAAAATCAATATCCATCACGAGCCGCCTTTAACCATGGCGGTCGGGTTTATTGAAACTGCGTGGCTTTCGTGCAATTTCGCAGAGCTTTGCTTTAATCCCGCAGGACGTGTCTTTGTCCTCCTCGCCTCACCGGTCTGTGCCACTCACCCCCGCTATTGTCGATTCTCTTTTTCGCTCGTTCGACCCGGATTCTCGAGCGTCGCGACGTCGACCGATCCACGGCGGGGTGCGTGCGATCGTTGCACCCCTTACTCGCACGGACTCGTTTCCGTTTCATTCTCGAAAATTCGTCGAACGTATCGTCCTCGAGCAGATCCTTCTCGCACGGATGTTCTCGAAAGGGAATCCGGTGTTCCGTGCAACAGAGAGAAGAGTACTTTGGGAGAGCTTTCGGGAAAGAACGAGACGGTCGAAAATAATTTCAATTCGTTTAGCGAACGTTCGAAAAACGATTCGTGTCACGTTTCGGAATCGCGGGGTCCTGGCAGGTGTGGACAGTCTGGAGACCCGCAATGGAATTCCGGAAGGCACATACCGTCTGGAGGTAGAATTTCATTATCGATCGTGGTGTCGGCTAAACCGATCGGAAAGAAGGTCGAGGCGCGCGAAGAAGAGGGTTCCTGTTCTGGAAGGGGGAGACGGGGACGAAGGCCGGGGTTAAGTGGGTTATAGAGGTGCGGGTGAATAATTCTGCTTTACGATCGAGAGAAAAGATTGGCCCCGATCGTTCGAATTCCCTCTGTGTGTAAACGGGACTACGATTCCAGGGAAACGCTCGGCGTCCCGTGAGAACGGATACGGCACGCGCGCGACACTACGAATTATAAAACGCTAACTGGATATATTTTTGCTCCTACGGCCCCGGTACTTTTGTTAACCTTTAACGAGCGAGTATTCGCGTATCGAATCACGTTCGTCCGTGACGCTTTAACGCGGACAATTTTTGTTCGAAGATTTACAGAGATTCTCCGAGTATCGGGCGCGTTAAATTTTTTACTCGCGAGAGTAATCAACGATCAACGAGTTCACGTATTCACCGACGATGAGTGTATTTAATGGAAAATTTAAAAGTAGAGACACACTTCGTTCGAACCATCCTTTTTAAAATACGCGTTATCTGTTAAACCTCGAATCGAAAGATCCTCCGTCTCCCAAAAATCGTATTTATCGCAGCATCGGTCGAAAGATCGAGTTCGCGTCGGAGATTCACGAACGGAAATCCTCCCCGTCGGTATTTAGACTTTTTTTTCCAGCCGGAATCGCCGACGGGACAGCCGTGGATTTAAAAACCGATCGTGCGAACTTCAAAGCGGTGTATCGATGCTGCAGCTAGCAATGCGAACTAAAAAGTGTTCTATCTCTCATTGTATCTTCGCGAGAGTATTATCAATGGGTTAGCGAGGTTATTCGAGCCCGTTCACCGTTCTCTTCGCACGGTCCGTTTGAGCTCGATCAAAGGTATTTACCGATTTTGTTTTTCGAACTTTCGAGGCATCGTCGCGGTTGGTTTCGATGCCCGAGGACCGTGGATCGATTTCTCGTTGGAAAAATCGTCGATGACGCGACCGAGTTCGTCGTCGAGGCCGCTCGCTCGATCGAAGAGTCGATTCCGCGTGGAAAAGAGTGTTGTTTTTCTCTCTTCGAATCACTCGAGAAGAGATCTTTGAGCGATCGATCCCCGTACGAGACCCCAAATAACTATTGTACTCGTGCGTGGTTTATGGATATATGTATGTAAGGAAAGCACCCTCGGTTATAGCGAAGTTAGCGTCGATAAGTTAGATCTCGATTGGTAGGAAGACAAGTGAATGAGTAGACATGTGGCGGGAGTGAGAGAAGAGAAAACAAAGTGTAAAGGATAGAGATATGTGACAAAAGTTATCAGGAAAAGAACGGTGTGAATAATAACATTGAATGTTGTTTCTTTGTTATTATAGAAACAATTCAACCCATTTTCCACCAAGAACCTGCAGACGAAATAAGACATTATATGTATATTTATTATAAATTACAGTGATAATAGTGTTAGATGTAGCGTCGGTGGTTAGTTTCGCTCGGTACGTCTTTCAATTGTCTCGTCTTATCATCTTTACAGTCATACTGTCCGCGACACACTCTTCGGACCTACTCCTGTCGTCATACTTTGTCATACTATTTCATACTGTGTTCTTCTCGCGCTCTGTATAGTCATTCCCATTCGTTCTCTTGCATTCCAATCCTCGGTCTCTCTCACTTCAGACATTCGGTCACCTCGTCTTTCCTGTTGGAATACAACGACATTAAACCATGCAGTACTTGAGAAGTCAAGGAATGGTGGATGAGCTCGATACCGGCTTTCCTATTTTTCCGTTGATGTGACGACGTGATCGATACAATCTGTTCAGTTGTTCATAACCATACTTCGCTGCATCACTGTAATATATTTATCTAAAAATAAACGTCCTATTTACATTTTCTCTTGTACCAAACAATTCCATAATCCCACATTTCCCAAACACTCTTCACTTTCTCCGAACCACATGTATTTCCTTTCATCCCCATGCGTTTTCACGTTCAGTCGTCGCGCAAGAGCAAGACCCCCTGTAAAGGATACTCGTGCCTTCCAGGAAAGCTAGCGGACCGATCGGCGCCAAATGTTTAATTTAACTCAAGTCCAACCGCGCGCGTTATCTTGTTCAGGCATACGCTCGAAGTAGGCCTAAGCGAACGCGGAAAATCCGATACTACAAGAGCGAGACGGTTGATCTAACGGTTGAACGCGCGAGGAAACGAGCGGACGAGCGTGGAGAGCACGCGCGCGTAAATTCCTTGATCGCGAGACGAAGGATCGCGAGACCCTCGCGGCACGCCGCAGCTTTGAATTCCGTTTCTCGGCTCCGTGCACCCGCCGAGCGTGCTTTACCCTCGTCGCGGGGCGGAAACGGTGCTCGCGGCTCGCTTTGCCGGGAACTTTGGCGGAAAGTTGCGCAAACTCGTTACGATTTCCTTTCTTCGAATAGCCCCCTTTGACACGTTCATTTTTCGCTCGCTTTGAATTTCTCCTCAAGCGGTTCTCTCTTACTCGCGCTACGGCCGTCCCGGCGCCTCCTCGCTCCTCTTTTCCCGGCCGAGAGGCAACTTTGCGACTGTTTGCCTTTCTAATCTGCACCAGCCGCCGCAATTTTACCCTGTTCGCGCCCGTCTACGAGCCCTCTCGGCGTTCCGCAAATTGTTTAAGGTATTACCTCGCCTCGACGACGACCAAGCGGACGGTGTCTCTGCGAATTTTTACCGAGAATACCGCTCCTTCGATCCAAACGAATTTCACACCGGAAACGAGACACGCATCGAGCTCGGAGAAGACATTTTTTACGCGAACCTTCGACTCGAGGAAACGAAACGACGTTGAATTTATACGCAGCGCGTACAGAGCTTTCAAAGATCCAAACTCGAGCGGTAGTTTTGTCTTTCGATACGTACCGGTTTTCGATCAATCGTTCAAGATATTGTACAGTTGGCGAAATGAATTTAAGTCGCGTTACCGTATTTTGTTCGAAGAAATCCATTCGATCCGATTGTCAAAGGGTTAAAACCCTAAATAGAAATTTCCTTTTTCCGCGAAACACATTTGGACGCACGGAAGCACAGCACGGGACAATGTAACCCGGATCGAATCTAAAAGTAGTCGGAGCCACGCGAACGAGAACTACGAGGAAAATTCTGGATGCTCACTGGTACACGGAGAAGAAGCTGGAACTGAAATTCGTAGAACGGAAAATCTACGATCGCAGCACGCGATATTGAAACTTACGGAAGAAAATACATCGGGAGAGTTGCTCGTAACGCGAGAGTCAACGACAATTTACGATGAATTAGGATATCGAATACGTTTGCTCGATCTTGCAACCTTGATGCCAAGACACGACCGTGGACGAGAACTGATCTAAACCGAGATGAAACGATGGATACTCGACACGGAAAATAAAGAGAAACGCGAGAACCTTGTACGCAAGGTTCGCGAGTATCGAGTACATTTAAAACGCAGTCGAAGATCGATATTCTTTTTCGTCCACGCCTTTGAACCACGGGTCAGACGCGCTCTGAAATTTCTCCGTTCTTCTCCCGTGTTACCTGTCGCGAGGTTTTGCTTGGCCATCTTCCAAGCGGTCGCCAAGACACAACGGAGGAAGGAAACGCGACCGGGGTAACGGAAGAAACGCGAAACGTCTTGCAGAGTCGATTCCGGCGCGGTGGATTCCAGCGTTCGGTGTGCATACGCGGTCGGGATCGCGCGGAAAGTTTGCGCGCGGAAATCTCGTGTACCGGGTCGATGAAGTTTCCTTTCGCGAAACAAAAGCCATCCGAGCGCGACGCTGCGCATTCTTGGCAATCGCGGGCAAGTAAACAGGCGAACGCGGCCTGGTCCACGGTGCTCGGGCAACCAGCTTCTTTGTGAAATATTAAATTCCATTCCGAGGAACTCGAACTCGCCTTACGCTTTCCCTTACCCCTCGACGTTTTATTCGATTTATTTGTATACGAGAAACTTCCCAATATTGCACGGAGAACCGGTACAAAGCACCGTAACGGCGAGAATTTATAATCAATTATGAAAAAAAGAAAGGAAAGGGGCACGGGCGAACCGAAGGAGAAACTGGCGCGCGAGACGTTTCATATTTTTTCTTTTCTTTTTTTTCTTTCTTTTCCAACGCGATTCGATTTGTTTGCACGCGAGAGAGTTTCCAATATTGCGAGGAAAACCGGAACGTAGTACCGCGACAGCGAGAAATTATCAATGCCGCCCCTTCCGGAGATCCCAAGGTCCGATGCGACTGGAGATTGCACGGCTCTGACTTAAACTCGTTGGAGAAACAATAGAATTCCAGAAGTACGTTCTAAAACGTCGAATGCCTCGGTTACTCGGTCGTTCGTTCGTTCGTTCTCGAGACAAGTGGCCCCGTTCGTACGGCGCAAAGGTAATAGAAAGGATAATCGATCGTAAAAGGGGAAACCGGCGCGAAGAAAGTCGGTTCGAACCGAGTCCGAAGAATCGGTAGGATCCGGAACCGCGGTTCGATCGGTAGCGTAAAATGTTCATCCGGCGAGGGTCGGTTCGTTGTTGCTCCTTCGCGCGGCTAATTCAACGAACGATTCTCCCGGCGCGTACCGTTCGCTCCGGGCTCGTAAATATCCGACGAACGAACGCTGAAAAATCGCCGCGAAATTTATTCCGGTTACGTTTGCCATTTCCCTCTCCCCGGCGGAGAAAATGCCCGATCCGACGCGGTCCGTCGAAGGTAGAATTCCAAACGGTCGCAATTATTCTCTCTCCGGCGATATTTCCGACCGCGGCGCGCATTCCGCTGCCCGGAATATGTTTACGAGAACCGAACCGTACGTCTTCCATTTATTTATCTTCTCGCGGGTTCCCCTCGTTTCTTTGTTTCGTTCGCGACTACGACAACGAGGACGACGACGACGACGCGACGCGACGTTCTTCTTCATACGGGCCGCGCTTCTTGCCACTTTCCGGCCCGTATCGGATCTTGGACGCCAGAATTTCACCAACTATTTGTAATTTTCCGCTCGGTATGCCGCAGGAACTCCGACGTTTTCCGCCTGGCGTTCCACGCGACCGTCGACGCGGAAAACACCGACGCGTCCAAGATAAATCGAGAACGGTCGGCCCTACCGAAGAAAAGGAAACGCACACCGCTCGTTCGTTCGCCGATTTCACCGGACGCGTTCCTCGTAGAACCGAGGAAACCGCATCGATCGGGAACGATCTCCGCGAGTATTCCTCCGAGACGGCTCCCGAGCCGTGATTCGTCCGTTAACATCGGATCGTGGCAGACGTCGTTCCGCACGGGAAGGGTTGCGTGCTAATGACACCGAGCCGATAACCGTACACCTCGAGACACGCTTGGATATCGATCCCTTTACTCGGACGCGTAACCTTCCCGGTCAATACCGCGATCGCTTGCTTTTCATCAACCGTGAACGTCTTCCTTACGGTGTTTTAAACAGTGAGAAGCCTTACCTAAGAATTATTCGTAAAATATACAAAAATACGCGACGGAGTACAAGACACGTAACTTTGGCCCGAAAAATTACTCACCGGTTACACGAGTCGAGCTCGTTCGTCTCGCGTGAACTAGCCACGAACAGGGAAACGATCCTCGAGACTAGCCACTATACGATACACGAAACTGTACGATTCTCGACTCTACGAAAGTCCACGATACGAACGACGTTCTCGCGACGAAATTAATTCGAGTGCTCGCTGCTTCGATCGTGTTCGCCCAGTTCCCGAGTTTTTCTCCGTCGGTGGACGGCCGGATATTAAAGTTTCGATGGTAGGAATTTACGATCGACGCGACGTAATTGCTGGAAAATGGAAAAGGGAGCAAAGATCGAAGACGTCGAGTTTCGTGGGCAAAGTCGACGTCGCCGCGACGCTGTCGACGGACGATCCCCGTGTAACAGCTGCTCGTTAATTATTCAACGATACCGCTGAATCGCGAAGCGTCCGGGATAATGGAAACCGGCGAGATTGAGCGATAAACGTTTCGGTTGTACACAGACACGCGCACAAACGCACACACAGACCGTGAAAACCGAATTTTCTTCGATCGAAGGATCTTGACGCGCCCACCGAAATTCGTTTTCTCGTTTTTGCGTTCGAGACACCGAGAGGTCGACGCGCGATAAATTCGAATCCAGGATTTTCCACGGAAAAATTGTCGTGAGCGAATTTCTCCGATTCGTGACGCGTACCGACGCGGTTTTCGTCGTTTTACGATCGCTCCTCGATCAAACCATATGCCATCCCGTCGACGGAATCGCTATTGCTGACTCCGCAATGATCGTGCAAATAGTTCCCCGTCGTCTTCCCTGTTGAACGACGCGGAACACCCCGACGAAGAATCGCTGCGGACAGCGCGCGACAAATATACGGCTCGAGGCTCCTCGGATCCATAAACGCTGCCCGTTCGATCCACGTTGAAATTAACTTCTCCATCGTCCCGGGAAATAACACTCGTTTTCGTCGATTAGATGCCAAAAATCTCCAACTCTATAAATCCGAGTCAACCGTCGATACCAATTACGCAAAGTGTTGCCCGTTGGGCGACGAGAAACGTTGACGGTGAAGCGTCTCGTCGACCGTGTTTCTCGTAGAACGTTTCGAGTTTATCGAGATCGATTGGAATTAAAGTTTAACGCGTATCGTTCGCAGCGATGAATTTTTTCGTGCAACGTTGTACGGGACGGTGCATTCTTATCTCTTGGCATTTTTATATCTCGGTGTATTTTCTATTTTATGCGTTCGATTCGGTATATTATGCGTCTCATTGGCTGATTTAAACGCAAGAGAGGTGGAGAATGTTACGTCCAATTGGTGTATAGTCGTGTCGGAGGAATGGAAAGCGTGGAGTGAGAATGTCAGCTACGAAATTGGAGTTCTTGGAAGTCGAAATTAATAAAAATTGTAAAATTTGTAAAAGGTTTCTTCAATCGCTCAACAGATGATTTGTAGCCTTTCAAGAATTGAAGTTACGATTACGGTTCGTCGATCGACGTTCGAAACTTATCAAAATTCACGCTCGACGGTTCCTTCGATCGAATAATCGCGCATCGATCTCGACGAGCTTTCGAAAGTTTCGCGAGAAATTACACACGGTTCTCTGTCCGTGATTTGGGGACACAACCGCGGCAAATACGCGATTCGTGGGTAGACACGCGGTGACCAACGGAGAAGCCAAATTAAACCCGCTTCGGGCGGGTTTCGAATCGGCCTCCGCGGGCTACGTATACGCTCCGGACAGATCCACTTACCTGTGGATAAAGGGCTGCGCATTTGGAATGCTAAGCCGTGTCGTGGCGTCGCGCTGAAACATCGGAAACTCCGTGCTTTCGCGAAGCAATACCCGAGACTCGGACGACGGAACCGCTCTCGTTCCGGTTCGATATCGATTATTCGCTCGCGGAAACTACGCGTCGTTCTCCACCCATCCCACTACCTCTCCCTATCGTTCCTTAAATTTTCATTTACCAGTCCGCGGTACCGTATGGACTTTCTCAGCGACGAATTCGCGTCCTTCTCCCGTGCCTACGGATACCACGGTTCGTCCCGTAACTCGACGGAGAACCCTGGAACCGAAACCTTCCGGGAATTTGCATCTACTTGGCGGCGACCAGGAGCAGCGAACTCGACGCGAAGAGCTCTCGATATTAAAGAACTTTTTCAACGAAGAAACCGGGAGGCCGCGGATGCGATCGATGCCACCGCCGATTGCTATTCCGTGTAATTATACATCGCGATATAAAAAAGTTTTTCGCTCCGCCGAGCAAACGGGACACTAATTGAACCGGATCAAATATTTGCGAACCGTGGTTATTCCTTCGGCGATGTTTAAGATAAATTACGATCGTCGGGTTGATTAATTAATTTCGCCGTTATTTCACGCGAGACGAAGCAACGTTTACCTTCGAGTCGAACGAATCGGAGTTCACGCGAGAACGCGTCCGAACGTCCACGTGCTCTATCGCTAGAAATAGCGACGAAACGAGAAACGATCCGCGCGAAAAAAAAAAGGAGCTCGCGACGTATTATCGGGTTTCGAGTGGTTTCCATCGACTCGAAAAAGTCGATAAGTTTATCGGGGAATACGTAGACACCGCGGGAGAAGAAAAATATGTTCTCAAGGAATGGACTTGCACTCTCGCGACGAATCGTTCTCCGATTCTGTTCGACTACGGTCTCGAACTCGAGACGGGAAACTTTTTTACCGAGAAGAAACGCGTTCTCTTAAACGTTGCTTCTTTTCCGAGGGTTTGCACCACTTTCGGAACGAACGACTCCTCGTAGAGGAGGGAGAAGAACCAACCGCTCGGAAACGACCTCGAGCGTTAATTTCTACGATTATTCCGCTCCGCGAGGACATTAATCGTCGCGGGGACGATTAGCGGCTACCGAGCAAAAAAACCGAGCGCTTATTAGAGCGACGTTTAACCGCTCGAAGGTTTCTCGAATCGATCTCGTTTCGTCGTCGACGAGACGTTTTCTCGAATCGAGAATATCCGACCGAGTGGTCCGTGTCGTTTTCGAGTTGTACTCGATCGATCCCGAATCGTTCGAGATACGACACTTTCGTCGATCGTCTCCGTTCGTGGCAAGTTTCCCCGTAACTCGCTCGCCATTGGCGTCTGCGATGGGATTAGAAGGGCCCCGTAAGACGCAAAGTTGCGGAACATCTGTAGAGGATCTAATTTTCTCATTCGGGGAACGCACGCTCGATTCTAATCAGCTTCGAAACGAGCCCCTTTCCCTAGGGTTCGATCGACCCTGCCTTGTAAATTTCCAATCCCTCGATATCTGTCTCTGCGGTACTTTGATTCGCGAGCGGCTGAAATTACCGAGAGAAATCTCTCCGAAAGGATCGTTCTTTTCCGAAAATTGACAAGGTGCATCGAAACGGCGAGACGATGCAACAGAGGGTGCAAAGACGAATCAAAAATGTGGAAAAATATTTTCTTTTCGTAATACTCGGTCCGTGAGAAAATTGACTCGGATCGTGCAAATCGTTACGCAGAGAAGACGCGTCTGAGCGTTGCTAGCTGGTTCTACTCGCGCCGGTATTTGTAAACGCTGACGGCGGTACGATGTTATCCGTATCTCGTCGGTGTCGCTATCTTCTAACTAGTCGGAACCAGTTGAAACAGATAATACCGTAGCGCCGTCAGTGTTCGCAAACAAGGACGCAAGTGGTCGAGTTGTCCGAGAGTCCCACGAGTTCGAGTTAAGTTTTCAATGTCGATTCTCTCGAATACGAAGTCTAGCGCGGGAAACAAATTTTCTTTCGATTCGTTTTCACGGGTAAAATCATCCTCTGGAACGGATCGTACCGAAACGCCCCGTAGAGCCAAAGATCCTAACCCGCGGGTCGTTCCAACGATGGGAAACGTGCATCGATATTACTTTGTCTCGCGCTTCGTTTTCGAAAGGGTCCAACCGACGCAGCCATTCGAACCTCGCGTACGAAAATGTCTCTCGTTTTTCTTAATTCCTTTCCACTGTCCGTGAACCTGTACTCAACGACTCGAACGATAAATATCCACCGGTTCGTCCGCGAGCTTACCTACGACGTCCTCTTGCGGCTCTTTCGTTTGGTCTCGCCGCGGAAAACCCTCCGCGATGTCGCCAGAAAGGGATCGAGCAGCCCCGTTCGTTCTCAGAGGTATCCGTTTCACGTTTTTCCTCGTTTCTTGGCCCGTAATAGAGCGGTTCCTTTGATACGTCTTCATTCGATATTCTCTTATTGTGTCTTCGGCGCGCGTGAATCTCAAGATTTTCGTTCCTTCGTTTCGCGACTACGCCCCTCGAGATTTCATTTCCCCGTTTGCCGATAACGAGACACTCGACGTACTCTCCGCCCGAGGAGAAAACAACGATCAACGAACGAGCCGACAACGACGAACTTTGACCGGCCTCTTACAACGGAACCAAACGTTCTCGTTCCACGTTCGGTCGAGTGTCTCACGATTCGAGCGAAAATTACGATCGAACTCGAGGCGTTCGTTCTCGACGATCCTGTCAATAGCTTCGTGCATTTTTATAGAGATCTAGGTCAAAATACAGGCAACAAAGTGTTTACGACCGACACTTCGATCGTTGCGATACGCGAGCGAAAATTCTTGCACAGGCTGTACGCTAGCGCCACTGAACAGCAGGATAATTTAGCGAACGAAATAACGAGCTCCGCTGTATATTAAGAAATTGATATTTATTCGCGATGCTACGCGATTCCATCGTTCGCGCGCATCGAAACGAAAACAACCCCGATCGGTACGACCGTATTGAAACTCGAGAATCGACGTTATTAAAAACTCCTTATCGTTGCGTCTTCGAACGTACGTTCTACTTCCATGTAACGCGATTCGAGAAACGGTGACCGAAACTGTGATGCGAATACGGTACGAAACGACGAGTTTGGAAAGAAAAGAGAATCAAAGACTCTTGCGATCTCTTACGATCTCTTGGAGAGTCGACGAATCTGGAAAAAATTCTCCCTTCACCGATAAGACGACTTTGTTTCTTAAAAGACACCGATCTCGTCGTTCCGATTCCGATTCCCTACCATCGGCGAAAAGTTCGCGGCTGTAAGCACGACACGGCCGTGTCTGGAACCCGTGGAACCCGTGGAACCCGTGGAACCCGTTTCAGAGCTTGCGTTTGATTATACGCGGCTGATTGTGCGCGCTTAGCGAGTAGAGGGACCCGTTCCACGACAGCCAGTCAGTCTGGGGCTGATCTTTTGTGGGAGCGTGAAATTGCCAATCAAATATTCAAGGCCGGTTGTTTAACCGCCGCAATAAAGAACAGACGGCGAGCTTCCGCCATTCGCACGGACGTTTTACAGAGCTTTTCAGGCCGGGGCTTGAATGGCGAAAGGTAGAGGCGCGAGTGTTTACACGAAACCAACGCTGGATGTTCCATTGTTAATGCCGCGAGGGCCCTTCGCCCCTCGCGATCGTTGATTGAAGTCGAACTTTATCGCGATATCCAGCGCGGACGAAAAATTTCGCGTCCGATTTACCTCGATTTTAATCCGACGACCACCGAAACGTTCCGCGCGGGAATTTCCGAGGTTCTTTCGAAAGGACGCGAAATGGTTCTCGTTTCGAGTCCTCGTGGATGGAACACGTTCGAAGTGGATAATCGAAGCGTCGACGAACGAGATCGTCGCGTATCTTCGAGACGGATAATCACGTTTCCGATCGTAGTTCTCGAAACGCCGGAGACTCGCCATTGGAAGAACGAAACGAAAGCGTAACGATTAAAAAATCTCGAGTCGGTCGAGGCTCGCTCGAAAAGACGTTAAAAGTTACTCTCTTCTCGTATCGTAGAATAGAAACGAAGAAAAGATTCCGTTCCGAATCTCGCGATCGAACTTTCGGTGTACGCGCCTTTGAAACGGGCGAACCTCTCGGAAAAAAGGCGAAATAATATCCGATACTTTCCACCCCCGTTGGTCGTTTCCCTTAAATCCGATCCCTCTTGATCACGGTCCTCGTTTACGAAGCAAAAGGAACTCGAGGAACCCGCTCGACCTAACGATTCGAGTTTTACGTCGAATTAAGTAATAACAGACCGCGTTCTCGCGTCGCGAAAAGTTAATTCACGACGAGCGAACGGGTCCGCGAGACTGCGAGCGGAATTGCCGCACGGTTGAAACTCGCGTTTCCTTTCGCAGAACGAATCTCGGGATCGGTCGGTGAATCGATCGAATTTTTCAACGATCTTCGAAACTCCCTTTCCAGGAGTCTCGCACCGGAGAAGAGGTTGAGAAACCGACCGAGAGATCGTTTCGAGACGCTCGCTAACCGTTCGGGTGGTCCAATTAGAACGGATCGTCTTTAATTATACGAGAAAATAATCCCGAGCGGCGGCTAACCGAAATAAAAATGACGAGGGTACACGGTACGATTCTTCGAGCAACGCCGGTGGTTCCGTTTCCTTCTCCGTCACGGTCCCTCGCCCTCTAATTTTCCCGAGATTCCGCGAATCGGGAAATTAGTAGTCCGCTTGTCTCGATGTTCGTTCTCGTTACGAAGCCGAACCCCGGGACGAAAAGGGCGAAACTCGAGTCTGCTTAGATCGCTCGTGCCCGTGGATCGAGTGCGCGCGAAATCCATACCGAGAAGCTCGCTCGTTAATTTTCATCGAACGAATCATCTTCTATCTCGCGAAAGCGTCGAAGCGTTCCCGTCGCGAGGAACGCCTCGAAACTTACCCGATCGCTTCCCAGTCCTCTTCCGCGGATCTCGTTCTCCGTTTTCTTCCCTTCTTTTTTTCTCTCTCTCTCGTTTCTCGCCCGTTCCTTTCTTTTACTCTCCTTTTTTATGGCACTTCGCAACGCGTTTCGTTAAAAATCCCATTCCGCTATAAATTGCACCCCGCCCGCTCGTTAATGTAATGGGGATGGCGATTCGCAGGAACCCGACACGGCGAGCCTGGTCGAGATTTCGGTTACGACACCGAGTATTTTCGCGCGGTAAATTGTACAGGGTGTCGTGTGCCCGGTGGTTACGAGCCGAGGGCGGGACGATTCTACTCGAGAAAATTAATCGTAGAATGGAAGTTTTTTTTTTCTCCCACCCTCCTCCTCCTCCTCGTCCTCCTCGGCGCGGGAAGCTTTGTTCCGTAGGAAATCGATTTTCGAAAATCCGCGTCGAGTGCGCGAACGATCGAGTAGAACTTGACGCGTCGATCCTTTACTCGTTGTTTCTATTCGACGGGTATCGTTGGACGTTGACGGGGACACGGTATTATCGGTTTTAACCGGTTCGAACTAAATAGAAGTAAAATCGCCGGGAAACGGATTATACCGTAACGCGTGTTTACGAACTACAAAAACAAGTAGAAACGTGGAGTAACGGTCGGACGGACGATTCGTACTCGACGTTGGCTCGCTCGCTCGCTCGCTCGTTCGTTCGCTCGCGAAATATGTTCGCCATCGATATTCTCGAAAACAATGGTTCGCGCGGATATTATTTATTCTACGCGTTCGATTGGTTTCCTCGCGTGAAATTTCCATCTGGTACGCAACGCGTCGCGTAAACGAGAGCTTCCTCCTCGTTGGTTCGCGGCTGGCTCGAGCCGAGATCTCGGTATCGCGTTCGTTTCCTCGATCGCGAAAGATATCGAAAGCTCGCTACGAACTCGAGGATTTTATCAAACTCCTCCCCTTCTGTCGTTTCCTCCCCTATGATTCGCGTATCGAGGTTTTCGATACGGTCGAACGACAAGGGTTTATTCGATTCGTCGCCTCGAACGGATTACGTATCCCGAGCGATAAACCGAGCCCGAATCGTACGTATTTGAACGGAAGTCGAGAAGACAACGGGAATAAAGGCCGATGTTCTCGAAAGGATTTTTATTACGATTTCCCTAACAAGGGTGCTCGACGAGCAAACAAGCGCACCGTGGTCTTTGATGCGCGGAAGGGCGTAAAGTCAAAGGGAAAAAGCATCGAGCAGGGGGAGGGAGCTAGGTAGGAGTTGAAACGCTCCAGGCAGAGGCGACCATTTGGTATGTTAATTCCTCGCCGAGGGGTTAATTTAAAAAGCAATTATTCGCCTTGAATATAAACAATAAGGATGCAAAGCAAGGCCTCCCGCGGCGGTAGGAGGGAACGAGGTCTCCTTATTGTGCGCCCGTTTCAATTGTCTTCGAGGGGTAAGGGCACACGCGTATTTAGATCGGAAGTGATTCACCCTACCTTCGGTAGGTGGTTTCTCTCTTGGCGAGTCCTTCCTCGCCACTAGCGCTGTCACCGTCACGGTGGCATCGCGCCACCGAGCCACCCGTTCCTTTCTGTTTATCCGCAGCCGCGACTTTCTCACAATTTGCATATCTTTCAGAAGTCGGTGCGCGAGCGACGCGGCGTATGTTGATTTTGCGGTTCGTTTACATGTTTGTGCGCGCACGCCCTTAAAAAACATTCCGGCTCGAGGCACGCGAAAAATCGTATTCGCTCGCCTTATTACCCTCGCAAATACACAGAGCGTCCACAACGACGACGACGACGACGACGACGACGACGACACGAGACGGTTCGATTCGTGCTTCGAACCGAGACGGATTCGTCGACGGATTCGTTCGCGCTCGTTGGTTATCGACGCGAGGGAAACGATGGAAAAAACCACCGGAACAGACGTCGCTGAGATTTACAATTCCGTTGATTACGACGCAGTCGGGTATCTCCGCGTTAATCGCTCGGGGATTGCCGCGCTCGACGAGAAAGAAGAAATCCGTGGGCCCGTGCGTAAATAAACGCGAAATTACCGCGAGGAACCGTTCCGCGACGGATAAGGTTCGTTCGCGGCGCGTTAATTTCCGTATTCCCGGTCGCTCGTTCCACTTCGAGGACGATAATTCTCGAGCGAGAGCGCGTATCGCGGGTAATTTTACGAGTCGCTCGATTTACTTCGGTCGTCGCGGCCCCGCAACGGGGATTTCACCGCGCGGAGGATCGCGACCCGGGGACTTACCGCGAACAGAAGAGATCGACGAAAACTTTCACCGCGATCGTAAATCGGTTTATACCTTTTACAGCCGGTGCCTGTGAGCTTGTAATTTTACCCGCTCGTAAATCACCGCAGGCCTAGAGCTCCGTTCCGTCGTTTTATCGTCTCGAGCTGCCGACGCTCGATCGGATATTAGAGGAGAATTTGAGTCACGATATCGGTCACGGTTACGGTTATCGTCGTGTTCCCCGTTCGACGGACGAACGTGCAACCACCCGCCTCGAGAGGTGTTCTTTCTTCGTTCGCAGGTGCTACGTAAACTTTCCGGACGCGTAGCTATGCACGGTGAAACTTCGACGATCGGTCGAGAAGTTCGTTCGACGTTGAAGGCGGCACGTCGGTGGAACAAGGACAGCGTGGATCACGATGGCGCAACTTCGACGGTTACCTTTGCTTCGATTTTTTCTTCCAAATTCCCAACAATTTTCCGCACAGCTGCCAAAAGTCGAGAGCGGAGTGCCGTAAAAATATCTTCGAAACTGTACACCGACGAAATCGTTCTCGAATTTCTTCGAAGCTCACCCTCGGAGAAAGCTTCGACTTTTCAGAATTCGTTTGGAAACGTTAACGCGACAGAAGAAATTAGTCGCGGAATAACGAATCGCGTGCCGCGAGGGGATTGTCCTCGATTCCAAAAACCGTAACCGCGTCCCTCGAATTTCGCCGAAGCTCTATCCGCGCGTGATCTCGAAATGCGGGGCGTTCGAGGCATCTAGGCGCGCGTCCAATTATCGGACTCTGCCGAAGCCTGATTTCCTGGGGGCCACCGGCGACGGAAACCGTTCCAATTTAATACGGAACGAGTCGTTAACAAACGCGTAATCGCGTCCCTGCGAAACGTCGAAATTAGAAAGGGCCGGCGACCGCGGCGATATTAAATTATTTCTCGGGACGTACGAGGAAACGTTCGCGACTCCGATTAACGCAATTCGAACACGCGTCCGCGGAAGGATGGCTCTCGTCGCGCGGATTCGCTCGCTGCGGACCTTTCCATCGATCCGATTTACCTTTTTCTTTCGTCCCGAACTCGAGATCCGATACGAACGTGGACCCACGATGGATTCGAGCTCCAATTACGTTGGTTTCTCCGCTCGAACGCGACCGTAGGATTTATCGATAACCGGCCGGCTCGTTTTCGACGGACTGGCCTTCTCCGGGACACGTTTTGTTGCTTCTCGCGGGAATCTTCGCACGATTGCTTCACGGACGAGCGAATTTGGTACGATCACCGTTACGATCGACATTTCGCCCACGTACTCGGTATCGCGAGCTCGTTCGTAATCCATTACCGTCTCGCGTACCAACTTGTTGGTTCTCTTTCGGCCTCGATATCGAGACATTTTTCGAGAGAGGACCCGGACGAGGTCCTGATCAAGAGAACTACGATCCACTCGCTAGATGGACAGTGTCGTTTTACCGAGGCACGGGCCCGACGAGGCCCGATTGGAACCTCGACCTCGATACGAGAGACATTTTCTTCCATGACTTCGTTCTGGAGTCGGTAGATGGAAAATCATTGCAGAAAATGGAGCACGATTTATATCGATGATCAATAATTGCGAATAATTTGTTCCAATTTACAATTCTCCTCGACGAGATAAATACTCGTATTATTTATGAAACGACCCGAGATATTTTCACCGAGGGTCCTTTCGCGACGATGTCTCGAATACCGGGACATCTCCGTTCCTCGGGTCGACGATCGGTCTTTCACGGAGAATCTATCAATTTTCGACCGAAAAGAGGAAGTTCCTCCGTATATTCGACGCGGAGGACAAAGGGAATCGATCGGGGAACGCGGACGGTCGGCGAGCTTCTAATCTTCCATTTATAATTCAACTTCTCTAATCTTCTTACGCCGATTTGCGACCGAAACGGCGCGAACGTTGAGAACTCGCGCTGAAATATAGAAACCCACCGGTTGGGTAAAAATTTTCCACTCTATTTCAATAGACTCGAATTACGCTGTATCGTGCTCAGCTACTTCCACGTTTATAAATTACCGAAAATTTTTGGTGGAGAAATCGTCCATATTCGAACCGCTGTAACTTTGCGAAAAAATATCCTACAGTAGTGTATCTAGGCTCGTTTTGAAGAGGAAATCCTCCACTTTCTCGTCACTCGATTAAATTTTCTCGACAGGCGAACAAACTTTCGTACTCCTCGTACCTTTCGTACTCCAGAAACTTCGATCTATCGTCTAAAAATCGTTCGATTAGAATAACGATCCTAGAAGTCCTCTAATTCCTCCATCTGACCCGTAACACCATTGACGGATCTCTTTCCATCGGCGCCAGAATTCTCGCGACGCTCGTTTACGATATTTCGTGGGGACAGAGGACCCAACGTGGTCGACGCAGGGACCGAGATCGCAGCAGGCGTCGCTAGGCTCCTGTTCGTAAGCGGAGCACGTCTTCCGGCGCATCGACTGGTTAACGAAGCGTTCTGCACTTTCGCCGGGCCAGAGGACTGCTGGTACCGCTAATTCTATGTATACACGGAACCCGAGGGCCGACTGGAAAGTGCTGGCCAACCGTATGTACAGAGAGGGACGAAGCAGGGGAGCGGCTCTCCGTCGTAAGCTCGGTTTGCATCTAACTTGATCAGCCGAGTCGCGCAATCAGCAAATACACCGACGTCGCGACGACCCCTGCGTCGTTCGCGCTACGTTTCTCCGTGGTGGTGGTCTTCTTCGTGTTCTCTTGGACGGATTCGGGTTCGCGAACCGGGCCCCCCATTGGTCGACTTTACTGCGCGGATTTGATAATTCTCGTTATCCGGTTTGCGGTTCTGGAAACCAAAGGGACGAACGCGAAGGGCGGACCTTTGAGAGCCACCAGTGCAGCTCTCGACGTTGTTTCGGGAATTTTTACGAGCCACATACTCTTTGTCCGCGACACTCTGTAAGAAACACCGGTACAGGTATTGTGCAACAAGAAGTGCAATATTGCAGCGTGTTAGTCAGAGCGCGTGTCAGAGAGGGAGGAGGGAGGATAGTATCGTTCAAGGAGGGACCGATCGATGAGAAACCACGCCAGTCAAAGGGACCGATGCGAAGGGCGAACCCTTGAGCACCTCGAGCGACGAGTGCAGCTCTGAACGTCGTTTCGGGAATTTTTACGAGCAACGATACTCTTTGTTCGTGACACTCTGTAAGAAACAGCGGTACAGGTATTGTGCAACAAGAGGTGCAATATTGGAGGGTGTTAGCGAGGGCTTGTGTGTGTACGAGAGAGAGGTACAAGGGAATCTAGGCGGAGGATCGTATCGAGCAAGCAGGGACCAGTCGATGGGACTGTGTAGCTTGTCTGGTACCCATGACAGCTATACTACTCAGCCAGGATCAAGAAGGCCCAAAACCTTAGTTACAAGAGAGACCATCGTCCTGAACGAGCAGTCTTGTAGCGAGTAGCTAGTGTCGTAGTAGTATTTGTGTTCTATCGTTATACTTCTGTCACTCGCTGTATATTCTAAGACTTTGTTCCCTTGGATCGCAATAATATCCCACAATATTTGTTTCACACCGAGGTTACAAAGATCGCCGATTATAAAGTATCCGTTCTTCATTATTCGTCTCCATCGGGTACCCAACTTGGAACAATTAACGCTCCCGTCGTGTTAAAACCATCGAAGATGGGTACGGAAGACCTTAGGTTCCAATTTCCAGCAGTTGCACGGATGTTTACTCTTGGGTCGTGTTTGCCGCTAGAGTTTACCACAATTCCGTCAGGGATAAAGCCCTTTGTCTTTTCAACGGTACTTGTAGTACCTTGTTCGAAAGTTAATGCAAAAGCAATCGATCGTATCGCAAAACCCAACAGGAAAATCGCAATCCGGTCCTCACGGGCAGCTCGTATCCATCGGTTGAGCGATAAACGTTCAGTTTCACCGGCAAACACCGACTTACTTTATTTCAAAGGTTCCCGTATCGATTCACGCGCGAGAGAATCCCGCCTCTTCGAGCATTCCATTTGTAGAAAGATCCACTCGAACGAATTTGTTTACGAATAGCCTTTCGGAATCGTTACCAACTTATCCAGCGATGCAACGTATGTATTTTTTGTTCGCGTGCCTTTCGCTCGTATCGCGTATCGGTTCAATTTTAATAAACCTTAATTAACGACGACCGGTGCATCGTATCACCATCCGCGATCCAATATACCACAATCGAAAGACGCGTCGTTAATTATCCATGGGTTGTTCGTTAGCGACGATACTCCGCTTAACGATGCGTTATTTCGTTCGGTTTTTCTTCCGTTTCTTTTTCATTTTTTTTCCGTTTCTCCGGATCGGATGCGTCGCGTGGCAGAAAATATTGGCAGGGTCGCGGATTTTAAACATCCGGGAGACACGGACGGCTCGCAATGAAATATTCGCGGGCCGAAAATAACCGAGCCCTTTGCGAGGTTTCAATTTCACGGTTTCACGTTCGCGGGGATCTCGGCTGCGGCAAAGTTACCGCAGTTGCTAAGGTAATTGCGCCGACCGAAATTCGTTTACTCGGACGGTCGGTTTCGCAACGAGAAAAGTCGACGATAAATTAACCACTGGATCGATCGACGGGTCGCACGGTCTCGCTCGGGGATCATTTGCGCGGCAATAATTCGCGCCGGTTAAAATCGATACGCGACGGGCGAACGAGACGATTCCGTTTCGTCGATCTCGCGTCGACCAACGTTATTTACGTTCGAACTTCCGACCGAGATTCGCGGAGTTGCACGCGAACACGCGGGCCACGATTCCAGACGAGAAATACAATTGAGCGCGTTTCGAGCCGGTAAGTGAGTATTGCTCGAATAACTCCGGTAACACGGAGTACAGAAAGTGTCGCGCGATACCAGCCAATTAAAATAACAACAACAACGACGACGACGGCGGAGTAACTCGAGAGAGAAACCGTTTCGTCGGATTTCCTTCTAAAAAAAAAAAAAAGAAAGACCACCGGCCTCCTTCGTCGTCGGAACGATTTAACCGAAAAGGTTTCGGAGTATCCTGCCGCAAAACCAGAAATGACCTGTTGTCCGTGAAAGCCCGACAATCTGCTCGGCCATTTATCAAATTGAACGAGAACGTAGCCACCGACTCGTCGCGGTCTCGCCTGAAAAGCGGCGAAACGAGAGGCCGAATGGCCGAGCGAAAGTCGAACGGAGGCGGGCCAGAACTGTGGACGAAAAGGTGGAACAACCATTTGTAATTACGTTTCTTTCCGCTCCATGTGCCGGCAAACTGGACTCTCTCGTTTCTTCCAGAGTCTTCCTCGTGTCATCGAGCTACCTATCCATTCTACTCCGTTGCTGGTATTCTTCTTTTTTTTTCCTTTCCTTTCTTCCGTACCTCGACTTCCGCTTCCATTTTTCTCTCCCGGTGCTCCCCGTCCGTTTCGTTCGATCGTCGACGTATCGAATTACCGACTGTAACGTAACGATATTAATTTGTTTCCTCGATGCCCGGCCGTTACGAATTTCTTCATTTTTTTTTTTTCGTTTTCTTGTTCCCCTCCACTCCGTTTCTACGTAAATACGACTCCCGAGCGACCAATTTCCAACTCCATTACGCTCCCCGTTTTCCGTACCGTGCATTTCCCAATGTCGTTTTTTTCTTCCGCTTCGGGCAAGTTTTATTCCGTACGAACTAACGCGAGATACGCGACGCGATGTTCCAGCGAACGAGGGAACTGTTTAACGCCACTTTCTACGTTTAAATCGAACAAACCCGCAATTACGTTAAACCGTGGCGCAAAGTCGGGTCACGGTCTCGTTTACGTACTTTTGCTTCGTAATTTTCCGTTTCTCGCGAACGCGACTTAACGTTCGTTCGTCGTGACTCCGTTTACGCGAACAAATTATTTTCGATCGACGATCGTTGCTAGTGGTTCTCTGCCAACGAAAGCTTATCGTCGATCGTTTACCGACAACAGGCTCGACGAGTCAGCGATGCATTAGCATCGTCGACGAGCGTGCGCAAGCTGCCAAGCGATCTGGCAGCCCTATCGCCGGAGTGCATTATCGGTTGGTTCGGCTAATAAGAGGTCTCTATTAATTTCGTAATGGAATTTCGTGCTGCAGCCAAGTTCTGCCGGGGACAGAATACGATCCCTAACAGCGCCCGCGTTCGTTCCAGCCAGAGTTCCAGGACCTGCTACCGGACCACCGGATGCTCGCGACGCGGCAAGCCGCAAACCAGACCCTCTCGCAGCTATCGCGCGGATTCCGCGCTTTGCGAAACTTTTCTCCTGGCGACCGGTTGATTATCTGGACTCCGTCGCTGTTCGATCGCGATAGTTTCCGATCGTTCCGGTTGCTCGTTCCGTTCGAGCGCGACTCGCTTTCGCAAATTCGATTCTTCGAACCCTTTGTCACCCAGTTCCTCTACACTCGATGAAAAAGATTCTTGTAAAGTTCAGATTATAATAGTTTATTATAATATGCAGGGATCTCGCGTATCTAGTAGTACAGTTATTGTGTATATAAGAATATAAAGTTCGACAAATGCGTATACAGTGATATGTATTGATGCGAATGACGACAGTGTCGTGTGGTCTTTCTGACTCTGGACTTGGAACTTGATTAAAAAGAAAAGACAGTTCTTAAAACTGACATCGACATCTGGCACTCTTAAGATCGTTGTTGCATTCGTTCCAACAAAGATAGTTATACGTGTCTACGCAGACTTATTATTCAGTTTGGAACGAAACCTCGAGATATCGGATCGAGAATAATTATCGTCATCGAACAAAGCCTAAAGGATTCGCGTTTATTGGAATCAGCCCCGTGTCGGGTCCAGTCACCGATCCAACGCGAATAATATTCATTTTCCGAACTGGTTCGAGAGACGTCCGAGTTTTCATTAAAATACACAACGAGAAAACGATACACTGTACGCGCTGTTGCTACTTGCGTCCCGAACCTGGGCGAACTCGCGGCCGGATGATCGGTCGAGCAGATAGAAAACTCTCGAGAAGATAAAAAAAAAAAGAAAAAAAAAACAAAAAACAAATCCGGCCGCCGGCCGCTCGGCATTGTTTCGATGTTTTTATTATAACGGAACGAGGGAGTGCGGATGGAAAATGACACAGGATAAAATACGAAGCTTCCGTAGGTTGGCTCGTTTTTTTTTTTTCCTTTTTTTTTCGGGCACAGCAGCCCGCACTTCCGATTGTTATCGGTGTTTATATTTGCTTTTTTTCGGTTCGTTTCTTTTTTTTTGCTTTTTATATTCAAAATCGCCAACGGATCGAGAAACGCCCGAAAATACTCGCCGACGATTCGGCGCGACGCGTTGTCCATCATCTCGTGGACAGCGAGGTATTTTAATATCGAGGCGACCCTCCGATTTTCATCGGTTGCGTTTAAACACGTTGTCACGAGGATTGTTTCCAACGAAGGTAAACGTCTTTGTGTCGCGAATCGGACACGCGTAAACTCGAAACTCTGTACGACCGGGCGAACTTTCGATGTTGCATTCGTTCGCGAAAATGTTCACCTTTGAGACTGAAGTAAAGTCCGAGAGTCGAACCCCGAACACCGAGAGTCGATCACCGGGTTATATAGTAGTACGCGAAAAATGAACAACCGTGCCCAATTTCGCAATTCCAATCGGTAACAGACGTCTTCCACGAGCTCAAACTCTAGATGAATGGCGAAAGCGTAACATCATTTTCCTTGGAAACTTTGAGGAAATTTTGAAAAAATAAATCGGTCGTCTCGATGTGCAAATAAGTCTCTGACAAACCGTGTAAATTGGCTCTGTATTTAACTCTAGAATGGTGAACATGTTACAATTTCTATCGGACCACATAAATATCTTCGAAGTTCGATGTCTATTTTCATTATTATCCACGAATACTGTAGGCGAAGGTGCAGTTAACAATCGAGTAATTTAAAAAAAAAAAGAGTTCTAAACGTATCGAATCGACCACTTTGGTGATTCCAGTGTCGAAATGAATGTATCGTTACACCGTAACGATTACTCGACCGATCGTAAGTGTCTCGTCGTAACAGAGCGTAAACGTGAGCTTGGAAAAGGTTTAAATCGCGGTAGGAGGATCGGTGGGAACACGGGCCTGGAATTTTCGCGTAAGAGCGATTACGTAACGGGAGATGGTAGGAATCGTCGAACGTTTCGCGTTACACACCGAACCCGGAAGCTCCTCGGCGTTATTCGACGCGGAGATAAAGATTTCTGCAAGTTCGCGATTCTCGAGAGTCCTCCTTCCAGTGGCAGCGCGGGCGCCGGATGATTTATGGGCGCGAGAAGGGAGAAAACGCGATTATAGGTTCTAAATGAAAGGAATGTCGTCGGCTGGAAAGACGAACGATCTTCCGCGATACGAATCTGTGCACGCCACCGCGGAACTAATTCTGCCACGAGGAAAGTTGCGCTCTATTTTCGAAAGTGCCGCGATCCTCTGTTCCCGAATACTGGCACGTTCGTGGAATGTCCACCGAGAATAAAACCTCGATCGAGGATAACCAGAATAACGCGAGATACGAGGGCGGAAAATTAATTTTTATTTCGTTCTTCCGCGAAACGCTCGACGATCGAACGCACACTTTGAGAAACTCCGGATAGAAGTATCTCTCGAAAGACGGTAAACGCAAATCTTTTCGATCCGCGAGTCTACCTTCCACCTCGTTATACCTCGTCTCGCTCGACGTCGAGATTTTCCCGTGGCGTGCACCACGGGCACTCGAAAACGAACGACGAGCGAAAGTTTCACCGCGGTGAATCGGGATCCTTCCGCGTCGAATACGGACCATTAAGGTTCCGTTCGAAGGAACGCGGAACGGAAAGGGAAACCGTTGCAACGTGTCCGGGCAACGGTTAGATCTTTAGCGAAAAAGAGTCGTCGGGTCGTCGTGACATCGATTGCCGTTCAGTTTAGCTCGGTTGCATCTCGGTTCCGGGCTCGACACGCCTTCCTGTCCCCTTTGGAAAAGTTTACCCGCTGTTTCCCCGTGGAACATCGCGACCGGGTTATCGACAGCTCTTTCCGATCCCGGTCCAGCAGTTCCCCGAGAAACTTCAAAGGGGTCGTCGAGGTATTCGTGTCTTCGGTGTTCGATGAGCCACGGTATTCGAGGCAAGTTTCGAGGCAAGGAATTCGTCCAAGTTGCGCGTTCCGCGGCGTCGGTGTCGCGATACGCTTCCACGCGCGGCGGGAAGCGTAATTACCGCACCGTGGGACTCGAGTGTATCGGGAACCGAGTCATCGCGAGGGAATCGCGTTCGTAGGGTTTGTCGCGATCGAAGCCAACCACGGCCGAGAGAACCGGCTCAATGGGCTGGAAAATGCGACTCCGTGGTGGGGAACTTGCCGCGATATCGAATCTGCGGCCGGAGGATCCACCGATCCGCTCCTTTGACGCAATCGGACACCCTTGCGCGGTACCGACCGAGACGCGCTCCGATGATATCGCTGGATTTGTATCCGGGAATCGATACCGTTGCGTTCACTGTTGCGTACCGTCGTCCAACGATTTCGGGTTTGTTTCGATCGATCGCGGTAAACGATCGGGCCGTTTCGTCGAATTCGCGAATCGAACGCGGAAGAAAATCGACGATACGTGCCTCGAACGCGATCTTTGCATCTTTGCATCGAGATTCGAAGCAACGGTGTATTCGTATCTGATATTGTTTCGAGTCGACTCCGTTTGTCGTCGATAACGATACCGAGACAATAATACGAAGAATTGAACGATCTCGAATAACCTGTCGGTGAAGTTGGACGAAAAATCCACAAGTTTAACGGTAAAGTAACTACGTCGTGTCAACTACGTCGCTAGTCGAGCGTACGCGCACCCTCGCCGGTGCAATTTATATTTCGAACCGATGCTCGAGGATCGACGATCGTCGGTGTCCTAGAATACGCTTTCGAATCGAAACCGTCGCTACAACTATCGAACGAGTCGGTAAAGACACAACGGGCCGCGTTAACGTGGGTCCGCGATAAAGGAAGTTCCGTGAGAGTCGGGAACGGGGTCCTGTGTCTTCGTAGCGATTAGACCTAAGACGATAAAGTTACCGCGAGCGTTAGAACTTGCGACAATTAACTCGTAACAATCCAGCGCGGCGATAGCGGAGCAACGACAGGATTTGCGAAAAGAAAGTTATCGTAACGGTTGGGTCTCCAACGGCGAGAACTAGCGCAGTAGAGGGAGCCGTAACAACGCGGTCCACCGCGATAGCTGGATTCTACGCTAATAAAAGCGCGATACCGGGACCAGTAACGGCGGAGCTACTCCGAAACGCTTAAATTCCACCGGTGGTACTTATCGCCACGGACGGATACACTCCGGCACTGGTTGAAACAGCCGCGTTAATTAGCACCGATGGGACCGTCGCGATTAGGCATCGACGATACACGAGCCAGTCGAGACCAAACTACCTAATGGAAACTTTCGAAATCTCTTTGAAGTCTCGATTCGCGCCGATTCGTCGACGAGTATTCTCGGGCGTTCTACGATCCGTTGGCGATTTTGAATATAAAAAGCGAAAGAAAGAAACGAACCGAGACGGACACTTGGTAGCGAATTTCGACGACGAATACTCGATCGATGGAATAGTACGGTACCTGGTACTCTGGTTTCGTTACCGTTTCGATTCTTACGATTCGCTAACGTCTATAGTATTCTTTTTTTTTTTGGTATTGTAGGTAATTTTGTAACCCATAGAAAATTTCTCTCCGATGCTGTACTTGGTTTTCGAAACGTAAGGGTCGAGAGTAATCGCGACATCCGTGTATCCAAATAGGAAGACTGAATTGTGTCAGGTGCATCTAAGCTACTATCGTTATCATATTTTATGCATCGAGTAAGAAAGCAAGCGTTCCCACCGCGCGATAATTGTAAAATTCATCGTTGATTGTACATTCGAGAAAGCGTCAAAGCAGTGTCGATTCGATTGCCTTTCAATGAAGGATCGTAATTCACGCGAATCGTTGGTATTATTTCAGCACCGTTCTTCGTGGGAAAAGAGGACGGCGTCGTTTTCGTCGCGATTCAGCGCGAAGAGAGTCACTAGTTCGTCGATCGTAACGTTTAATCGCGGAGACTGTTAGGACGTTAAAACCAGCACGCGTGAGAATTTCCCGAGCGGGCTAAGGAGATTCGGAGGAGAGCTCGAGCAACGCGGAATTACGCGCTTTGAGGCAAAAGTCTCGTTAATTACTTTCCATCGCGCGAGGCGAGAGGATCCAACGATCGACTTTGTCGCACCGAAGGGCAAATTATCGCGCGTTATCCGTCGGGTGTCGACTCGTTGTTGCTTCTCGTCGCGACGATAAGCGTTACGCGCTCAAAGACTCGCCGTTGGCCGCGGAATAAACGCTTTAATCGCTCGCGAGTACGAGACCACCGTATCGACGTTCGCTGTTCGAAAGTGCTCCTCCATCCGAGAACCTTTGCAAAGTCGACCATGAATAAAGAACAGTTCGGTCTTTGATCGATAATTACGCGTCTCGTTACGCCGTTCGACCTCCGAAGGGTTCTCCTCCGTATCCTTGTTGCTCCAGTTCCAAGGAATAATAAAACCATCGATCGCGCGAGTCGACGAGCGACGAGGATGGAAGAACAACGCGTCGTAATTTTACTGATCGGTTTCCTCTACAACGAAATACTCTTCGCGACCGACCGACGATTTCTCGTTGTTTCGGTTTCGCGTTACATTTTCGTTACGGTCTCGGTTCCTCGCAACGATGTCTCGTAAGGGGAAAATTTAGGGTAAGCCGATTTCGAACGAAAGTGTCCTCGATTCGCTCGCGCAAATTCCTGTCGGCTAATCACGATTTTCGATACGTGTAAATTCCCAATTTCGCGATATTTTGCAACGGGAGCTCGCGGGAATAACGAGGAAATATCGGCGATACTCTCTTTCTCTCTTCCCGGTATTTACTCCGACCTCGACGAGCTACGCGAATCGATAGAATTCGTGTACGTTTAATTTATTTAACGGTAAACGCGCGTAGCGATGCACCGTGAATATTTATATAATGCCAAATTGCAAACGTTCCGACGAAACAATCGATTTAGGAGCGTTCGTTGCGCGGAAATCGCGGCATTTTCGTGCCGGGCTGGCTTTTTCCGCGAACGTTTGAAATATTTGAAAACCGATCGTCGACGACCGATCGTTGCGCCGGAAAATCTCGGCCGAAGATTCGACGAAACCCGTGGCTGGAATTTCAGGGTGTTTCACCGTAATAAAGTAATTCACGAGACACGAGGGCCGCCGTGTCGGCCCCCGGCGTACTCAATTTGCGCGGCAATGCGTGTCGGGAAGAAAAGGAGTGAACTTTTCGCTCGCGAGTTCGCTCACGGTACCAAAGAGTTACGGCGCTTAATTATCGGCGAACGATCCTTTGTGCTACGGCGCCGATGTCGGGATCGCGCGTTCATAAATCCGACGAGCTAGCAAAGAGAACCAACAGCGACGAGTAAACTGCAAACACGACACCTTCGGCGCGGCTATATAAATCAGAACTCGGCTTCCGAGGAAGTGGAAGCCGGCCGAACCGAAAGAGATACGAAACTTTACTCGCAGTTCGAAACTACCCGATAGAAGCGAAACATTGGCAACGAGATCCTCGCGTAACTCGGGCCATCTTATTAACCGGGACGTCTCTTCCGCGTCGGGACGCTTACGGGGCTTCTTCGCGAAAAAGTGGCTCGAGAAACGGCCAATACTTGACATTTTTTTAGGGAAAAAAGCACGCTACATACCGAAACGAAACTACTCGCGTTGATTAACACGCGACGGTTTCGCCGGAATTTTTTCTTAGAATTTATCGCAACAATGAGCGAATTGTACGTTAGATTCCGGTTCTGCGTAAATAACCGTCTTCGAAACGGTTGCGACAGTTTTCGCGAGAGTACCGACAATCCGTACCAGTTTCCACCGAACGTACGATACGGAATCAATCGAAAGGGAATCCTTCGGAAAGACGACGCTCGGTGCATCGCACGCGAGTGCATCGCGCGCTAGTGCATCGCGATACGCGAAAGAAGAAATTCGCGCACTCCACGACGACGAGAATGGAACCGTTCGATCGTTTGTCTTTTTTTTTTCGTTTCTCTCGCGATATCCGCGTCCGAAACGAGCAATTCCGCTCGTCTGGCGAGCGTTACGGAAAGTTTCCCGCGATCGGTCCGCGGACGGTCGAGGAACGCGTAAAAGCGAACGGCGTCTTTATGGAAGGCGCGCGCGCGCGTCGACGAGCTCGGATATCGAAGAAATAGTTCGGTGGAGCGTTCCGATCGATCGAAAATTCGAGTCACCGTCTCGTTTTCATCGGCCGGTCGGGCACGACGAGTGGAAAGAAAGGAGAAAATCAATACCGTCGAAAGCGGCTCGATAAAGCCCGCTCCGCTTTCGTTTAAAGTCATAAATTCCCTCGAGGCTGCTTTTAAAACGTTTTTCCGTTTCCTCTGAAAGACAACGTACACCGTGAAACACGCGGATCGATGGTAAAGGGGTATCGCGCTCGCGCGGACCGCGCCGCCGGAGCGGAGCGTCTTCGAGCGAGTCGGGGCGTTCTGGGCGTTCTGGCCGGGAGCTGGCTTTATTCCGTGACTCGGTAAATCTTTCTCGAAAGGAAGAAACCACGGAAGTAAACGGTCTCGGCGGCGTGTCTGCGCTCAGTCGAAGAGGGAAAGAACGAAGAGAAGAGGGAGCCCAGCTGTCGAGGCTTTAATCAATGTATCGGGGAATTTGGAGTTGATTAACTTCGATCGCAATACCGTAGCTGCGAGTTAGAGCCGAAATAGCCGTTCGTTCGAAGGTCTGCTCGTTTTCCCCGAGGTTCCTGGAACCCATACCGAACCGATGGAAAGAGGTGGAAAGGTTCTCCCGTTGAAACGAATGCTGCCGCTTCGATGGCTGGAGAAACACACAGTAGCTTTTCATGTTTTCGAGCAAACGTTAAACACCTCCGTCGATCCTGTAAAAGAAGTCGCGACAATGCCGCCCGGAAACAAAGAATTCCAGACGGAGCAGCTTAGCTGCGATTCTTCCCGTGCTTTTTTCTCCGACCTTTTATCGCAACGAGAGCGCCTCGAGATTTCAATTACATCCTTGGATAACGCGACTCGTCTCGTCGGGCATTTTGTACATATCGCTGCGGGCAAACACTGTACCGGGAAATGGGATTTCGTCGATCGTACGAACGAAGAACCACGGTTATTAAAACGCGTCCAACGACCGTGAAAAGCGACGTTTTTATCGCGGTTCGTTCGTTCGTTCGCCGACACCGCTGGAAATAAAAATCGAAATCGAAAGGAAATATTTAAAAAAAAAAATCTATCCCACGGTTTACCGGTCGTTCGAAATCGCGAACGCGTTGCTCGACGATCTCGACGAATCGAGTCGAAATCGCGTAAAAACAATCGGTAACCGCATAATGGTATTTAATTGGGTAACGGGATTATAAAGAGATTAATACGAAAATCGACAAAGTTCGATGCCAATTAATTTTCAGTAGGTAGAATCGAACGCGAAGCGACTGCTACGATCGAGAGAGAGAGAGAGAAAGGGAAGGGAGAGCCAGCCAAAGCTTTCGACCGAAGGTATTAACGTTTCAATGCAGTCGGGATAATGCCATCGCGAAACTTCAATCGGGGACCGGTTAATAAACTTCGCGTTTTCCGCGTCCGCTTTTAATTCCACCGCGAAAGATCCGACGTATTACGATGGAAATCAGATCCGTACCGAGAAATCCGTAGCTTCGGGCCCCTCGATACTTCACCGTACAAAGGTTCGGCTGGAGTCTGTCGATTAAAAAATAAATCCACGACCCCTTTCTCTCGGTGTACCGTTTAAAAGCGGAGAATACGAAACACTTGGCAACCGGCCGACGATCGCGTTTCCGTGGAACCGATCGTCGGTCTGCCCCTCGCAACTGCGAGCGTATTCGGTTAGAAACGATGCCACGGTGTCTTCTTTTTTCAATTTTTATTCCCTCTCGACGTTCTTCTACCCATTTACGCGACACGAACGTGGACCTCGATTAAAATCAGAAACGTCCTTCGATATTCTTAACGTTCTTTCTTATTATTATTTTTTTTTTCCGTTCTTCGTATCTCTTCCATGTTCCAGATTCGAACGAGGCGCGGTTTAATTCTAACGCTCGATCGTACGAGCGCGTGCCGTAACTTCCAAGTTAAATTCGAAAGCATTCTACGTACAATAATATTACCACCGTTGACCGAACGTTGCAAATTTGCGGCGTAGTTCGTCGCCCCGAAAACCGAGCTCGCCGACAATACCGTGAACTTGTTTTTCCTTCGTCCGATCCGTTTAGGAAAATTTCCGGGAGACGGTTATACGAGGCGTCGGCCGACAACGCGGTTCGACGATCGAGAAATTAATCGAGGCAACCCGCCGAGGTCGGAAAACTCGGTAATCGGGTTCCGTTTTTGAATCGGATTATCGATCGTACCGCGAGCCGTACAATCTGTCGCGATTAAAGCCATTCGAAACGGGAAGCTCTTCGGGCATCCGGATCACTCGGATACAAAAACCGAGGGGAATATTATACGTAGCCGTGTAAGCGGAAAGTTATTCTCAGAGTACTCGAACGGAATGGAAACGGTAGCCGCGGGTCGAGTATTAATATCGATTAGCCACGAGAGCGGCAGGATCGATGCTCGAGCACGCGACGGAAGCTACCGGAAAGTATGGAAATCTTGTATTAAACTCGGATGGAAACAATCGTAAATGTATGTAAAACAACGATGAAAATCGATCGAACTCGATCTCGTACCGATCGGACTCTGCTACTCCTTGCACTCGATAAATTTCAAATGCGTTTCGTTCGCAAGGTACACGGTATCGATCGTAGTTGGTTGTAAAAGGAACGATCGATACCGAGTACCCTCGTGCCGCGATTACGACGCGTAAGTTCTCCCAAAAGTATCGAAACGTTACGAAACGATACTCCGTTGTCCGATATCGATAACATCGACGCTGCTAATCCCGTTACCGATCTCAACGATGCCGACTAATAAACCTCGCGCGGTTCGTCTTGCCTTCCTCGTCCGAATTCGCGAATCCCGCGGGACGCGATATCGTGCGCGATGAGTATTCATCGCGCGGACAAAGATTCGGTACGTTTCCAACGATCGCGTAAAAGTGAATTCCCACGGACAATTCGAACGAGGGACGATTACGCGCGTCGTTTAAATTCGTGGCGCGCGGCACTCGGGAATTTAAACGCGGCCATTCGGTGCAACGTGCGATCGGTCGGGAATATCGCGAGCCGCGGGGGTTCAAACTCGATGAAATTCGCGTGCTCGTGATCACGAGACGGTACAGAGAGAAACGGGGCGTGCCCCGATGAAAAATTCACCGCGATAAAAGTCAATGCGTCGGAAAGTATCTTACCGCCGCGCGACGAAAAACAAGGGGAAGGAGAACCGACGAGCTTTCGCGCGGAGAAGAACGAGCGGACGGACGGGGCGGTGTGTTTTGTCGCTTAAAGCTGCGAAGCTCTTACAAATGTCGCGCCATTAAACGAATGTTAACACGGCTCACGGTCGTTCCTCGGCACCGAGAGCTTTATACGCGAGATTCCGAGCGGAGGAACCTTTTCGCGAGGACGTTGGCTCGCTCTCGATCGAGATCGCGTCGAGAGAAACGCGATAACAAACGAGAATCGCGGAGAACGATCGTACCTCGGGAGTACGAACCGATCGATCTCCGATCGGACGACCAGCGAACAGAATGGTTCTCGTCCGTTCGGCGCGCGTTGAGAAAAGAGACGTGTTCTTCGACACGTGCGTCCAGTTCGATCAAACTCGGAGATCCTCGCGGACGTTACGAGGGTCGATCGAAACGTCCGAGCCGATACCACTCGCGATTCCTTACAGGATCGATCCTTCGCTCTGCGCGAGAGGATCCAGCGAACGTTCGAAGAATTCTGAGAATGCTTGCAGTTTCAACGACGCGAACGAATCGAAGAGGTAATTATCGCGAGATAGCGGCGACGTTAGTGAAAAAGTTAGGCACAATTCCGGTTCGATGTCGCTCGAATGATCCGAAAATTCCCGTGCGCTCGAAATTCCTAGAACAAGCGGTTCTCGCGGTGAAACGCACGCTCCGAAATTCGTACGAGCGATGTCGAGGAGGATAGGCTCCTCTCGGCCGCACGGAAGAAACTCGAATATTCCGGTGTGTGTCCGGTGGGTGGCTCGAATCGGAATTTCCAGGTCGACGTTGGCCTCGGCGACGTCGAAAAGACGATTACGAGACTCCGCGAACGAGCCGCGCCCTCTCGGCGAAGCTGTGCTTACAATGGAAATCCCTGTCGTCCTCGTGTGTACGCAAGCTTTACCGCTCGCCGCCGGAGGGACGGTTCGAGGTCAGAAGGCGACGAGTAATATTTAGAATAAAAATAAAAGTCACTTCGCACGACGGTAAAAACCATTCCCGTCGCGGCGTCAAGGGCCCCCTAGACATATTTCCTACGGCGAAACTGCCATCCAAGGCGTCCCGGCGCCCTGTGGGTGTCGCAAATGCGCGACATTTTTTTCCACCGAGCCGACCCTCGTAGAAACAACATGCCCGCCGCGAAGAAGAATGTCCCGTTTTAGTGAAAAAGGACGGGGCCACGGTCGGGCATTAGGGTGGTTTATTTCGTCGCTTAAGGTGCGCGTAGACCCTTAACGGACCGTCGTTAAACCGATGTTAACACGAGTGCGCCGCTCGCTCGACCGGAAGTACGGCCCGTGTCGAACGCTGCGGGGACCACCACCGTCTCCCTCCTCGAATCCGGTGCTTCGATCCTTTCCGAGTCCTCGAGGTCGCGGAGGACAATATCGGTGGTCGCGCGCGGAGACGCTCGGACGGCAGCTTCATCGATCTCGTTAGAGCTTCCCTTTGCCGGACCGGTTCTTTATCCTCGCATTTCCCGGATCCTCCTCGCTCTTTTTCCTCCCTCTCCGTCCGTACTCCCTTCTTTCTCTCGGTCGTGGGTAACTCGATCCTTGTTTCTCCGCTGGTCCTCGATCCACGACCTTCCACGAGCTCCGAACCGACACGGTCGGCCGCGTCTCGGCCGGCGGCGACTTTGCAGATTACACCCACGGGGAAGATCTCTGTCCCGTGCTCGCGTTCTTTCCTTTGACCGTTCAGGATCGTCTCGCGGACGCGACTCTGTTTACCAACGCGCCTGGCCGAGACCGAGACCGAGATCGAGACAGATCGAACCGAGCGATCCGTTACCTTCTTCGCGATCGTTTCTCCTAGGAGCACCGGACGAAGAACGATTCGAATTTGTCTCGTCGCGTTACGAACCGAACGACCAACGAAATCGAACGAAAGAATAGACGCGAGGGATCACGATTCGGAGATTCGTGGAGATTTGCCGTGGCTCGTACGCTTCGAATACTGCGTTCGAAACGAACGGGAGAAGGATCGACGCGATCGGAGAGAAGGCCGATGCGTCCTGGAAGAAATAAGAAACCTGGAACAGGATCTCTTCTCGCGAGAGCGATACTGTATCGCTCGATTACCGTGACCGATTACGGTTCTTTGTTTCCACTTATGTCGAGTGTATTTTCCATTCGGTGTTACCATCTTCCGACCTGGAACCTAACGGAACGAGCGATACCGTCGTCGATGGTTGCGAGTAGAAATGTCGAGCAACGGTCGGACACTGGTGGCAAACTTTCGTGGTCGATTTTTCGAAAAATGACCCGTACGAGGAAATTCTATTCTATGTCTTCGATTTGCATTTTCCCAAAGAGAAGGTTTCTCGATGTTTCGGGAATCGCGTACAGCTCCCCGTTAAACGTCTTTCGAAATCTTCTCGAAATCGTTCGCGTCGGTTTCACCGGATCCGTTGGAATCTTCGCGATCGAAACACCGCGATGAAAAAAGATCGACGAACGCGTCGTGAAAATTCACGTGGCAAGAGCAAAAGGCTCGCGAAGCCGAACCGTGCATCCGTAGTTCGATTATCGTCGAAAACACGGGCGCGAAGTTGTCGAGTTCTCGCCGGAGAGGAGTTTCGAGCCGGTAGCTCGAGCGACGTTGGCCAACGAAGCTCGTTACGCGTGAACGGCGCATAATCGACGAAATGCCATCGTTACGAATCGCGCCGGAGGCAGCCAATAGCGCCGAAAGATTAATAGACCGCCGGATAGTTAAAACTTCATCGTCCGCGTTGAATATTCATACCGCTTCTTTTTCTTCTACCTTTTTCCTCTGGGCGAGTAGCCGACGGTCGCGTCCCACCGTTTTATTTCGCGAGCCTCGCGGCTCGTTCGCAATTTCTCTCGCGTTTAACCGTTTCCGAGCGCGTTCGCCGTCTCGCGGAGAAACGAGAATCGCGCGATCCGCGACTACTTCCATAGAGCTCATCTCCGCTCGGTAAACGGCGGAGGTTGTTTCGTTGATTTAAAATAACGGAAAGAACGCGAAATCGTGTTACGATCTCCGAGCGGGTCGCGTCACCCAGCACGAGAATACTTTCGAGGGAGGAAGAAGTCGGTGCGTCGCGCGCGGTTTGCGTTATTGTTCTCCACGGTTTCATTTCGCGCTACGTTTCAACGTATCGCGTCGTCGAAGACGAGTCTCGTTCGTTCGTCCACCGTAATCTCGTATTCCCGTTGCTCTTTGTCGCCGCGGAAGAGCTTCGCGATCGAATTTCTCGCGCGGTTTTTAACGTGACGAGCTCGCGAACGAAAAGCTTCTCCCGGCAAACGAAAAGCCTCCGGCGCATCCCGTATGCGGTGGTCGCTCGAGCCACGCGGTACATTAGTCCCTCGTGATCGTAAAACGCGATATCGTCGGCGAGCCGATGTTCACCAGCGAATGGCTCGTCCGTACCGCGACGGGGCGGACCGCGATACGCGCGAGGACCTCGCTACGTTACGAAAGACCTCGTAATACCGACGATGCTTGAAATTCTTAATGTTCGGCGGCGCTGGTCGTAAAACGGAGACCGTTACGCCGTGCCGGATTCGGCTCCGCTGTCGCGGTACAACGTCCCGTGCTTTCGAAACATCGCTTTCGAAACGTTCGAAAGGTCGCTCGGGACGATACTCGAATCGTTGACTGCGCGAGATCCTGAAACGGTGCACTCGGTCGTTCGATAACGAGCCAACCTCGCCGAACCGAGATCGTTTCGAGCGTTTTCGTAACCGGAGCGAGAAGAGACGTTCGCGCGACAGAAACGAGCGACACGCCTTTTCGCCGGTAACGCTCGACGACAATTCGATGACAATTCGACGACCAGACGAGACGTTTCGCGAATTCTTTCCGCTCGAAAGCACACTTCGTTCTTCACTCCCCCGGTACCTCGTCCAGCCCGAAGGCGAGAGATTGCCGAATACTCGGCACCGGTGATGGAAAAACGCTCCTTTGAACGCGGTTAATCGCGCCTCGAGCTGAGACCAACTCGCTCGGTCTCCCGGATAAAGAAAAAAAACGGAGATATCTCGAAAGTAACGCTCCGAGGGATCGCACACCGGGAAACAATTATCAAACGATCGAGCGTTTTCTTCCAACGTAGATCCGTGAAAGCAGATGCGCAAAGTTATCGCGAATTTGAAACGCGTTACGAGCGAGCGGAATCTAAGCAGATACACGTTGCGATAGCGCGCGTTGCACGGCGAGTAAGGAATTGAAAAAGAAATCCAACCGTGCGCGCAAAGCGATGTTTACGAATTGGTGAAATTTTCCTCGGCTCGGTAAGACCGAGGGATGATTCTTGGCGTAACGAAGAGGCGACGCGTTCGTCGTAGCTCTCTCGTTCCCTCGCGCCGGGATCGATTCGACGAATCCGTTTGCCCTCCGCGTTTCCTTTTCTCTTTCTTCGGGAGTCTGTATCTTTAACGCGGCCGCTACCGTGAAATTACGAATTTCGTATGTTCCGAGATCTCTTATTCCCCCGGCCAGATTTCAAAGGGCGGAACAACGAACGCCGCGCACGAAATGAAACCGTTTCCTAAAAACTGCCGTTTTCCTTTCGCACAAAGGACCGTCTGATTTCTCAAAGGGCGATTTTCGCCCGGAAAAGTAGAACGCGCGAGAGAAATCCCCGGCTCTCTTTCGCGCCGGTGGGAATTTTAACAAAAGAGGCAGATAACTTCGAACGAAAAGGAACTCGCCGCTGGATATATCCGCGACGATGGAAACGACGGGGTTCATCGAGCGCTTAACGCGCGTCTGCGTAACGAACGCTCGACAGTTTCGTCCAGCGAGAACCATCGTTACACGTGAAACGATCGAGAGAAAGAATCGGTAGCTAGGATCGGTGACGAACTTTGTATCTGTAATGGACCTCTCCGGATAATTTCGGCAAACTATAGCTATGCGTCGAGAACGTAATTTGACGCGCGACAGTCAACATAAACATTCGAATTAGTTTATCGTTGCCAGCGGAGGTCTGCATTTGACTAGATGAGCCACCGCGGTCCGAAAGAAGACGATCGCGAGAATCGGTGGCGAACTTTGTATCTCTAGTGGACCTCTCTGGATAGTTTCGGCAAAGTATAGCTATGCGTCGAAAACATAATTTGCCGCGCGATGGTCGCACGAAGGACACGGCACCGTGTAACGTAAACATTCGAACTAACTTATCGTGCACTTGACTAGACGAGTCACCGCGATCCAAAAGAAGACAATCGCGAGAATCAGCTTCGAAGACACCAGAGCAGTGGTCGAATCCCAGTAATCAGAGCTCACCCGTAAAATAAAGAACGAAAGCAGATGTTTTCCATCCGCCGAACTATTCGCTCGACTTTCACTCGCTCCTCGTCAATTATTCAATACCTACCCACCCACGTTCCCAAATATCTATCGGTGTGCCGAGCGAGCGTACGCGATATCGCTATTACGTCCACGGACCAACGAAATCCCGCGAGCCAAATTACGCGATATTAATCCCCCATTGTTGGACTTTTTACTTCACCTCCCTCGCAACGAATTACGTTCGTCGAGCGGAATACGATGCGAAACGTTTTTACGGATTGGAATTTTACATACCAAAGAGACAACGAATAACGCGCGTTCCTCTCCTTTGTCCGGACGGATCGAATCCGTAATAATTGTAACTCGATCGCGTATTCGCGTAGCACGAAACTTGGAGAAGAATCGCGCTCAAAGATTCAACAGGTACGCGCACGATGGAGTATTTGCGTAACGCGTTGCTCGTTATTTTCACTCGGTGTTCGCGAGCATCCGCGACGATATTACACGTATCGACCATTTTTGTCCGGTTGGAAGACGACGAAGTCGATGAAAAATAATCGGAAAGAACGTTCTTCAGTATTTCCAACGGTACTTACCGGACACCCTGTACACTGGTCCGTATTTTCTCGCCTCGTTATCCGCGGTAGTTCGTAAATAATTGGCGGCAGTCTATTTCGCTGTCGACGACCGTCGAATCGGGAGCGTCCGCGAAGAAACGGCATCGTTTATACGCGCGGACAATCTCCAAGTTTTCGAGCGTTGTCCCTCGCGCAGCTTCCAGCTCTCGTTGTCGTCTCCGTCTTCCGGCTCGTTTCGTTCGTTCGTTCGTTCGTTCGTTTCCTGCGAGCGTCTTTTCTTTTCCAGGGCACGGCCTTCGCTCGGAGGAAGTTTCGTTTACGGAAATTCGCGAAATTAACTTTCAGTTCCCGGAGCGCCGACGTCGAAGATCTTCCGCGAACGAGCGTCGCTCGTCAGCATGGAAACTGAATCGGAAGAAGCGACGAGTCGCGTCGCGCGACGTTCTTAATACTACGACGACAGCTGCCATAATCCGAACGTAGCCAGCCAACGGTTATCGGCCTGCTCCGAAAACTCGCCGATATTTCTCGACGCTCGAGGGAACTCTTTCCTCGTCATCGAATCCCATCGCGTACTCCGCAACAACCACAAAAATATATTTTCTATTTTCTTTCTCTCCTCCTCTTTCTTACGCTTTAACGCAACCTATTACGGATTCGTATCTGTTTATTACGAAATTGTGCTTTTCCTTGCGCACCAAAGGCTTCTTCCTGTAGAAATAAATCATTATTATTGCATAATTTCATTTCCCGTATCTTTTCCGCAGATTAAACGCGCGTTGGTTTCCTTGTACGTTATTTATCGTTCTTTGCAAAGCTTAGAGATCTGTCTCGTGGAATTTCAATAGGTTCGAATCGGATGGCTTGCGCGTACGTTGTCGAACGTACTGTTACACCAAACCGTAATCGTGCTACGATACTTACAGCATTGCGTTCTTAAGATTAATCTTTGTTCCCATGCGAGCCAATTCATAAAAGTCGGATAACGTAAGGCAGCCAAAACACTTCTTGGACCAGCCTACGTGACTCCCCGTGTGAACCTCGTGCCGCGATCGAACTCTTTCTTTGTCACCGAACGATACAAAGACTCGTCGAAAACCCCGAGGGTCACTCTTCTCTAAGTCGCGTCTAAGTACATCCGTGAAATTCTTGTCAGTCTATTTCGATAAAACCTCGGTAAAGTGCCAAGGGATCGTTGAATTCTACACGAGTGTTCCTTCAACCCTTCCCTCCTGCGTAACAGTACGTTCGGTTGACTGGTTGCAAGGTCGTCGGACTCTTCGAAGCGTGTTCGTGTATTCCGTTTCGAAGACTCTGTTGTCGCGTGATAATTAAGGATTCGATAGAAAAAATGTTGATCTCTAACGGGAGATCGAACTCTTTGTTATTTTCTTCCGTATTACGCTTTAATTGCGGTACCTTTGGTCACAGATTCGTGCGGATCTAATCACGGGTCAAGACTGATCTGTCTCCTATGTGTCGGGTTTTTGTATCCGTTCTTGTCCCGAGTGTCCTGCGTTACGTAAGGAGTGCGTCATTATGGGAACGGAAAGAGTCTCGTGAGTTGTTACGGGAACGTATGCAAAAGGAATTTCGGTTATCAGCGTTCAGTCGTATGGAGTGTCGTGCGTTGTCACGGGAGCGGAAAGAGTGTCGTGCGTTGTTACGGGAACGCGTGCGAAAAGGAACGTTATGGGTTTTTGGTACGGTTATACTGTCTTGGCTCGCAAAGTTGCGCAGAGGAGCCACATTGGAAACGAATCGCGCGACTTTAACCGAGATCGAGCCGCTTACGCAGAGTCGTTTGTTTTCGTACGAGACTGTCCTTGGTACATCGTATAGGTTGATGTGTGTTTATGGCCTCGATAGTCGCGTTTACGAACAGCGGAACCGTTACAGGCTGCCTGAGCTTGTAACGCACGCGTTGCCTTACAAGTAACGACGATCTACGAACGTATCTCGACATTATCGGTTCGTTTGCGATAGAGATTGTCACTCGCGTACCAAAGCGTTCCGAGGAACGTCTTGGAGCTGTTTCGAAATTTATCGAAACTCATCGAGACACCTGCCAGCAAGTCGTATCTTTTTTTTTGATACCGCACGCGTTGACGGTTTCTCGTTAGGTAGCTGGAAAAAGAGTATCGAGAAAATTAGAAAAAAATATATATATATAAATTTGTAACATTTTCACCGGTTTGTATTTGGTAAAAATATACCATCGCTCGACTCGGTGCGCAACGAAATTGAACGTTCGAATATACCCGTTACATTTTCATCGGTTCGTATTTCGTAAAAATGTTCGGGCGCTCGATCGATTTTATACGCAATTTGTCGGGGATGGAAAAAGCGATAATGGTACTCGACGATTAGTCGAAACATTCGACACGGTATTCGACGTCTCGGATTTATCGAATTTTCCATATCGTCGCATCGAGGAGCTCGGTCCGCCTAAATCGACAAGGTGGCACGCACCTGTTGCAACCTCCGCGTTAAAAACGCAACCCCTATTCGCGAGGAAGAATATTCGGTACGGTTGCATCCGCCTTGAACGGTCGCGACCTTTTTTGCTGGAAACGGCCACGAGAGATCGACGAGACCGAATCGATTTACGGACAAAGTTCCAGCGAGCGTAGCTAGCCTAACCTTTAGCCCTCGACTGTGTCTGCGCGAAATGGGTTTCGAAATCGTATTAGGATTCCGCTACCAGTTTCAGACACGACCGACCCAGACTGTCCGGAACATCGCACGAGAACCGGAACACGGAGAGCGCGTATTCCCGTGTACCTTTGACGAGAAGATCACGGAGCGAAGCTGGCAACCGGTGGAGAAGAGGGCAAGGGAACGCCGGGAGAAGATTGTAATTTTTCCGCCGGCGTCGGGTGTGTTGCTCGCATTCAAAGCGAACAGGAAAGACGGGTAACGTCGATATCCGTTGGAAATATCGGTTTCCTCGCGGCATACGCGAGAGAACTCCTTTCCACGTAAAGTTTTCGTTCGCGAGATCGCGGCACGGGGAAGCTCGTTTCAACGAAGAAAGCCGAGTTCCCGAGCCGCTCGAAAGATAAGGAGCCCTGGCATTTTTCTCTCGGTTCTCGCGCGGCCGAGTTTCGCGATTTATCGAGCGCGAGATCCCCTCGTTACCACCGCTGGAGAATTACCAGCCGGTCTTCTATTTGCAGGTGACCCAATTAACGAGCACCTTGTTGCGTCCAAAGTTCGTCCGCTCTCGTCCACCGTGGTACTCGTACCGGAAATTTTTACGCCTCCTGAGCGACCTCCGAAACCCGATTAACGCGACGAGGGTGCCACTCGCACCGCCTCGAGTAAAGGGTAACGAGCGACGACGAACAACCGACCGTAGAAATCTCCTCCCGCGGGATTCGTTTCGCGACTCGAGGACCTGGACGATTGAAATTTACACAACGGGAACCTCGCCGAACGACCGCGACGAACGCTCGATCTTTAACGCAGCAAATGTACAACTTACGTTACTCGTCGGTTCTTTCCTCCTAGGGAAATTCTCCACGGAGGGGAATTTTTCACTCGTTGGTACGTATCTAGTTATCCACGCGTTTTTTTGCCCAACGAATAAATATTATCGAGCCGACGTTCGATTCGTTCGAGTGTCGAACAATTCGAAAAAGAGTACTCGAGGGGAATTTTGCCCCTCGAGGGAACGCGGATAGTTCTGTAATTTCGATAACGAGAGAACCGAGGTCTTCGTTTTGATTACGGACCTTTGAAAACGCGTCTAGCTGGCGTCTAAACTCAATTTCCGTGTCAAGATTTCCCTCGAGAAGAAGAAATCCTCGCTAATCGATAGCAAAGCGTATTTATTCACGAATAATAGTTCACTTTTGATCAAGTTTTGTCCTGAATCTCCGATTCGTCTCGTGGACAGATCGAAATCGACGGTAACGAGCAACGAAAATCGCAGTTCGTCGATATTACCCATGTTCTCGCAGAGGAGAATCGAATCAAAGCGATCGAAACGAATTAAAGTTTCGCAACGGGCGATCGTTGGACGCGAAATATTTCGACGTTGCAATATTTTTCGCTACGTCGAGAGATACCGCAAATTGTAACAAATTCGTCGAAACGAAACGGTGAACCATCTAAAAACAAAAAGAAGAAGAAAAAAAAAAAATATTGTATTTACGTTCGCGCGTAACATTTGACACGCTCGGTAACGAGAAATTTGAAACTTGGCCAGAAGTTTCCTCTCGCGTACGATGTTTCGACGGAGACTGGAAAGGGAACGAAATCGTTACCGATAGTTTTGCACAAAAATATTGTTTGCAACGACAACGCGGTCGTTACAACGATAACAGGATTATCGTTACCTCGAGAACGCGTTGTAATTTCTTTCTCGATCGAATTCGCGCACAGAGACGAGCGATACGAGGAAACGTTTCTTCCTCGCGAGGGAATCCGGTCGCTCGGCGCCTCTCCGGCCAAAAAATACCAAAGAACGTTAAAGTGGGCCACGAAGAGTCCCGGTTCCGCTCGAAATTTTACACCGTGAATCGCGGCACCGTGCTCTCGTCTCTCGTACTTCCCTCTCGGTCTACTCTCGTTCGATGAAAACTTTACGGAGTACAGGCCCTACGCGATCGTTTTAAAACTTTTTTTTTTTTTCTTCAACGAAGAGCGTCACGCGTCGTCAATTGTATCGAAATATTCTCGACGAGGGAACAAGTTCCCGTTAACAAGAAATTTCAGTCAGTCGACAACGAGACCCTGGTAACGAGCCCGGGTAGATAGGTACTCGTGCGCTCAGACGAGGCATCGAATTTCTGATGATTTTTGTCGCGCGTATCCCGTCATTATACGGCATCGTTGAAACGAATTTTCGCTCCGAATGCGTTACGTTTATATCGGAAACGGATGGAAAAACAGCGTGGAAAACGCGCGACACGACGGCACGGTCGTTCGAGGGCGCAAAAAGTGAAATAATGAAACGGACGTGGCAATTTTTTGCTCGGTGCCTTTCAAAGGCAAACGCGGGGGCATTGGAGAAATTGTATTACGTTTCGCGAGCACGGGAGTAATGAAAATACGATTATTGTTACCTATTAACCCCTAGGACGCTTCGACGGAAAATTACGCGATACGCAATGTTCGACGAAAGACGAAAATCGAGACATCCGCGTATGAAGTCGTTTCGGAGTCTCGTGTCTCCTTGTACTCTTTCACGAATTTTTCGACACTCGAACGAATCGAACGTCGGCTCGATAATATTTATTCGTTAGACAAACAGCGCGTGGATAACTAGATACGTACCAACGAGTGAAAAATAACGCGCGACCTCGAGAACCGAACTCTCGATGGAAGCTGGACTGTTCGAAACTTCAAGACTTTACTTGTATCGATTGACAGTGATTGACGATTTACAAAGTCGAAATCTAACGACGCGTAAGCGGAAGAAAACATCCTGCGAAGCTAATTGATCTCGAGGGAGCGTACGCGTATGTATATTCATCGGGGCGAGTAACAGTGGCTCTTTATCGATCCGTGAACCAGAGAGAGCGATTCGAAGGTGGTTCCGTGGGAATCGAGAGATCGAAGATCGAGTCTGCCGGTGATTGGACCATAATCGCGATCCATAAAGGGCGTACCGTGACCCGATTTATGGGCGGCGTATCGTAGAAAATTATGTCGAGCCCTCTTCAGCCGGTCGTGGAGCATGTTCGAGACGCGGCGTCCTTGCGGCGTTTGAATCCTCGAGGTAGCAGGTTCGACCGTTGGCAACTGTTGGCGCGTTGGAGAAAAAAATAAAGAGGACTGGTCGGTTTTCGATGAATCGCGCGTGTACGCTCGCAGGAAGCGTTTGGTAATCAAATTTCTTGGACCGAAGGCGAATCGGGAGGTACCGGACTCGGCGAATGCCAGGAACATTTCCCCGGAGGTCGGATTCAATTTCGTCCGAGCGAGACGCAGAATTTCGTAGTCGTGGCTCTAAGCTGCTCGTAAACTCGCATAGGAACGAAACTCGAGCAATAAGGCTCTCGACTGTCTGCCTCGGACGGAACCGGTCCTGGTTACAGAGGATAGAGAGCGGGAAAGAACGCGGATAAGTAAGTAGGTAGATCGATGCCCGAGCACGCAGTCGCGGTATCCTTTGAAGGGGTTTCCGTTCGGTGAAAAAGAAGTTTCGTTCGAAGTGGGAAGCGACGAAACGGGCGAGGGAAAATCGAAAACCGATGCGGGGAAATCGAGAATTAAGGAATCCAGCGGCCGAGCGAATCATCGCGCGCTGGAAACTCCACGAGAAGATTTATGTTGCGGGGAAATCGACGGCAAGAAATTTGACGGCGCATCGAGAGATCGGTGATAAGCAAGCCTGTGGCTGGAAACGAAATTCCTGGCGGGAAAAGTGGACCGTGGAAGACGGTGGAAGACGCGTGGCGGTGCGACGAAAGGATTCGCGTTGAGAAGATCGATGTTCCTCGTACGGGGGTTTGGGGATGGTAGGTAGGTATTAAATAATTGACGCAAAGCGAGTGAAAGTCGAGTGAATAGTTCGGCGGATGGAAAAGATCTGCCTTGGTTCTTCATTTTACGGGCGACTTCTGCTTGCTGCCCCTCGACAGCCGCTCTGCTGTCCTCGAAGTCGATTCTCGCGATCATTTTCTTTCGAACAGCGGTAACTCATCCTAGTCAGGTGCAGGTCTCCGCCGGCAACGATAAGCTAGTTCGAATGTTTATGTTACACGGCGCCGTGTCCTCCGCGCGACTGTCGCGCGTCGAATTACATTTTCGACGCGTAGCTACACTTCTTCGTCGAACTATCCGGAGAGGTCCACTAGAGGGGTGAAAGAAAATATTTCGCCCGAGAGATCGAAAAGTTCGTTGCGTGGTTGTTTCGTCTCGCCCCGGTCCCGTCGAACACCCTTTATTATTCGATTCCACGGGCCAGCGAGACTTTCGAGACTTTCCCGCGGTAAGTTTTTCCCCGTGGCAACGTCACGAGACGTCGAACGATGTCTCGGGACACGACTCGCGCACGAAAACCGACGCGAGGCGACGCGACGCGCGAAACACAATTGGCAACGGACAGTCGAGGCGGTCCTCTCCTTCCTGTCTTATTTTCTTCCCCCGTTGCGACCCTTCCGTTCCATTCTTCGAGCATTGTTCTCCGCCCGGTGGACAAAGACCCGGGCTACTCCACCGGCTTCGTCAAAGAACTCTCAAGACGGAACTTAAAATTTAAGTTGACCCCGGAATAAAAACAGCGGAACCCGAAGCCAACTCGCCGCGGCGGAGTTCCCGCGACCGCGAGAATCCTTCCTTCCTTCCTTCCTTCCTTCCTTCCTTCCCCCGTCGCCTTTTGTTTCCGCTCGTCTCGGGACGTTTGAAGCCGTAACAAGGGAACGGGCGCAAAGAAGACCGTTACGAAACCGTTGAACAAAAATGGCTAATGCTTACAAACGGATACTTGTCTCGCGAGCGAAACCCTCCTTCCCTCCCACGGAACGAGAAAACGTGGTCGCAATTGAGAATGTAATCGCTCCGCGATCCGTACGTTGAATCCTCGAGGACTCTTCGTAGAATCGCGCGACTTTCGAACAACCGATCGATTGTTCGCGATCGTGGATACGTTCTTCAATTTACGTGCGGGAAGAATCCAAAGGTTCGTTTCGTGGACGATAATCGTTTCGTCGAAACGAGAATAAATTTTCGATGCGTAAACCATTGAGCAATTCTTCGACCCTACACGCGGACCATCTTCGAAAGAATTTCTCCGTCCCACCGTTCGAGCGGATCACCCTGTATAATCGTCCCTTGGAAATAAATAGTCCTCGAAACGCGACGCGGTCCGAAAGAGACCAACAACAACCATCGCGAGCATCCCGTACACCGGCTCGTTCTCCAAATGTCCGAACGTGGGAAAGTACGTTTCGATCTCTAACTCGTTTGCGTCGGACGGTGGCCGACGCGTGAAAAAAAGCTCGTTTCACGGTACGGTTATCGCGTACGCTCGAACGCGAGGAAAGTTCCCGGTCGACCCTTCGAGCCCGAACAACGAACCCGCGTTGGAAAACGTCGTGTCTTCGTATCCTGCCGCGTTTCTCGTTCCAGCGTTAACGAAACCGGGACGACACCGGCCGAGTGTTTCGTAATTAACGAGACGAGTGGCCGTTAGCCTCGCAAAGCGGATTCGTCGATGGAACTCATCGGGATAGCCCCGTCGACTGGCAAAAACATCGAGCGCCGCGGTGGTGTATCAAGAACACGAGCTCGCCGGTGAGCCGTTCATCCGGCTTACAGAGACGGATACCTCGGCTGAAAATGACAAACTGGCGCATTAGTTTCGCGAATTTCTTGCACGAATGCGTCCCGACCTATGCCGCCGTGGAACACCTACAGCGAAAGCCAGCGTTCGCCCACCAATGGAGCTGTCGCCGCCATTGTTCCCCGAACGAACGATTAGGAATGGCTTCGAACCGAGTTCGACCGCGGTACGAATCTTATCGCGAACGAACGAGCCAGAGTGACTCCTTTCGAGTTCGAACGAAGACCAGTTCGACGAAGAGACGCCAAATTCGAAGTTTCCTCCCCCATAAAAATTCACTATTCCGACTGTTTCTCCGAAGAATTTTCCAGAAACTTCCCTCTGCCAACTGAACCATCGTTTCCTTTACGAGAAACGTTGGAAAATTCACGTTGAATCGACGAACGTGGTCAGTCTCGATCGCACGAACGCTTCTAAAATTCCGGTTTACAACGTTATCGAGGACGAATTAATTTTCGAAACGCTGTCGGCCCCTCGCGAGGCGGGTGGAGGACGGTCGTTACGGAACTCGACGCGATCGCCGGCAAACGCGAAAGCACTTTAACGTTCGCGAGAAAAAAATGATAAGTCGAAAATCGGATTAAGCCCGTCGCTAGCGATGACTGCAACCGGGGCTTGCACCGGTTTGCAAATGACCTCGGCGCGGTGCAGCGCGATGCAGCGCGGCGCACGCTGTACGCGTTCGACCGAGCAGAGGCGTGCACGCGCGGAAACATTCACGGGTCGGTCTGCAATCCCACGAACGAAACTTTGTCGCGACGAGTCAACGCCCGTGCTGATTGTAGCACTTCTCGCTGGCGATTGCATCCCTCCACCCCACCCCACCCCACCCCCCTAACTCGGGGCTAAATGCATTACGCGTCCATAAAACGCGTCGCTCCGCAGTTTAACCGTTCGCGGGCCATTTTTCCTCGCCGCGGTCTCGCGAGTTCGCTAAAAATCCGCTCGGTCGCCCGCAAATTCCGGCGAATACACGGCTCGGGACGATAACGCGCGCGAGTTTCGTTCGCGCCAACGACTCCTCGCGAGAGGTTCGACGCGAGCGACTTATGGAAAAATACGCGCGAACACTTCTTCGTAAATCCGTCCCGATGGAAATACACGGATCGTGCCGGAATAAACCAGGAAATTACGAAACGGTAACGTCGAACCGTAAAAGGTACTTTGCAACGACTCGGAGTAATCGATAGGTCCCGCGTAATCTCCGCTGATCCTCCGCATTATTGAAACGATAAAGGTTTATTCGCGCGTGTTGCCCCGGCGATCTTTTCGAATCGATCGCTCGATCAACGGTGTCGGAGACGATCGCTTGTAAAATCTCTGTTTGCCCCGAAATAATCGACCTTTCGTTCGATTCGGTCTCCTCTCGATAACCACCTACCTTCGCGGACCTTTGGATCGACCTCGACGGATCTCTCCCGATCTAATTCTCTCTCTCGACGACCGTATATCTTTGCGTTGATCCTTTCCCAAACGTTTTACTCGAATCGTATTCGCGTTAGATTTCGATGAACGGTTCTTTCGAGCGCATTTTCCTACCGTTTTATTCGTCGATGGCGCGGAATCAATTTAACCCGCGAGTCGTGTCGATTTCGTTGGATCGAGCGAAACGGAGCACGGGACAAATATACTCGGACAGACGTTTCGCGATACTCGGGATTGTTACTCGGTCGACGATCGATGAAATTACGCACAAGGACGAACGGATATTTAACAACGCGCGGATAAACGGATCTTTTCACGATACGCAGAAACGGGCAGTGAAGCGATCGAGAGACGCGCGAATTCTCGAATACCGAATTCGACGCGAAAGGTTCGAATCGTGGAATCGGAAAGATATCGGTTTACTCGGAATGTAGTTTCGTTTTCTTTTCGGCGAAAACGAAAGACGTTTTTATTCGAGCGTATAAACATTTTATCGAATTGTATATTCTTCATTTTTGGAAAACGAAACGACTCTCGGAACAACCGAATAGTTCGTGCCCCGATCGCCGGAACGCCACGAGATCGTTTCGCCCAACATCCGAGGGCAATAAAACCCCGCGACGTTGCAGACCTTTATAAAATTCATCGGACAAAAGATTGCCGGCCGTTTCGAGGGAACTGCGTATATATCTTGCACCTTCCACCGAACGTACTCCGGGCCCCGACGTATATATCGTCGAATATATTGGAATCGCCCGGAAACCTCTCGTTTCGCGCGATTCCTATACGGAGACACCTACGAGATCGTAAAATATTAAGTAGACATCATAACCCGCGGGATATTCGGCGGAGGCTCGCTACCGGGAAATATATACCAGAATCGGTAAAAGTCAACGACGCGGAAGGAGAGCTCGATTCATTGCTCGAACTCGCCGCATGAATATGTTTCGTTGGCGGCGGATCAACTACGTTGGTTCGCGCGATTTCTCGCGATTCGCTGGTCACTCGGGACCCGATTCGCAGTTAAGACGACTCGCGTCTTCGTACGTGCGAAATTTTACACTTTACGCGCGCAAACGGAGCGCTCGCTCCGTGGATCCACCCTTCCGCGTTTTACCAAAGTAATCGATCGCTGCACTCGTGGTAAATTTAATCCGGACAGAGATACCTCGTGAAACGCGATTGTAAAAATATAAGGCTCCGCGAACCCCAACAACGGCACCGATCGACCGCTATCTGAACTTTTTTTCGTACACCGGGCAACCAAATTTTGAACTTCCTTTTTTTTTCATGTACGCATCTGTCCACTATCGTACGTACGGGAGTTGTTTTCGCGTCAGAGATCGAACGACGAGTGATTTTTTTTTCGACGAGAAAAAGTTTGTTCCGTCCCCCGGGAGCATTTAGCCAAAAAAAAAAAAAAAAAAAAAAAAAAATGCACAGCTGCGGTTACGCGTGTACACGGAACGTACGAGAGAGACAAATTCGACCGAAAATACGGAGCGGAATGGCGCGAAAATCGGAACGGGTGGGATCGAGGGGAACGTTTTGTGCGCGGGACAGTTTTTAAGAACGGTGTTAAATCTTCGAGCGAGCTCAAAGTTGGAAAGTTCGAGACTCGATCGAGGTCGGTTGGCGGAGACTCGCGGTCTCGGAATTCGAGGTTCTCCGGTACGTAGGTACCGGATTTCACCTTATCGAGGAGGGTGAAATTTCTCCATTAACAGCGGGTGTCGCGTGGGGAAGGAACGAGAGGGCTCTCCAGAGCGCGAAAATCCGCGACAAGAAGGATCGACTTTTCGATCGTGAAGAGGTCGATGGTCGGTCGGGGGGAAGGACAAAATGCCGGTGCATCCGCGGGTGTTTTCTCTTTTTTTTCCGGTCGGAAACGCGACGTAAAGTAGCCGTGGGTAGACGCTTATTGACTGTTCGACGAAGGTAATTCTCGACACAAAGCGCGCTCGGAAGCGGCGCGGGCTGCTCTTATCGGGAATCTCCGTTTGGCAGGGCGGAGGCAGGACGTCCGCGAAGAGGAAAGAAAATGCCAATAAGTTTCGATTCGCGTCGAGCGTGCGAGCATCGCGCGGCCACCGCTCGTAAAACGTCGAGCGGTTGCTTCTGTAACTGCGGACACGGCAATAAACTGCCAGCAACGCGAACGTTACGCGTTATTACCCCGTATTCGCGCGAGCGCGAGCGCGCGTCCCTTTTCCGTTTATTTCTTAGTCCCGGTCGGTACACGGTGGTCCCGGCGTTCGATCGAGATTTCTTCCGGCGAACGCGTCCGAAATAGCCGGAGATCGTTTTCCAGCGACACACGTGGAATCCTCGTAGCTGGGGGAACCCTCGATTTTCCGACCTCTCCGCGAAACGCGTCGACCGTATCGACCAAGAACGTCCTACGACCAGACGAAACGAAAATAAAAAAAACCCGAGACGAAAAATTCGATCCGACGTTAATAACACCGGTTCTCGACGGTTTTAGCTTCTCCCATCGATAATTAACGGACCTGAGTCGAGAAGCCACCCCTCTCGAGCCAGACGTTTCGTGGCTCGAGATTACGAGGCTTCTGAATTTTCAAAGGTGCATCGAACTCGTCGCGATCGAAATTTCTTCCCACGAGTACCTCCGTAACGGACGGAGATCCTTTTCGAGCGACGTACGTACGTGGAATCTTCGACTCGCGGGAAAACACGTCGACGGTATTAACAAGCTCGTGTACAGGGTAAGACGTATCCGACGCTCGTACGGAAGTGGCCTCATTTTTTTTCGAAATAAAACACGCGCGACAAATTTTATCCCGCGTCAACGATCGTCTCTTCGACGAACGAAAGCTCGAGTAGTCCCTTTTGGAAGTTTGAAATTTCTGGGAAAAAATTTCCACCGCAATAGTCGCGATCGAGAAACAGGTGAAAATGAATCGCAGTACAGTGCACGTCGCGCGAGAAAATAGTCGACGGCTCTGTACCGTGGTCGGTCTCTCGGCGTCAAATGAAGCGAAACCGGAAAAATACGCGCGTCTACGGCTTTCGGGTGTTTCCGTATACCGGGCACGAATCTTGTTTACGTCATGTACGCTTTCCCTTCCGATATCGGTGATATTTGTCAGAGTACTGTCCAGAATGGAGAAGCGATGCACGTACGAATACGTGCACCGTGTTTCACCGTACGATCACTTGACGCGGCCGTTCGGTTCTCTATTTTCGTACGGTACCGGCATAGATTCCGGCCGCGTCGTAACCTCCTTTCGAACGCGACACCGTTTACGTACCTTCGACGAGACGAGACGCGATAAACCGACACGGTTGATCGCGGATAATTCCACGAATTATGAGCGCGCGAGATTCGTTTCGGTGGTGTCTCTCTCGCGGGAAAATCGCGAGACGATCGAGGCGGATTCCTGGCGAGGAAATCCAAGGCGAGAGAAGAAAGAGGGGTTCGCCGCGATAGACGCTTATTGACCGTTCGACGAAGGTAATTCCCGACACGAAGCGCGGTAGGGAGCGACACCGGTCGCGCGAAGAGAGCGTTTCTCCGTGATGTCTCTCTCGCGGGAGAATCGTGGGGCGATCGCGAGCGATTCGTCGACGAGTAACGAGGCAGACTCGTGCTGACGATACGGAGACAGGAGAGGGTTCGCGAGGCGCGTCGAGGCACCACCGCGCGGGTAAATGCAACCGACTGGCTGACAGACGCGGCTCGTGGCATGCATCAAGTCTGGTGCGACTGACAGTTTTGTACGAGCACTTCCGTTATTGGTCGAGCACCGAAAAGCTCGGTACGAGAGGCGAACGCGGCGGTGCCTCTGTCACGCCCGACGAGATAAAGTATCCCGCGATAAGAAGCGAGTTTTACCGATATTAAAAAATTCCTTCCGTCGGAACCGAGCACGGATACCCGCCGCTACCGGTCACGAAACGTATCGAAACTTCGTATCTCGATACGCGACGCGTACCATTTCCCATCGACGGTATTCTACCTTACCTTTCCCCTCCCCCATCCGCCTCCTTTTCTTTTCCGTTCGTTGTTTTTCCCCTTTGCGGAAGAACAACCAAAGTCCCGCGGAACGAGACCGTCGGCGTCCTCGGAAGTCGAGAAAATGCAACGAGGGAGCTCGTTGTCGGCGACCGTTCTTTCGAGTGCACCGCTCGAGAGAAATCGAGTTGCTAAATTATCGCGACGATCCGCGACTCGGTTCTCCTCGTGGAAACCGATCGCGATCTCGTTTATTCGCCAACGCGGTATAAACGGGAAGAAAATCGGGAGGTAAGAAGCAACGGAGGAAGTAAAGGAGAAAAATGAATCGCAATATATATCCGGGCAACGATCGAACCGCTCCGCGCTCGCGTCCCCGCCGAGCGGAAACCGTCGCTCGTTAGAGATTTTTTTGCCTCGCGACTCGAGAAACTCTCCTTCGGTCCGATCGAGAGCTCTTCCTTAACGAACCGAAGCCGCGTTTCTCTCGATCTCTCGCGAAGGAACACGCGTCGCGACGAAGAATCTCTTTCGTAGTTCGCGCGAACCAGCGTACGAATTGCGAGCAAACCGTTGAGCGACGGACAAAGGCATTTCGCGAGGAAAAACCTCGAACGTACGTTGCAACGTACCGGGATCGAGTTTCGTTAAAATTTCAGCCGGCCGCGATAGGCAAACGAAGTTACGCCCGAACGGGCGAAAGAGTCCCCGGGAAAATCAAAGCGGAGAAAACTGCCCGCGCGGCCGAACCGACCAACCAACGAACGAACATCGCGATTTAAAAACTTTACCCCGAACTCGCGATTAAACCTTCGACGCGAGCTAACCTTTCATACCGTTTCGCTAATGCCCGTACCGCACTCTACCGGTCGTTCATTTTTACTTCGTGTCGTCGACACTTCCAAACTCCGGATTCGTTTTTCCACTTATTCTTTTATCGCTGCCCCCTTCCTTCCGAACTTTCCGTCGTTCCGAGAGTTTGATCACCACTTTTAAGGAGTTAATAACGTATGCAATTACACTTTCGCGCGAGAAAGAGAGACAGAGATAGAAGATTTGCGATAAAAATACAGGGTATCCCAGGATTTACGGCCAACCGGTGTCCGTGTGCTCCAGTGGAAGTAAATGGTTCTCTAAACACGATAGTAATTTTTAACGCTTTGTTAAAAGTTCCTAAGAAGGATTTCAAGCAGCTCCGAACTTCCCGCCCCTCGAGTACATTGTGTACGCGTAAGTCGACGTTGCGATATTTGTGCAACTACTTGACATCGCGGTAGACGATAAGTGCAGCTTCTATTAATCTCTCGCGGAGTTTGGTTGCGCAAATTAGTATGGATTTAGGATTGTACAACCAACTGCGCCAATCGGTAGTACCGATGGAAGCTACGCGGATCGGTCGTTAGATCGCAAAACACTGTAACGCGCGGGTTCGAAGAACGATCGCGTTCTTTCGAACAGTTTTTCGTGCTTTTGACAGACGTCAGTGTCACTTAGGAACGCGTTTACGACGATTCGTGTCCTCGAAGCCGAAAAGAAGCCTTTGACGGTTCTGAGAAGTCGGATGTAGAAAAAAGGAGAGGGGAGAGCGTTTCATCCCCCGGGCCTGCTAGTGGACTCGTCGGTAAGGTATTCTAGCAGGCCCTACTTTATACGTCGGCACATTGGGAGATCGGTAAGGGACCGTATATATACCGATCGGAGCAGGTACGAGAACTCGCGGGAAACGATCGGTGGTGAGTTTCCCTCTGGTGGCAAGGGTGGGTAGCGCCTCCACAAGCCGAAAAAAAGCCGAAAAGAAACCGAAAAGAAGCAGAAAAGAAACAGAAAAGGAGCCGAAAAATTGATCGTTCACTGTAAAGTAGTCGATCTCGTAACCGTTGGAAATGTTCGTAAATTCCGAGACCGGGGTAGCCGAGAATCCGCTCGGCGAAGGGCGTAGCTCGCGAGTCGTCGTTGTAAACCGAGTACCCGTACTCCTCGGAAATAGAAACCCGTTTTGACACGGGCCAGGTAGTAACAGACGCTGGCAAAGTGCGCCAGCATCGTCGTACAAACTTTCCTGTAGTTGATGGCTCATTGTTAAGACGGCTCGCAGCAGTAGCGGAACTCTCTCGTTAATCATTTATGATCGAGTTAATCCGCTCGCGCTTGCGCACCCTGGCACCCGGCCATTCCATCCTCGAGGTCTCCGCTTTCAACGAAACTAAAGGGAAATTTAATGACTGCGATTTAAAGCGGCAGTCAACTTCGAGCATACCTAACGTACCTTTAATCGTTCCTTTTTTCTTTCCTTCGCCTCCTACTACCTCTTCAAAGTTCACGTTATACCGGCCAGAATTTAATATTACCTTTTCGTTCCGTGAATTTTGCCGTGCGGGCTCGCACGACCCCTCGAGATACGGTATTAAATGCGACGAAACAGGCGAGAAGAGACAGAGGGCGCGAGAGGGGCGAGGCGAAGCGAACGTGGGCGGAGGGAGGGGGTGGTTAGGTGAAGTAACTTCTCGAAATTCGTGGGTCGGACGATGAAAGTAAACGGTGAAAATATATTATACATCTGTATTTGCGCTCGGTACAGCGGGAGGTCGGCCGAGTAATGCAACGGAGAATGGTGGGGAGGGAGAGGGTTAGAGTCGGCTATTATGTAAATTTTAATGCAATACCGGCTCGGCTTCACTCCATTCCCCGTAACCGCCTTACATCCGCTATTCTGCGAGCCGCTCCTCCCGAACACTTATAAAATTATACCAGCCCCCTTTCTTCTTTCTCCGCCCTCTTCGCTCGCTTCTCCTCTTTTATTTTTTCATTCTTTTTTCTCCTCTCCCGATCTTTCTCCTCTCCGTACGCTTTTCCCTGCCTCGCGTAGGTGCGCGCCTCTTCTCGCTCGATTCTCACGTTCTCCCGGTTACTCTTGAAAAATGAAAAACGTTCTCTTATCGTTTCCAGCTGGTCACGCTGCTCGAACGGCGCACCGTCGCGACGCGTTTTCCTTTCTCTTTTTTTTCTTCTCTCTTTTCGCGTTCAACGCTTCGACGCAGGCGCGATCTCGCCGATTCCGTTGTCCGTAATTTCTTCGACGAACCCGCTCCGAAATAGGCGAGAGTCGCGGACGTTGAACGACGCCTCGCGCTGTAACTCGAATTTAATTATGTACGCGCGAATTACCGGGTAACGAACGACCTCGTAAAGATACCGTTGGCCGCGTAACGGCTGTGAAAATTGCACCGGCGAGGGGAAGAAGTCCGGCGATCGGTAAACGGCGTAAAAAAAATGGGTAACGTCGAAACACAATCGGAACAAGTTTTCCAATTACGACCACTCCCGGCACGGAGTCGTAATTAAGAAGAACGGAACGCAACGTTCCGCGAGAATACGTTGCGACCTCAAGATAGACCGAATACCGCCGCCGCGTTGAAACCTTATCTTCGAAAGTTCCCTTTCTCGCAGCTCTTTTCCTTTTTTTCTTTTTTTTTTTTCCTTCCTGCCTCCTCGCCGCTATTCGGGGCGAACGTAATCGCTCTTTGCTCCCTTGCATTACCGGGAATTACCGTCCATTTCCCGGAACCGTGCTCCGACGTTGAAGCGCTTAAATCGTTTGTCTTCTAACGGTCCCGCAATTTACGATATTTTCTGAAAACGTTTGCTCACCGCGGTTCGTCGTTAAGCGCGGCCCCGAACGACACTCTTCCGTCGTATTTAATTAAGAAGGGAAACGCTGTTCGTCTAATTTTCCCAACCCCATTGTTCCCTCGTCCGTGAACGTTATCCGCGAGATCTCGAAAGGTGCCGTCTCGCTCGCGATCACCAAGCGAACGTTCGTTCGCTCGCTCGCTCGTCTCTCCGATCGTATCCTCCGTCTTCCCGGCCCGTGGACGCTTCAACGTTCGAATATCGGCCAACGAGAGCGAAACATTCAACGACAACCCGAACGGCTTCGTTGGTAACAGGCTTCGCGGGAGCTGGGGATTTCTCGCGTAACGAATCTTTGCTTTTTCGTTGAGTTTCTCGTCGCTCGTCTCGACGATGGTAAGTTTAATCGCGAGGAAAAATAGTGCCGCGGTACCAAGGAACGAGAAGATAATTCACGGCACGACGTCGTTCGAAGGGAGGAAGATTTTTATTTCCGGACGAATCTTTTCCCACAGAATCGACATCGGGGTAACTCGTGTCTTTCCGTTTTGCGTTCGATCGACGCTCTCGTTTCCAAGTCGAAATCGTCGATCTTTCCGGGAGAATCGTGAATCGATCGCGCGAAAAAAATCCTCGCACGCGTGTTTCGTCGGTTCGTTAACCGTACAGCCCGGGATCGAAGCACGTCGGTTGAAAAGTTCGTTATTTCCTCGTTAAAAGTTCCGAAGTAAGTTTCGAGTCGCATTTTCCTCCGGTTCCCTTTCGTTCGTTCTTCGATGGGAATAACTCCGTGGGTTCTTCGTTTCTTTGCCGCGGTTTTACACGCATCTTCGGGTTTAACGTCGCCTCTGTTTCCTCGCTGGCAGCCACGGATAAGCCGCTCCCGTGGTTCGAGTTGCGGCGATATTTCTCGAGGATTCCCGCGGTGGCTACGATTTTAACGATCCTCTCTCTCTCCCCATCGGGCGAGAACGTTCACCGAAATACGATGTCGAGGAAACTCGTCGATCGCAACTCGTCGTCGCTCCCTGCTCGAACCGTACCATCCGGACGAGCTCTTTCCTTCGGCTGGATCGGACAACTGTCGGTGAAAAACTCAGGAACGCGACGACCCTACCTTCGAAGGATCTCCGTCGAAGGAACGACGGAGAAACGTCGACAGAACCGACGAGATCGACGAGACGGAAAGTGCTCGCGCGGAGAAGCTTTCGAAATTTCAATGTTTCGACCTGGTTCCGTTCCGAGTGGAAGCAATTTCGTTGCAACTCGCGTCGAGGGAATTCAACGATTATTACACGATATTGCGCACCGCGACGATGAAAAATACAAACAACGGAAAAATACACGGCCGGGCGTTTTTCGCGTCATTTTCAATGTTGCTCGAACGATTCGATGGCTATCGCGTTATTTTTCGGCCGGAAACGCGACGTTTAATCGACTCGATGCGGCTCGGTGTCGCGCGTAACGTAACGCGCTCGCGAACGATGAAAAATGGCAAACAAAAAAAAAGAAGAACGGAAAGGAGAACGAAAATACGTACTTTGCGCGTAATTTTCGTCTCTTCGTTCCGCGAAACATTTTTAAAGCGATCCGGACGCACGTTTGATCTTTTCGTATTCGATTAACGTTCCGGGTTCCCTCGAGTGTACGGAACAATAGCAGCTTTTATCGAGGCGAGTCGCGCTCGTGAATACCATTCGGCGCGAATCGACTCCTTCCCGATATTTCCAGGATACCGAATAAGGCGCCACAGTGTGTACAGAATACGCGTTTACGTATTATTGCCCGTTGGCATCGAGCTCTCGTTCCACTGGATGCTGCGTATCGATTGATTCTTCCCCGCGTGGAAGGGCGACGGGGTGGGAAGTTCGATTCACCGAATAGCCGACTTTTAACGTAAATCCGCTCGACCAGCGTTTACGATAATCGACGTTGCGTACACGCGCCAGTTTCCATAGCAAACCGCTTCTTCTTCGACGTGGTAAAATCCCAGTACGCTCGTGCAGCGAATTACGCTTATTCGTGGCCTCGAACGAAGCATCGAAGACGACGAAACTCGGAAATCTCGTTCCAAGTGTAAGAATCGTTCGCAGGGTGGTCCGGTTTCGTTGCAACCGTTTGCGCGTAATTAAGTCAGCACTGCTGTAATTCGATTTTCCTTAACCGGAGCCGGTTGTCGATACATCGGCCCGTAGACGCGTTGAATCACCGATCCTGATACACCGTGTTAAATCGAACGATACAGCTATCCCGGGAATTCCGTATTTTGCGAACGTATACGTGGAATTTCGTACGGTTACGCGGCTCGAATTGCCGGCATATTTAATTACGGGTTTCGTAACGGAGTGTAATAACGGTCGGTGGAAAAAAAGCGGAATAGGTGCTGCGGTCGCGGGGATCGGTTCAGATTTAACTCGATGGCTGGCTGAAATTGCGCGTACTCGAATCGTCCGTGGATTTCCAGGTCTTGTTCGCTCGAGAAACGTGAATCGGTAATCGTAGAATTTTCCACCGGCGACGTTAACGATCCAATTCAAAGAATAATCGAATGAACGCACGTTGCGGCCGTTCGAAATATCGATAAATACGTTTAAACTGCGCGCTCGAACCGGATCGTGTCGTTCTCGGTGTTAAAATTCGAACGGAGTCTTCGCGGTCTGCGAACGCCTAATTGTAAAATTGTCGCAAATTCGACGGGGTGTACCATCGACCCACGAATCACACGGGGACTTTCCAGCTGGGTCGAGTCGATTTCTCGGATCAAAATTTCCAACGAAAGACGAACGGTTCTCGATTCGTTGTTTCCGTTCGAAAAATTTCTATCGAGAATTGCAAAGTGAAATTATATTAACGACTCTAGCTCGATGGTACGGAACTGTTCGATCGAACACGCAACGAACGAATCTTTGGAGGGTGTTTCCCTTCGTGGTCCGTCGTTCGTGTAAACTTTACGGGGCGTCTCGCGGCGTTTGACCCTTTGAACTCGAGAGGAGATCCTCGGTCGTCGCCTAATTCGGTGTACCGTTTTCGATGCGGGAAAACTCGGTGGTTTGGAATTCGAATTGGAATTGAAAGATCGCGTTCTCGTAGAGCGTAAACGCGTGTACGCGAAGTATAGAAAAATGTTCCGTTTCGGATGAATTTTAAACGATTTTCTCGAGGTTTCCGGAAGCGAAGAAGCCTCGAGTGCAAAGGGTGGATCGGTTAAGTTCGCGCGTACGTCGTCGATTACGAAACGCGCGCGAGCTTTCGCGATCCTGGCCACCGTTGTAAATTACCAACGCGATAAAGCGGTGCTGCATGGAAAACACGGTAGCGTGCATCGGCTATCGAGATCGTTCGAAATTAAAACAAGCAGCGCGCGATCGGGGCGTCTGTTCTCCGGCAAAGGCAACCGATCGAACCCGCGTCGAACGGATAAGCGCGCTCGTGTAGACGGTAGCTATAGCTGGTGCAGCGCCGGCATAAAATCGCAAACTATCGAGACTCGAGCGCGGGCCTAAAATTGCGTTTTCGTCGCCACCGATATCCGATTCGCCGATATTGGCAATCTTCTATGCGCCGACGAATATTCGACACTCGTAGGCTACCGAGCATCGAAAAACGTCGACCCTGCAGAAATTCTCCCTTGTTTGTAACCGACGCGAAACGCGTTACACCCGTCCACCGCCCCCGGGATTTCAAAATCTTCGTACACGTGGCCGAAGACGGTTCGCAATTGCGATTTTTCCGTTCGAAACGATTATAATAAATAACGACAGTTCTTTCTTCGCGATAGTTTACCGCGTTCTTGTGCGTTCGAGTCTGGATTCGTACCGAATTTCCTTGCGGTTCGGTGTCCGTGGGTTCGTACGGTGTGCGGTCAACTGTGAGAATTTCGTTGCGGGGAGTAGTCGGTGCGGTTCTCTCGATAAAACGCTCGTGAATAATTTTAACTCATGATCCCACTGATGCGACAGTGTTCCTTTCGACTAAAGATTCTAAGCTCGAAAAAAGGATTTCTTCCCACGAACGAAGGGAAGAACACCTCTGTCGACGACGACGCGACGAAAGAACACCCGAAGTGTCGCAAAGTCGAGGCTCGATCGGGACGAATCTCGCGACTCGAGAACGCGTTCGGGCAAATTAATCGCGATAGATCGAAACGCGTTTCCGTAACGCGTTCCCCGTGTACGAAACGAAAATAAACTATCGGGAGAAACGGGCGGGAAACGCGCGGTCGAGCACGGAACGTTCGGAAGGTGTTTTATTTCCGAAAGAGTCGATACACGCGGCAAAACAGAGAGTCGAAAATTGAATTCCCTAATCCCGTGCATCGCGGCGGTTCGCGCGCAACGGACGAACGAGATATCGTTGGGCTCGGTGCACGCTTCGTCTAGCGTCGAATCGAACGAAATCGGGGAAAAATTGAAAGGCCCGTTTCGGGCCGGTGGTTTTCCACAGAGAACGCACAGAAATAACAGCGGCGATCGACAACCGGGCCTGGATTCACGGTTCGAAAAGTTCCCTCCGTGTCCTTCGAAAAGTATTCGATCTCTCGTGGAAGCTACGAACCAGCGAAACATCGAGTGACTTCGAGAACTCGCACCGTGATTCTTACTTGAAGCGTCTACGATTAAACTCGCTCAATCCGAGAACTGGACGTCGCGAGTTCGAGGCGAATATATATTTGGTAATTCGATAAATAAGGGCAACGCCCTTCGAACACCTCGATCCTCGTTCGTCGAAACATCAAGGTTGCTCGACGCAGAGGTAAAAAGCGTCGCGAACGTGAAAGTTCGTAACGCGTTGCGGTGACACGGTCGGGTTCTCTCGGCGCGCAGGGTGTCCGTTCGGCTCGTCGATCTGAACAGTCACGGATCCGGTGGCGCGGACGTAGCTGGAAAACAGACACGGATACGGGACGCGAGAAAGCGGACCACGGAAGACGAAACTCGATTTATCAGAAATTGGTAAATAGATCGGTGGCGAAGGGGTACGCGGGAGCGGAAGGGTCGCGAGAGAGGACGAGCCGGCTGGAAGGGACGGCCGCCGGGGACGTGACGTTGACGACCGCAAAACGAAAATCAGAAACTCCAATTTATCGTGGGTACAGCTAATTTCCCCGGTTCTACCTCCCGTTTCGCATCGAACTCTATCCCACCCTCTCGGCCCTGCGTACTCGCGCGCGGGTGCACGTCCAATCCCACCATTCGGGCCCAGGATGTCCTCTCGCCGACATCGTCGACGCTCACCTAGCAACTCGCGTCGCTTCCTTCTCCGCGAGGATTCCTACGATAATTGGCAGACAGACCGTACGTTCAACCGCTGCGAGAGAATGGCGAAATTAGAATTACGCTTTCGGGAGGATAGTATTTCCGGCCGGGTTCCCCTTTGTCTCTCTCTCTCTCTCTCTCTCTGTCTCATCCTCGCGCGTTGAACGCCTCGTGGCAGCTGTTTCGCGATGTTTCCTCCCGCACCACCCTTCATCCCTGACCGTCCACCGTCTCGCTCTCTCGGAAATATGCCGTCTATTTAAATTACAGGATTGGATGGAAGTCCAACGTTCGGCTCACGGTGGATTCTGTTTCTCCTTCGCCAATTGACTCGCGGAGGTAAAACGCCCGAGCGTTCCGCTCCGCGGGAGAACGAACGGGGAGCAACGGAGGAGGGACCGTGCGCGGGAAAAGGAGCCGGCTGTTACTCGTCGCGTTGAAACGCAATTTGAATTCATTTGCGCGCGAGCCAACTACCGGATATCAACGGGATTTCCAGCGAAGAACACCCGGTCTGCATCCCCGGTGAATCGATTCCTCGTCCAACCGTGGAAATTCCCGCGGATTTTTTCCCCGATGGAGGCCTCGAAAGCGAACTCAGGAACGTCCCGAAGAGGAACCAGTGACGGACGCTCGGTTCGCGCGAATATCCAAACCGGTGGAAACGAAAACGATGCGTTCCTGAGAATAACCAAAAAATTCGTAAAGGTGACGATATTTCCTTGGGAAGTGGTTCGAGGAGAACAGTTTGACACGATCGAAGGACCGGTCGGGTGACCCTGGATCGATTCTCAAGCTGGACGTTCGTTCCGTCGATCTTTCCATCCCTCGGAGCTACGTATGCGCGTTGGCCAGCCACCGGACAGGCTCGCGGAAATGAACGATCTCGCGAACGGAAACTTGGTCGTCGATTCGGTCGAAAAGTGTTCCGGTTCCTCGAGTAATTGCGTTCGATCGATCGACGTACCCGTTTCCGAGATCCAACTGCCGGCGGCGGCGGCGGCGTCAAATAATCGCGGTCGCGTTCGCGAGTTTGCGGCTCGCTGAGGTAAATTCGTTAAAAGGGGCCGGATCCGTGGAACTCGCTGGATTCCTTTTCCGTTGGGGACTCCGTAACGCGGCCAGGAGTTCTCGTGCCGAGAACGGACAGCGCAGAAGCAACGACCGGCGTTAACCAAGGGTTCTCGCGTAGAGGGTGTACCGCGATCCGGCACACCGCTTCGAGACAGTTTCCTCGGTGCAGATGTTTCCCTGAACCAGGTCACGTAGACGTTGCGCGTCGAGAGACGCTCGATAGACTCGGACCTCCGTTTCCTCTGCATCGCCTCCTCGTCGCGTAATCGGCACGATTCCGAGACCTACGGACCATGCGTTTGTCCGATACCCGACCAGGGATCCACCGTTTCTCGTTTCTCTCCGTGAACGTTTCTTCTCGCGAAACTTCTCCGAGCGATTCCTTTCGAAGCGAAGATTTCTCAAGGTTTCTCTCACGCGGTTTCGTACACCACGAATCTTGTACGTTGCACGGTGCACAGTACGCGCAGACTCGCGTAAACTTCCCCGGGTATCGTATCACCGTATCGTGACACCGTAAATCGTAACTTGTTGCTGACTGGCCCGGCTACAAATAATAGCCGGGTTTCGCACCTATCTCCCCACGAATTACGATACCCGACCCATATATAGTACGACGTTTCCCGACCGGCGACCGCCTCGTTTCTTCGACGAACTTTCGCCCCGAATTATCCACCTTTATTTTAACTCGACTTTAATTACGCGCGCCCGACCCTCGCCTCTTTCATCCCTCTGTACACGCTGGAGGGAAAAAAAGGGGTTCGTAATTTCTAGGGCAAACAGAACTCGCCAAATGGAGCAGAGAAGTCGTAACGAACGTGGCTCGGGGAGCCGATATTTACAAAGTTACCGACCCTTTGTTTTTGTACAACGCCAACGTTCGATATTCGTGTTTCGCGTTCTTCGATCGAACGGAACACCACGGTATACGTTTTCGAAGAACGGTCCTTCCCACGGTGGTAACGAACGCCGGATAATCGATACTTTTCAACCGAGTTTGAACGACGATCGTTGTCTCGACGTTTCGTTTCACCGAGGGAAAAGCCGGTCGCGGTGGTCGCAGGCTACCCCGCGTTCTAATTAAACGTCGCGCGACGCGGTAACGTCTTGTTACCTCGGTCGCGTTGTCTGGGACCGAAACGCGTTCGTTTTTCGTCGAGTCGTAACGCGGGGACGTAATTTGGCGTAGTTATTGATTTTCGAGGCGCAAAACTCGCCCGTTCCAGCGAAATCGACCTTTGGAAGTTGGCAGCCGTTTCGCGAAGAAACAAAGTGGCGTTTTTCCGCGTAGACACGGCGGAGCCTCGCGGATCGGCCGCAAAGCCGTACGGCCGGGAAATTATTCGAAAGACCGAGTCGAAGGCGGTGAAATTTAGCACGGTGATCGATCGACGGTCTCGAATTCGAGCGATTCGCGGTATCGCCAGTCGAGACACGCGACACACCCTGCGCGAACGGGTAGGAACGTGCTCGTGGCGCGCACGAGCGAGCGCGTACGACCGTGAAACGGTTCTTGGATGTCGAGCTCGAGCCAGAAGCGTTTGTTTTATGCACGATTGCAGAGCGAAACGTGATCGTTCGAAATGCCGAGAAGACATCGGCGAGAACGAAACGCAGGGCTCGGGGCTCGCGTGGAAGCGAGAGAGACGAAGGTTCGAACGGACAGGTAGACAGGTAGCGGGCAGCCGGTAACGCGCGTTGCGCGAGCATGCGACTGACAGTGGTAGCTCTCGTGCGAGCAAACGGAACGAACGGCTCGGCCTTTCTCTCGCGACTTTGCTCACCCTTTGACCGTTTCGTAAAGCCCGCGCGACATTCCCTTTCGTAGCCAGTCGAAACGAAAGACTTTCGCCTCGGTTCTTTCCCCCCGTGTCGTTTGCCGAGTTCGCGCGCGCTTCCGTTACCGAGCGACGAACGAAACTCGAGGAAAGTTGGTTCGTTCTACGAGGCGAGCGCGTGCTCCCGCCAAGATTCTGCTTTCCAACAATACGCGAAACACTTGGGAAACGCTTCGAGCGATAACTACGACAAGTTACTCGCGCGACGGTTCTCCCGTAGCTTGTAATTCTCATCGGCGCGGAGCGCGACTGCGTGTACCACGCGCCGCGACCCGAGTATTTGCCCAGCAATTTTCTCGAATTAAAGATAAATACCGACCCGGAGGACAATTTCCCAAGTTTTCCTACAATATTGACTTCGCGTTCCGACGATAACCCAACGATAACGTTAACGATCGTACCACCGACCGACTCGCCGACCAAAACCTACGAGATCCGCGGTAACGAGGTACGCGGAAACGCGCGTTAATTCGCGGAAACAACCATTAGACCGGATTTACCATTAACCGTAATACGCTGAAAGCGGAAAAATAAAAACCACCGGGGAAAGTAGGTCGATAAACTGGCTGCCGCGCGCTCCCTGTAACCGGGAACCGCTTTCGACGCGCGCGATATACGCGCCGGCGTTCCGCGATCGCGATCCAAAAGGTAATCTACATCGATCATCCGTCGAACTTTCGCGTCGTTACTTGTCCAGAACGAGACGCCACTCGCTCCCGTACTCGAACCTCGTACTTTTTCCTGATATCGCCCGATCCGTCCCACCTACCGTTTCGATTCCCGACTACCCGTTGCACGCCGAGCGGAAAAGCTTGCCGATTTTATTTCTATCGTACACCGCTGCCAACGCCCGCGCTCCACGGACGCATGTAAATACACTTGACAACGGAAGAACCAAGAGCCGGGATTTAAAGCGAAGCGCTCTTTGCAATTCCGTCCAACGGAAATACGCCGAACGTTCGTTTCTTTTTTCTCTTTTTCTCGTTTTTTTTTTCCGCGACGCGGAGAGTCGATTCGAAATCGGCGCGAACCGACCCTCGGAATTTAGGCTCGGATCCGTAGCTTTCCGTAGATAAAACTTGTACTCCGTTGCGTCGAGGAATACCGGTGAAATCGTCGAGCGATCGTTATCGCGTTCGAGTCGCGCGGAACGTTCGCGAGACGAGAGACAACGAAACGATGTTAAAAAAAAAAAGAAAAAAGAAATTAAAAGTTAAAATTACGGATACATCGTCGACGCGCACAAAGCTATTTGCGTTCCTTCGAACGACGTTCGCTACCGATCGGTGAACCCTGCATTTCCCCTTTAGTCCCTCGATATCGCTCGACGGTGCTCGCGCTACTTGACTGCCGTCGTTCTTCCCCCTTTTCATCGATAGTTCCCTCGGTTTCGATTTCCAACAGTGGTTTTTGTCGTCGGACAAAGGCCCTCGCGACGAATCGCGAACGATCGAACGCGAATACCACCCGGAGCCAACAATACAAACCGCTATCCGCTTCTATGTCGAAGAGCGCGTCCGGAAATTGATCAGAAAACAATTACCAGTAGCCTAAATTTCGCCTTTTCAACCGGTAGCCGCGGAACGGATGAAAATTTATGGACCGACGATGAATGCGAACAATCATCGATCTTTTACGATCTACGTATTATTTTTTCACAACTTTCCCGAGTCACTTACGCTAAACGATCGCGGATTTCCTTCGAATCCATGGAACGTTGCCTCGTTGATGTTTCGGGCATCGAAGCTACACAAAAATTCTATCCCTGTGCATAAACGCGGAGATCTCGGGTGGGGAGAATTGGGCGGGGCCTGCTCCTTTCGTCGTTGGCAACTCCCCTCCGCGCCCATTGGTCCAATCTCGTCCCCACCGCGTCCGTGGCCACTCCCACGAGGGTTTTTTTCCGAGGCGTCGAGCTGTAGATACCTTCTCTGTAACGGCAATTCGAGCTCTCCTTCCCTGTAACGGCAATTCGAGCTCTCGTTTACGCATCTCGGTATCGACGGGCTGGTTTCGAACGCCATCGACGAACAACAACCACCGTAAGCGAATAAAACATACCGCGAATGCGATTCCACGGTGCGTATCGATGGCGTAGAGGAACGTTTATCTTGGGGGTAAAAAAAGAGCCTCGCGGCGGTAGGAACACGGCCCAGAATGCTCGGCACGATTGCACGCGTTCCGTCCCGCTCCGGTCCCCCTCCGGTTACCACCAGGCTCGCCTCGTCCCCTTTTCTGGCAACCTCCGAAGCACAATTAACGTTCTCGTTCCCGTGGACGTGGTCCGCTACCGTATACCCGGCGACGTCGAGCCTGCCCGGCGGAATCCACGCCGAGCTGGATTCTCGAATTACTGCTGAATTAACGAGCTTAATCAGGGAATGGTATCGCGGATTGGCCTCCTTTATTTTTATGAATCTCGCCCGCCCGCCACGAAATTGCGTCAATAATTCCGTAGCTCGGTATCAAGAACGTAGGATACGCCGTTTAAAAACGCTACCGGCTGCGATTAATCGTTATCGTCCGGAAAGATACGCGACGACGACCGACGACCCACACCTCGTGTTACGTTTCTACTCTTTCCTCTCGCGGCACACGATATAAGTACGCGTTTCGACGAGGACTCGTCCAGCCTGGATCGTAGCTCGCGCAAAAGCATCCTCGATTTCCTCAACGTTCCTGTGTAACTTCTCCGCGGCGCGGGGGACTTCTCCGACTTTCGGCAAGTCGGGGCACATTGTTTCTCGATCGAAGACGTCCACCGACGCGTACTCGCACGGATCCACCGATCGAGGTATTGATCTTCCATCTTCGCGGAGTCTTCGTTGGCGCTCACAGTGTGTTTACCTCGACGGTCATCGTTACGATCCGATCCGAACAACGAAGAAAATCGACCATTCGCGAGGAACATCGTACGCCGAACGGCGCCGACTACACCCGAAATACGGAAAACGGAACCGTAAAACTTTTCACGCCGGACGTTGCGTCCTCCTCGCCCACCGAATCTCGCGATCGCAAGAAAATCCAGAAATTCGAACAACGTTTTTCACGTTTCGCCGCTCGGACCGAGAAACCGCGTTTTTTTCGGGCGTTCCATTTATTTCTGTTTTTTTTTTTTTTTACTTTCTTCTTTTATTTTATTTTTTTTTTTTTTGCACCCGAGCGCGTTATCGAGCGACGAACCGAGACTTCAAAAGAATTCCACGTCGAACGTCGATGCGGAAAATGGGCTTTCGGGATTAATTGGCCGCTGTGCACGCATTAACGTGGAAGCTTTCCTAGGGAAACCCCTGCGCGGTACGTTGTAGCGCAATACATAGCTAGCTAGCTAGCTCGCTATCGCGACGCGACCGCCTATTTCGCGAACACAGGCCAATTAACTTTTTCATTAGGACGAACGTGGCCAGGCCTGGTTTTGTTCTTCCTCCGAGCTTCGCGTCGAACAACGCGGCTCCGAATTAACGAGTTCGAGAGCAACCCCTAGATTTTTCTACGCCGCGAACCATCGTCCGGATTCCGCGATTTAATGCCGCCGTGTTTCCGCCAGAATTTTCCCGTTCTTTTTTTACACACGATGCTTCTTCCTCGATTAAAACATTCGGTAACGGCTTGGCGCGTTCGTTGCAATCGAACATTTATTATCGCCAAACGCGATGCACTTTTATCGAATTTTTGGCGGTCCTAAATGTGTCGAAGGTGGAAAAGTAGAAGGGAGAGCGTTTTTCCAGGCCAGCTGAGTGGACTTATCGGTAAGACAACCTAGCAGACACTGTTTCACACGCTGGGATATCGAGAGATCGGTAAGAGACCGTATATATACCGATCGGAGCAGATACGGAACACTTGCGGGAAACGGTCGGTGGTCAGTTTCCCTCTGGTGGCAAACGTGGGTAACATCGCCACAAATTGGTCGTGCTTAGCTCTTCGAACGAGTAAGACGATCATTCGCACGTTGAATACTCTCCACAACATACCGTCTTATACTGTCTGTGACATACTGTACTGTCTTAAACTCTGGACACACTGTACCGTGTCCCAAACGTTCCTCTCTCACTCTATATAGGCACGCGTGTTCATTCTCTTTCATTTCAATCCTCAGTCCTCTCACTTCGGACATTCGGTCACGTTCGGCCATCCTAATCGTTCGTCTTTTTCAAACACACTTCACTTTCTCCTGTATTCACATCTCCTGTATTCTCCACATGTATTCCCTTTCGTCCTCGTGCATTCTCATGCTCGGTCGTCGCGCAAGACCCCCTGTAAAGGGATACTTGTGCCTTCCGCGAAAGCTAGCGGTCAGATCGGCGCCAAATATTTATCCCAGCCCAGATCTGTCCGCGCGCGCTATCTCGTCTAGGCCTGAGCTCGAAGCAGGCCCAAGCGGACACGGAAAATCCGCTACCACAATTCTGCAACACGAGCGCGCGGTAACCGTGGCGCTGTGTAACAATTAACGGGATAAAGCGGACCCGTTTACCGTCTTAAATAAGCGAATTGTTCGCGCAACGCGCGCCTCGTTCTAATTTACCTCTTTGCTTCGTTAATAACGTTCTCGCGCGCTCCATCACCGCGAATGTAAATCTTGCGAACCGATCGACGGTACTCGAATAATAAAATTATCCAGGGTTGTCGACCTCGATCGCGCGCGGTTCAACCGCGGATAAACAGGAGAACATTTATCGTCGATGACCTTCGAGCTTTCGTTCGTTGGTTCGTTCGTTGGTTGGTTCGTGCAACACGGGCCGTATTTCGAAGCGAACAATCGCGCAACGGCCGACCCGAGCTATCGCGCGAAACGAGGAACCACGGGAGGGACGACACGGAAAGGACGTAGAGTGACGCAGCGGGGGTGCGAGAAAATGCGAAAACGCCGGGGGTGAGACGAGATAGGGGAAACAGAGAGGCGCGAGACGTACGAGGAAACTTTACGAGTTTATGAGACTTTCCACGGAGCCGGGGGTAGGTTGGCTCGGCCGGCAAAATAAGAGGCTCCTCTAACTATCCAACTACAGTCTCGTATCTTTTTCATTTACGCGCTGTTTACAACGCGCCGGGCATTATTTTTATCGCCCGGCGTACCCCATACCCCGAATTACTCGAACGCCACCGGCTACGTCGCTAAGGTTTCTCGCTCCCGGGACGAAAACAGACCGGTACAACCAACCGTGACGTTTCGTTTCTTCACGGTGGTGCCGTTTTTCGAAACACCGGACTCTTCAGCGAGTTGGAACACTCTCGCGAGCACGGAGAACGCACCTGGCCTCCGTTTACTCGCGCGCGTTTTCGTTTCGAGGAACAAGGAACGCGCGACTCGAACGTGTCCTCTCGTGTAACTCGATTTCGATGGTTGTTCGATCGCGCGTCGAGGATCGGAAATTTGACGGAACGCGAGTTCCAACGCGAACGAAATCGCATCGCGAAACGAAGCCGGTCGACGATACGGAGAACGAACGTTTAACGAATCGTTGTACGAGTTGTCGTACGAAGGTAAATAATACCTGGAAAATAGCTGCTCGGGGCTCGGATCGGTCGATGCAATTTATCAAGCAATCCGATTACATCGTCGAAATATTTTCACCGGTCACCGCGCATTAACGGTGAATGTATGTGTGCCGGGCGTGATTCAATATCCGTCGATAAATATTATTCTTCGACGAGAGCTACATTGCCTGAAAATTGAACGATCGTCGATACGCATTAACTGCCAGGGACGCGTTTACGGACCATCGATACGCGCTCGATCGAAACTCCGTGGAAAAAAAAAGAAAAAAAAGAAAAAAAAGAAAAAAAAAACGAAAGGAACGTTTAACGTTCGTTGTTGACCCGGCCGGTGAAAGAGTAGAGAAATAAAAGAACGGAAGAACAAGTTTCTTCGCGATGCGGCTCCGGCCGAACCCGATGGGATGCTTCGAACGAGCTAAATACCCCGTGCATAGAATTCCAACAACTTGCGAACGAAGGAAGTTTTATCGATACGAAACTGCGCGAATGTTTGCGCAAAGAGAATTTTTCGAATGCCTCGGAGTATTACGAACAATGGTAGCCAACGGGCGGGCCACGGATGTTTCGCGTTCGCACACACGAGCGCCTCTGTAAATACCGATTTCGTTTCTTGTTTCTCGATACCGAAGTCCAGATACGGTGGACCAGATTCGAGTTAAATTGCGAGAGCCACGGTTAACCGAACGGGAAAAATAAACGCGGAAAATCCGATAATCTCCGTTACCCGGAGCTAGGAGCGTTCCGCGTTATTCGTCTCGGTAAGGAGCTTTCCGTCGCGAGTCGCGGATTCTATTCGTCGGGGAAGGAGCATCGCGCGGACTATTTCGCGAGACGGTTTCCCTGTTCCCTGGTCGTGGATCGGTTACCAAAGGTCGTTGTTCTTAACCGAATCCTCGTACCGGCGTAGATTTCCAGCCACGGAAGGAATTTCGATTATTTAACGGGATCGCTGTCGAGACGTCCCGGAACCGGCGTCGAGCGGGCCGTGGTTCGCTTACTTCTGTCAGTTTCCTGTCGCTCCGATTCGCCGAATGAATAATTTCACCGATACGTTCTAATCCACTCCCAGTTTATAATTAACACCTAGAACCGACGTTGACGCGAGCTAACCAAGACGCGCCGGCACGCCGGGTTTAATTAATTTCTGCAATATGTATAACGCGCGATCCTTCGGGAACGCGACGAATAGATCGGGTACAAGACACGCGTCTCGAAACGCGTTAACCTTTCACGACCGTTAATTCGTGCGTCGGTCTCGATTCGTGAACGATTTTGCGACCCGGCGTCTCGATAAACGCGACCCGAAAGTATACGGAGAACGGAGCTCTCGTCGAGCGAAATTGTTCCTTTGTCGTCGAACGACCGAGCGACACGAACGACGGAACGACGGAACGACCGGGACCAGAGGTCGCGTACACGCGCGACGATCAAAGAAGCGAGGTCAAGCGGTGTATCGCTACGTATCGCTAAACGATTCGCTAACGAGTCTCCGCGTCTCGACAGCTAACGTTCGATCGAACGATCACGGTGATCGTCGATCGATGTTTACGCGAAAAGCAATCTGGCCGTGGCAACGACGCTCTATATACTTCCGACGTATCGTTCCGTGCGTTAAACTTTGACGTCTTCTTCCGACCTGGAAGCGTCCCGTCGATCCATACTTTGCCGATAAATCACCCGGTTCCGGAGACGTCCGCGTCCACGGTGCTCGTCGAGCATCGAACACGCTCGCTGCGTGTAAATTTCACGGAAGTTACGACAACCTCGTATCCTCGTCGTTCGACGAACGAGGTCCACCCTACGAAGAAAGGGGGACCCGAATCGGGCACGCCGTTGGCTGGAAGAGGTCCTCGAACCCGAAGATCCTAACAACGTCTCCGGCAAACGGCGCGGTCGTCCCTTCCGACCGCTCGATCAATTAATCGCATCTTTGTCCAGCCACAGCCTGGAGGGAATCGATGGAGGCTCTATTTTCGCGAAATTCGCCGAGATAAAAATCGTGTCACGATCCAGTCGATGCTCTCGAAAAATCGCGAGAAGGTGTATCGAATACGCGGGATTTTTACCACGAGAGTTCTCCATTCTCGAGGAAATCGCTTTTCGACGAATGTAAACGCGATTCGTCTTTGTCGCGCGGATGAAATAATTTCCGATCGGATTTGCTACACCTAGGTCGTTCGTCGTTTGATCGTTGCTGGATAAAATTCCGCCGGAGCGCGGTCCTCTCGCGAGCATTCTTCGAACATCAAAGAGACGCGATTCAAATTCGATCGTTAACGCGGGCATTCGATCCCATTGACGCGGGTTCGAGCATCGACCGAGCCTCGAAATGGAATAATTCTCTGGTCGAATCCACTTACCGCGATGCGCAAATATTTAGCGCTATTCGATCGTAGCGATGATCGTTTCTTCTCCGGAATCTTCCCCAGACTGGAATCGTAGGATTCGGAACGACGCGATTCGGGGCTTTGGATTCGCGAAAGAAACTCCCTTCTCGTTCTCCGTGCGTGTAATTTCTTTCTGTCGGATTATCGGAGAAAGAAACGTCGAGATGTCTCGCGAGCGGACAACTCCGCGCGAGCGTGGCCCGTGTTTGCCGTTTCGCGACGTCGAGTCGTCGTCGTCGTCGTCGTCGTCGTTCTGCTCACGACAAAGAACGTTTTTTCCTCGCGATCCTAAAGAGGAAGAGTGCGCAATAATACTCGTCTCCGTCCACCCGGTGACGGTTTATCCCTGTGGGTTGTGCGTCAACCGCAGACATCGTTGCTCGTATCGCATTCGGAACCGCGTCTGAGATTGGATCGGCGGTTGTTTAATTCCAGGCGGTTCGCGAGCCTCTTCGCGATGCAACGTTAAAACTATTCAACGAATTCGACGAACGATGAGAGGCCGCGAGTCGATCGTTTCCTAAATCCATCCCGGAACGTCGATAAAAGCGCCTTGAACCCGCAAACGGGTATCCTCCGGTTCCCCGATGCTCCGGGGAAAAATCAATCCACTCGAACTTCTATTTCAACGTTCGCGGGGTTCATTTGTTAGTTTGCTAAGCGAAATTGCCTGTCGCTGAATAACTGACGTTTATCGATTCCGCTGAATAACGATTCTATTAAAGCAAAGACTGGCCGGGGCGCGCGATTAACGCGAAATGAAAATCGCCCCCGACGAAACGACAATATTTATTATTTCGACTACGCCCGGCTCGCCGGTGCTCTATAATTAAACCGCACCGGTTGAACCGTTATAAGAAGAACCGATCGATTCGCGGCTATGTTTGTTCCAGGAAAACTCCACGGTACCGGGCGTACGCGTCGAACCACGATCGGGAAAAATATCGAACCGCGCGGCCGGGAACGAACCAACGAGGAAAAAGCTTTCGAAACCGGCTCGAACCAACGCTCGATACCTCCAACTTTCGCGAACGGTCCTCACGCCGGTCACGTAACGTCCAATTCAATTTCGCGACGAATTAACCGGCCGAAGCGCTCAGAAACGCATTCGGGCACGATCTCGCCGCGCGACGGAATTTTAAACGCGTGGTCGTCGCGCCGCGCGCGAAGATCGACCGTACGCGATACCACGGGAAGCGTATCGACCTTCGAAGATAAGGAGTTTTGCAAATTTCGCCCGAGCGTCGGAAGTTTCCTCGGGTTGCTCGCAATCTTATCAACGACGTTCCGTTCTCGGCACGGTAACAACGCACGAGGGCGAAAAAGAAAGCCGAGTAGCCAAAGTGGACGAAGATTTACAACGTTCGTAGATCTTCGTGGCCGCTCCCTTGCAATCTACCAGCGGCTACTCGTCGGTAACGGATTATACGATTTCCGAACGAAATCGTATAAGTAGCGATCGGCGTACACTCGAGGCAACTCGTCCAGGTACTGGACGGACATCGAAATAAATTACCCTTCGGTGCGAGACAACGACGAAGAGTCGTACATCGATCCGAAGAAACGTTACTTTCGCGCGCGAATTTTCGATCACTAGGACCAATACCGTAAACTATCGCGTTACGAATTCTCCCTCGCGATTAAAGTTGGACGATAAAACCGTGAGTAAATTATTTCGTTTAATAATTATTATAAAATTGAAATACGATACAAACGGAATCGTACCGCACCAATTAAACATCGAAACGCGAAATTATTTCCGCACTGCGTATCATTATTTCGGAATAATTATTATTTTAAATGTTGCTAATTAAATTCGACGTACGGATTAATCGTGGAACATTAGCGTCGGTTCTTTGGCGCAGGACGGATAACGAACGCGACTCGAACACGAGGCGATCGGCGGCGGTTGAGGTCTCTCTCTCGAACCCGCGTCTCGGTTCGCTTCGTCGCTCGAACACGATCGCGGACACGGTATCGAAAACGTCTCGTTAGATTTCCCGACGTGGAAACTGATTCTCGTTTATCGCGGACGCTTTCGCGCGAATCGGGACCGATATTCGACCGGAGGGACGAACGAAAATTCGATGCACGCGCGTGTCCCGCTCGACGTCCGGGGAAATTTTAGCGATCGAGCGATACCTAATCGCCGGGTACGGTGAAAAGCAATTTTGCGTAAACCGGAGGTTGGTCGCGGTCGGTACGGGCGACGTACGGTCGCTCGCGCGAACGATACCGGGATCGCGAAGCGTTGCGCAACGCGGATTCGAATCGAGGAGGAGCGATGATGGATACCGGCGTAAGGCGTATAAATCTAGCAAGTTGCCACGGCGACGAACACGCGCGAAAGCTTCCGTGTGCGTGGCCGATCACCACGGACGCGCGTGATAAATCGTTTCAATATCCACCGCGATCGCGAGAGACGCGTAACGGCTTGTCCCTCGGCGAGCCGGCTCGCGCCGTTTCTTTTCTCGCCTACGAAAATTACGCGAGATAATATTCCATCCGGTGGGTGGAAAATTTATGGTCCTTCGCGATACGCAGCGTCCGCGAATTTCCATAGAGCGGTGGCCCCCGCGACGTTATCGCGTTAGACTGGTCGCGAGAAATGTTTACGCGGGACCCAAGACGGATCGAGTATCGCGCGTAAATTCTCTTTCGCTGGATCGCGATCGCGACGCGTGCTTCATCCCGCGATCTCTCGAACGGTCCTCGCGACGATTTTACGAGCGTGACGCGAAACAACGAGCGTATCCTCGACGTCCAGTCGTGCTCGTTGGACGAAACTCGCACCGGTTCTCCTACGACTACGACGTCGAGGGCGGGTTTTCGTCGGGACGAAACCCTCCGTACCGTTTGGACTTGGCGAACTTTCCAAGGGTTTAATTGGCAGCAGTTTTGCGCCAGAAAGCGCGGAACGGGGCCCGTGTATCGCGCGTTGAATTAAACGTCAGTTGCACGCCAGCGCACTTGCCCGGGCGCGAGCACCTCTCGTCCGACGCGAAAGAAACGTAATTGGGCGAACGATCATTTATAGAGCGTTTTGACTTTGTCAACGGCACGTGCACGCTCTTCTCGACCAGCTGCAACCCTGCTCCTTTCAATTCGATAATCCGTGAACCCGACGCGCGGTAAAGTCCTCGTTTCGTAAGTCCTCGAGGATCGCTTTTACCACCGATTTCGCGATCGCAGTCTCCGATCTTCGCGAGATGAACGGAGCTGGTAAAAAAAAAAGAAAAAAGAAAAAAAGGAGGAAGAAACGAACGTTTCGCGCGTTCGTTGTCGCGATAGCACCGGTTCTCGCTTACCGTGCCAAATCCTCGATAACGTTTCGAGTTTTCCCGCGCGACGATTGCCCACAACGAGAACTAATTTCCACCGGTTTCGAGCCGATTAGCATAGATAAAGTTCGAGGCAACGCGTCGAGACGTTCGTAAACACAACTCGACCAAGAATTAATGCGAACCGGGACGCCGCGGTCCCAGCGTGCGCGCCAACCTAGCGCACACAATGTAATCCGTCCCGCGGATTTATTTTACAACGTACATCACGGAGGCGTGCCGTTGGGATTTAGAAACCACCGCAGGATCCATCCATCAATTTATTTAATCCGATTACTCCGTATCCTGCATTCGTCATCGATTGTATCGCGACGTCGCGGATTGGTAACCGCATCGATCCTAAGCGAAAATTATTACTTCGGACTCGGGAAGCCGACCACCGTGCCCGTAGATCGACGTTCATCCTTTTCCATTTTCACAATGTAACCCGGCCGTCGACCATTGAAATTTCTCGCTATTCAGAACCGGATCAAGTCCGCTCCAATATAGAAGGTATCGGCCGCCTTTCAACGCCTTTTAGCCGAGCGACGTTCAATGCGCCGCGCGAAAACCGTGATTCTTTTCGCAAAACCTTCTCGAATCGAACCCTTTCGCCGCTCTAATTGACCGGACACTCGTCTACCAAAGCTGCCACAATCGACCACCAAGTTGGTATTCTTCGTTTCGCGACACCGTGTTCGAACACGTACACGTACACGAAGAGGGAAGCGTCTGTTTCTCGGTTATCGGATATCGTGCGGGGTACTTGTATCGAAACGGATTTCAAAGATCGGACGACACCTTTCTACCTTTCTTCTTCTCGTCGCGAATCTCTCCGCTCTGAAATTCACGGCTGCTCGACTCGTTCGACTTTCGAACGCGTTACCGGATCTCTCGACACCTTTTGCATCTAGGATTTCTATCTCGGTTCGATATTCCGTTCTCTCGTTTCTCTCGTCGATAATTACGAGATTAAAACCAGAAAAATTCTTTGGCTTCACCTTCTCATTGCGTAGGTCGTTTTACGACGATGTACAGAGTGCAAGGTTTTCGTGAACGCATCAAAATTTTTCCGTTCTCTCGATCCTCTTGTTGGTAACTACGAAATTAGAACCAGAAGAATCCTTTGACTTTACCTTCTCATTGCGCGGATCGTTTTACGACGATGTACAGAGTGGAAGGTTTTCGTAACCGGTGTACTTATCCAAATTTTTCCATCGCGGAAGGTACGGTTCCGAAGTAGTCTTTTGATCGCGCAAGTTTTCAAAGAGACCTCGAAAACTTTGCATAAAAAAAGGTACGCACGAGGACTAAAAAACACGACCCCTAAAATCCTTCGAAATCGTATCGTCTGCAAAAAATACGATAAAACGTTGGTACGTTCACCGATGACGAAACTCGAAAGTCGATCGAGTCGAACGTTTCACGGTGTACAGCTACGCGGTAAATAACGACGATAATCGACGAAAACAGCGTTCGCGACGTGAAAGAATCGTAGCAGTGGAGACGGAGAGAGAAAAAACGTCGGCAACGGTCCCGTAATCGAGTCGACGGTGAATAATCACGGGTCGTTCGTGCCGCGGAATTTCTATCGTTCGATGGCGGGGATCGGGCGAGCAAACGTACCGGCCGCGGTGGAAGAAAAAAGTGTTATTAAGAGCGAGACCGTTTGTAAAATTCGTTATCCTCGCGAGAGAACGAGCGGGACGTGGCCGAGGGGGGCGGTCCTGACGCTTGTTTCATATTTATGAGAAGAGTTTTAGCATATTCAAAACATAAATTACTTTCAGCGGCGTAAGTCAACCAGCCAATAAAATACTGGCTGGAGTTTATCTGCCAGGCCGCAGGATCGTCGCGCGATGGAACGCGGGCACGAAAGAGGGACAGAAAGCCGAATTATGCACGATCGGGTGGCACGGTGGGCCACCGGCGACCTTTCGCCGGTCGCGCGGGACGTTTTCACGGAGAAATCGCCCGACCGGTTTTCCTTTTACAATGCAAATTCAACGGCAAACAACCGCGGCCCCGGGTTTCTATTACCGATCGGGCGTACCGAGTCTCGACACGTTGATGGAGTTCGCTCGAGTTCTCGCGGGCGGAAAATTGCAAAATTTTAAAATGCAAACGCAACCGTGCACGCGAGCACCGAACCGGTTACGTTTCACTCGCGTTCGTTCCACGGGTTCCGAAATTTCACCTCTAATTGCCAAAGCTCCGGAAAGGTCGCCCGTTACGATTCGCTCCGATCCACGCGGGCCGTACAACTCGCGTAAACAACCACCGGATCTACGCTCGTTCGTAACGAGAGGCGATCGTCGAACGAATTCGATCAACGTGGTACGAGCACCGGATAACGAAATAATTTACTTTCGAGTTCGTTGTTCCGTCTTGGTGGGGTTCGCGCCGATACCCTCCTCGCGAAATGAAATATCTTCTAGCCCCCGGCCGACAGGCTTCGGCAAACAGCTAGAAGTACTCCGAGTCGTGCCAGGAAGCTTGCGCGCTACATCGAGCAGAAAATTACAAATGGCCGAACCGGACTCTGCAACTGGCAACGGACGCGGTCTCGGTTCTTTTTTTTACGCAACCGAGCCTGGAAATAAACTGCTTAAGCTCGCGTCCCGCGAACGCCGCGGCGTAAACGGTCCCGGTGATTAATTCCCTCGGTGGTGGGTACCGGTCTCGGTGGCGAGATATCTCGACTTCCCTCGGAAAAATTCCACGTCCGGTGGGGCGGTACGTTCATCGAAACGCGTCGAAACCGTCCGTTAATCGCGATCTAAGTATTCATAACTCCGTATGGCTCTCGAATTAGAATTTCATCCCGTCGGACGAGGACGGTGTCGGTACAGGGAAATATCCTGGCGCGTAATTTGCATAGTCCAGCGTCGGCAGTCGGGCCGGAACCGGAACGTTTCCGCGTCTCGGAGTGGAATTAAGCGAGCTTAAGATTTAACGCGTTTCGACCTCGAAATCCTGCTTCGTGGCTCGATAATTCAACCCTCGCGACGAAGGTGGCGTCGGAGTTTCGCGCCGAATAAGCCGCCGCGCAAAAACAACCCTCCGAGCAGTGCCCCGTACCTTACCCCGTCCATCCGTGCACCCTTCTCTCTCGAGCCCTTCCACGAGCTCGGTCTCCGTCTCCGTCTCGCTCCGCGACCGCTCGCTACCGTCAAATCCTGCTACGGTACTTTGCATAATTTCTCGCTTTTGCATAACCAGACCGCTGGCTTCTCTTTTTCGTCCAACGTTGAAAAACCCTGGCGCGAGACTCGACCGCGACCTTATTAACGAATCGTTCCCCCCTTTCTTCGACGACGTAGCGCGTAACCACGGGATCGCGTAGCGTTTCGGTGTTGGACGCGGATCGAGGAGAGTTCGCGTTGGTGGTTGCTCGTTACGGAAGTAATTTCGATCGATCTCTTGCCGAGAACGATAATCGCGATCCGAGAGTACGGAGGAGGCGCGGCGGTCGCTACGATACCAACGTCGAGAAGAGACTCGCGGGTAAATCGCGGCGGTGGTTGCGCGGTTTACGAGGCCGATATCAATTTCGGTCCGATGGCCGGCTATCGGGTTTAACGATGTTGGATAAATCACGAGGCTCGGCTCGGCTCGGTCGCGGTAACCGGCTCACCTCTACGCACGCTTCCAGTCGGGGTAATTTACCGGGGATAAAGCTCGCGTCCGGTGAAACAAAGCACCGCGATGCTTACGGGAAGGAAACTTCATTTTCTTACATCCGGGGCACAGACAAACGACCTCGTTTATCACCGACCGACCTTTCGACCGTGATATCTAACAGCCCCCGCACCGCAACACACTCGCAATTCGTCCAACTGTCCGCGCCAGCTTTCCGCCGCGCATTGCCCCGGGCTCCGCGTCTTCCTTTTTCCACTTCGACCGGCTCCTTTTCGCCTTTGTTTTCCTAACGAACGCGACCGGCCACGGAGACTCCAACGGCGGTACCCATCGACTCCAATTTTCATCGACTCTATCGACCGAGATCGATCCTTCGTTTACGACCCGATCACCCGATTATCGAGGTAGCTCGGTGATTTTTGTCCACGAGAAGCAAAAGTAAAAATATACATCTCGCGTTCTCGGTCCGACTCGGCGAGTCGAGAATCGACCGTCGTGCGCGAATGGTTAAACGTATTCGCATCGTTTCGATATTGTTGCGTTTTCGGTCGGATGGACCGGGGCCAAACGTCCGTGTCGATACTCCCGGTTTCGTGAACGAGACACAGACAGAGAGAGGGAGAGTACTCGGTTCGAAAATTATAAACGAGGATTCCCGAGTCTTCGAAACTCCTCGACCGCTTAATTGTACCGTAATAAAATGTAGGTCGTAGCGACGAACTCGCCGTTTCGGGGAAACGGTCGCGAACTCGTCGCGCCGGTACTCGAGTTACGAACGCAAACGTCGTGTCCCGTATTTAGCGTTTAAAGTGCCAGGTTGCCCGGAACGCGATGGATCGGTTCAAAAACACGTATTTCCTGGCGACTCGTTTTCCCGCGACGTTTCACCGCGTCTTGGCACCACCGGTCCGTCCGGCTTTTGCGGGGACTTCCGGCGAGCCGCGTCCACCGCGATACACATCCTAGGAAACGAATCGCCACGGGACGATTTCCTCTTGGCTCCGAGTCGACGGTCCGCAAACCTTTTCCGACGCGACCCGGATCTCTCTACGGGCAATTTGTTATAATTTCGATGGCCGTCCGTGGCACGTTGCACCCCGCCCGAACTCGAAACGCGACGATGGAATCACGATCGCGAAACGTTCTCGATTCGACCGGTTCGTCTCGAACTTGTTACGCGATAACGATACCAGAGAAAACGAAACCGGGCACGTAACGATAGAAATTAAGAGCAAAGAGCTCGAGAATATTATCCGCTGGAATCGTTTCTGCGATACTTTCCTTCTACTTCGTTATCCGTGACGATTCTACTCCCACCGTGTCTCCGATGTACCTCGGTCTCGAGCGAATTATCGATTCTACTCCGATAATTGCTCCGTCTCGCCGCCGGTAGATTCGATCGCGACTGACTCCTGCGGGTCGATGGGTTCCGAAACGTCCGCGTCGTGCTCGTCGAACCGTTCTAGCCAGCACCGCGACCTCGACTCGGTGTCCTCGTCGCGTTGGACGTTGTACAGCTTCCGAGCGTAGTACCGTAATTATTCGTTTCCTGTCGCGTACGCGGCGGTTTCTTCGCTCGCGGGTGCTCCGAGGCTATTGTGACTCGGTCGCGAAACCTGACGCGTCGTTCCTCGCTCGAAGAGAAAGAGACGGTCCGAGCGCGCAAACAACCGCCCCGTGAAACCGGGACGACCGCGCGGGGATTTTGGCTCGCGGAGCCTCGGCCGAGCGTTCACCACCGAATATTTCTGTGGAGCGCGAACCCGTGCGCGGGCAACGGGAGCTGAAAGGACCGGGAGCTAACGCAAATGGGTCAAAATCACGAGGCAACGTTCCGCTCCCTCCTCGTACGAGCTTCCGGCGAAATTCTCCGCGAGGAACGAGACGCCTCCCGAGCTTTCCAGCGCACCGGCGCGCAAACGCCCGCCCGCCGCGCATTCGTTTAAACATTTTTCTTGCCTCCTCACACGAGCCTGATGCGACCCTCCCTTTTTTCTACGAACGTTCTCGGACAGACGGAGCTCCGCTCGCGCCAGAACGCTCCTTAACGAACCGGTACACGCGCACACCCTTTGTAATTGACCGTGCTTTTTACGCGAGACGCTCGAGAAGCAGTCCTTGCAACCGGGTTACCCGAGAAGCGAAAACTTTTACCGAAAACATCGACGCTCCGCGACGAGTCGGAGAATACGCGCGGGGGAACTCGAGGCTACGGGGCCGAGAACACGCTCGGGATCCCTACGAATGCTAAACCGCGCGATAGACTTTTCAAGCGAGACGATTAAGAACGCCCCGTAACGGTGTGTTTTCACTGTCGGCCACTTTCGATGTAAAACCGAGTATTTTTACTCGAGAGATGTTACAGCCGACGAGAACGAAAACGACCATTGGCGCAGGACGACGTTGATTCGCGGGAGTCTGTCGAACGACGCGCGTTTCGAGTCTCGAAAGATACGAAACGGTTTTCGTGGAGTCGATTCCCGAGGTGGATTACGACCGTAACGAATTATCGGTGAACAATCGAAGACTTTGAGCGCACGGTCGCGCGAGAGACTCGATATTCGAGTCGGTCCGTGCGGCTCGCATACGGAAGCACAGTGTAGATTGTATTCCAAGCATTATGCATTCGGCAGCTGCGTAATAAACCGGCATTACGTATACGTACTCGAGGTGATCGTCTGACTATAGTCGCTCCGCCGGGCCGCGCCGTACCGCTCCGCTCCGCGCCGCGCCGCGACTCGCAGCTTCTATCGCAATTACCGACAACAATGGTCCTGCTAATGTAAGCAGATTTGGTTCGAACCGTTCATATTATTTGCTTGTACGATTGTTCGAGGCGAAACGCCGCAGGATCGACCGATAAATCGATTCGAGCGGCAATTCCACGCTCGCCGGCTGGCCGGCCGGCGTCGAGCGGCTTGCGAGCGCGATTTTATCGGAATCCTATAGAGAACGACGGAGGAGGCACGGATATATCCGCAGCCATCGCGACGGATAGCTCTCGGCTGATATTTTATACATTAGCGCGGGCCTCGTAGCACGTTGTAAATCAATTTCTGAACTGTCTCCTGAATCGAATTTAAGTGTCTCCGTGGGATCGAAATAACGACCGCAGACGGAACAGAGGAACGCTTTTGAATACGAAAAACGTCCTGAATCACCGGGACGTTCCCTTCCTGCCGCCGGAAGCGACCGCGTCGCGACTATCCGCCGACCGGGAGACCCGAGCGCGAGCTCGAAACCCGCACCGTCCACCGACCGATGTGTATCAATTTTATTTTTACCGCGGTAAGTAGGTTACGATCGTTCCCTCCTGTTCCGCGTATTCGACGCGTACGCGGATGTACGCGCGACCGGAGCCAAAGAAAAACTCGGCTCGGTTCGACCGGCCGTTGAACAGGGAATTACGATCGAAATAATTCTCGGGATCGGGACGCGTCCCATTGTAACCGTTTCGGACACGGCGATGTTCGTTTCGAAACGAACATTTTCAACATTATCGTCCGGAATCGCGATATCCCCGTCCACGTTTCTGACATTGGCCGTGCATAATTAACCGCGACACAAAAGCGAGTCGGCGAAATTTCAGCGCGCTCGTATTATCGCGTGCCTAGTCGCGTGCCTTACGCCGCCCGCGGCTTCGAAATTCGTCTACAATAGGATCGCGCGACATTCACCGTGCACAGAGAGTATAATTAGAACGGTTACATCGTACAATAGCCGACAATGCGAACGGTTGGAAACGCGAAACAGCGACGAACCGTTCGATCGAACGTCAGCTGCGCGGGCAATCTGAGCTCCGTTCGACCGTCGCGACGCTACCTTGCGCGCGGATACGCGTGTTTTCGAAACGCTCGAGCGCCCTCGTTCGCGAACCGAGAGAGGGGACACCGCTCGACCTGTCCCCCGTCGATTTTAACCTACTTTCGAGGGATGATGGATCGCGGGGTACTCGGTTCCCGCGTGTAAAATATTAGGCGCGAGGACTCGATCGTTCGCGGGATACGACCGAGAAACCCTAAACTCGAATACCACTACCACGCGTGAAATATTGAGCGCGACGACTAGACCATTCCCGAGATACCATTCGGGATACATCGTATCTGGAATACACGATCGCGGGTACCTTTGCCATCGTAACTCGTTCGAATTTTCATTTCTCGCGTTAAGAGTTCAGGTAGCTCGTAAGCCATTCGCGAAGACGAGGACCATTTTGGTCATTAGCAACCCTGTATAATTGCCAATCTCTCGACGACGAATTCTGGACACAGTTGGGAAAGTCGTTGACCGATCGGAAGCTCTCCAACGACCGTAAGATCGACGATAGATTTTCAGCGTCTCTCAGACAGTCTCGTTAACAAATTATTCACGACGCTTCCGCGACCAATTCACGACCCCTTCGACCATCTCAAACACGCACAACTCTCCCGATCCAGTCTCCGTAGTTACATACGATAAACGGATCGAAGCCAGCTAAGGTCGCGCGTTCGTTTACCCCGTGTAATTCATTTTCGATGCTCCTCTGCATTGATTCGCGAGCGAAGATAACACTTACGATCGAAATTGACGCCCGACGTAAGGTGTACGCACGACCAGTGCCGTCTCCGGAGATTCCCGTACCCAGGGAAATTAGAGACCGCCGGTGGTCGCTGGTTCTATTCTAATACGATGAAAAAGTTTTCGTACTGTGTGCTCCGAGAATCTATATTTCTTAAGAAACTGTATTTACATCTCTGGATTCCAACTTAAATCGATCACGAGCGTTCTAAAAGTACGTCAAAATAAATTCAGTACCTAGACCGGTGCAATCGCGTGCATTTATTTCCGATAAAGTGAAAAATACTTCACGAGCGTCTTCGCTCTTTGAACTCTGTCAATTGTGCAAAAGATGCAGTCGAAGGGCCGTTTTTAACCTAACCGAGAACCCAAGCGCGTACGTGAAACCTGCGAACGAACGTTTCGACGTATTCCGCTCGATTCGCGAAACCGAGCGTGTCGCTCGCGTCTCGTGCAACGTTCCGTGGACGAAAATGTGGAAATCGCGCGGGCGAACGTCTGCGACGAAATCCGCGATACGTCCCGTGGCAAGCTCGTCCCTAACTCGTAAGCCGACAGGATGCAGTAAACCTAGTTTAAGCCAGGCAGGCAAATCCAGGCCTAAATTCGGGCTTCTGATTGCCTATCGTGTCTGCGCACGAAGCAAGCCGTGTCCTTTACGGTTGTTTACCCGAGCTCCTTCATCACCGAGACACACGAGACTCTCCTATCGACGAAAACCACTAATTGGACGCTGATACCTGCACACGAGCGGATCGAACGACTCGCGAAACGAGTCGCGTCGGGGACCCTCCGCGCGTATTCGAGCGTTTCGTTAAACTCTTGGCTGAAACTAGGAACGTTTCGGGACCGTTCCGTAGTAACCGTGTTTCGCGTCAGGTGTTTGCACGCGGTGCGCCGTACTCTCAAAGGACGACTAGCGTCGCGGGACGGACGAACTGCTGTTAATTTTCCATATTTGTTCGAATGCGGACAGTTGCGCGAATTTTTCGCGAATGCTTCGACTCCGAACGAGATCGGGGTTCGATTTTACGAACGATGTTTCATTCGTCGTGGATAGAAATTCGCGGTAGAAACGGGCGGGAGAATTCTACGGATGGAGACAAAGTCGTCGTACGATAAAATTGTATCGGAGGTTTCGTTTTATTTTTTTTTTTCGTCCAGTCGCCTAACCGATGACATTAATGGAGAGACAGCGAGAGGCGAACGGTAGCCGACGTTCCATCGTGTACGTTAACCGGCGTGGTACTCGTTGGAACGATTTCTCCCGGGGCTGCGATCTCGCGTTCGGGCCGGAGTTAATCGAGACGCATCGAAATCCATCTATCGGCGACCGTTTACATTTTCGGTCCATTTACCGGGTTCCAATCGAAAGAATTCGAACGGTCTCTTCGGCGACCGATCGAGCGTACCGGCTCGATCGAATCGGGGCGGAAAGAAAACGAGCGGTGTCCGCGCCGGTACGGGAACTGCGCGATAATCGCGGCGGGAGCCGATCGGAGAAAAAACGAGCGCAGTTTATTGCGAAGAGTTCTCCCGAGCCACGTAGAATTTAATCCAGCGACTGCCGGTGGAACGGGTAGGGTAGGACGGTTCGAACGAGCGAACGGCACCGCTCGTTCGCCTCGCGGAATCTTCGAAAATCCAGCCATTCGTTTTTGGCCCGACAACACAACGCCGGTAAGTGGGTATATATACCGAGGGCTTTGTCGAAGGAGGAGAAACGAGCGAGAAGAAAATGCCGCCTTTCGACCCACTTCCAATCCTATTTTCGTTTCCACGGAATCGACCCCCTTCCCCAACGATCCACCGCCCTCTCCTCTTCCATTAGCCGATTGTATTTCAAGTCGAATAAGTCTCACCTGGAAATCCCTAGCACTCTCTCGTACTCTAATTGAATACCTTTCCCCCGGGCCGAGCGACCAACTACCTCGAAATAAACGCGGCCCGCGATTTAATCGCGACGAACGAACGCTTTACCGCCGCAACGGGAAAGGAAAAACGAAGAAGAGGAAAAAACAACTCGCCGACGCGTACCACGCGATCCGTGAAGATAACGCGGACCCTGGATCGCGAAAGTTTGCGGCTGAAACGCGAACGGAAATTACGCGAAGTAGTTCCGTCGAGGTCCCGGCGAACACGTTTTTTCCGAACCGCGGTCGAACGTAACGTCGGGCATTAGCGTTTTTCCGCCGTTTCCATTACGAGATTGCGCCTCAAAGCGAACAAGCATCGCGGCCCGCGAGACGTTGCGCCTCGTCGAGCTGCCGCTTCCGTATCCGCTCCGAGTTTCCCCAGACGCGGACGCGTCGAGCGCGTCGAGCGCGTCGACGACCACGGATACGACTTTGACGCCCGATCGAACTATTTAGCGAGACTCTTTAGCCAGCGGCTGGTTAACGCTCGATCGTAAACACGGTGTTACGAGATCGACGTCATCCGGCGTTGAGAAACGGATGCGCGAACTCTGTTCGTCGAGTCTCTCGCGAAACGAGTACGGCTCGTCGCGTTCGAAACGATCGAACACGCGCGGATTCGACGCGCACCACGCGTTTCATCGCGAACGTTTCGACCGCTAATTTTCACCATCGATCCCAAACGTTGTTCCGACTCGATACAGGGAAATATGCGCGCTCGAAAGGATGTTTCTCGCGAGTTACGAAATAATAGCGGTCGATCGATGCAACGGAACGATACGCGCGCGCAACGTTTTTCTTTTTTTTTTTCTAACGTTGAATTATTCAACGAACGCGCAGGAAGTCGGACCAAACGTGGATTAAAGCAACGTTTGTTTCAACGGCCAGAGTGGTCGGAGCGATTACAGAAGAACGAATTACGCTCGATGATTCGTCGAGTAATACCTCTTGCGGGTGCACGATGAGTCCAGATTAGTCGAGTTTCCCAAACCGCCGATCGGACGTTATTAAAGCTTCTCTTGTTGTACGGTGGTCCGCGTTTAGGTTCATTAGTTCGTTACTTTCGTAAACGGGCTTGTCGTGAATTTCTGTCGCGGCAACGGCGTCGCTTTATGCCGGCCGGCCTTAAATTATTTCTCAAAGGGAAGTTGGAAACACGCGCACGCCTCGGACCCGAATTAACCCGTAGCTGTTCCACGCGAGGACCGTCGTTCTCGCCGCCGATGTTTTCAAATTTTCGACGTTCGAAACGGTTCTCGTTCGAGTCGCCAAGTTTTTCACGGCCTTCTACGGACGTTGTTGATAAATCGACGCGAACGAACCCACCCCCGAGGCCGTTTCCCTAGCCTTCCGACGAATGAATATTTCGAAAGCTAGTCGAATCGAAACGCGATACGGCACGAACGTAATTTACACTTGTAACGAAACTCACCGTGCTCGAATAGGTTGTAAACCCGATTTAATATTGCCGAAAGCGATGAACGTTTTAATTCGCTTAAATTCGACGTTGTTTGTTCCCTCGTCGACCAGCCGTTCGAAATAAAACGATACGAAAAAAGAAGAAAAACAAAACATGTACAGACCGTCGAGCTGTTTCATTTTTGGCAAAATAGGTACCGAGGGGGAACGTCGAGCTTTTTAGTTTTCATATTTCAGGGAAACGATACGTTTCTCGATGCAAAGTAACCGAAGGGCGCTTCGTAACGTTCGCTGTGCCTTTCGACCGTGAATCGATCTTGCGTTCATCCCGCGATACTTTGCTCCCCGATCGTCCCTTTCGAAACGCGAAAGAACGGAAATTCCAACGCGGTTTCTTCGACTTCCGGAACGAAATCTCGATCACCTCCACCGACGAACACCGAAGAGAGGAGAACCGAGACGAGAGCGCCGGTACGAGCGGACGAAAAGTAAAATCGTGGCGCGGAAGAGTTCGTGTATCGGGATTCCGCGTCGGGAGTTAATACCTCGTTAACTTTCCGTGGTGCAAGTTTTTAGTAGCGCGGAGGTCGGTCCGCGGAGGATTAACCGAGAGTTTTCGACCGATCGAGGAAGATAATTCTTCCCCGGGTACGAATAATCCGGTCGGCTGCAATATGGAAGTTTTAATTGTCTGTCTCGGGCAATCGCGCCGTGAGCGATGTAACGTGGAAACTTTAACCGACCAATTTCGAGCAATCAACGTCGACATAATATAACAATTATAACTATTCGGTGGTCCGCGATGGGAACGATGATGCCGCTCGAGTTGAATCGGGACGCCCCGTCGACCGGTTCGTACGAACCAACGAACGAAGGAGCAACGGGGAAACAAATAAAAGCCCGAGAGGAAAGCAATTCACCCTCGACTAACAGGGACACCTAGAATGCACTATTTTGTGTAATTTCGTTGGCTGTTTCTCCAACGGATACGTCCGAGCTATCCCCGTCTCTGGCTGCGTATCGATCGACTGTCAGCCAACTCGGCAGACGCAAGGAATTCTTTGCTTTTTCGTGCACCGGGAAAGCTTGCTTCGAACCAGTGACGTATGCTGAACTCTTCGAAAGTGTCTTCGGCTCGTTATCGAACCGCCGCGCAAACAAGACCTACGAAATTCGAACCTTCGAGGACGATATTTCGTTCGAAACGGTGGATCGACTATCGTCGTGCGTCCAATATCCTGCGTTTCCTCGTCCGGGGATGTCTCTTGGAAATAATTAGAGCAACGCGAACGTACGACGGTGGCTACGGTACTGGCCCGAACGAACGAACGAGGAGAGGGAATGGAAAACGCGCAGACATCGTCGGTCGGCGGAAAGTCGGACGCGAAAAGTCTAAAGGGGTTGCCTCGAGATTTCAATGTTCGATTAAAGGTTCGATTTAGAGGCAACAGAAGCACCGCGAAACTTTCCCTTCCAGTGGTGGATAGCGGTTACCGAGACGAGCAAATCGGCCCCCAGTGTTTGCCAAATCCAAAAAAAGATCAAAAAAAAAAATCCGAAAAATATAGCGGCGCGTCGTGGCTTTGCGCGTACGACCACCACCGTTCGTGAATCCAACCCACGCGATATTTCAATTCGAGATTTTCCGATCGTTTTCGTCGTCGACGTCTCCTACCAACGAGCAACCCGGCGATTTTTCCATCGAATCGAAAGCCATCTTTTCACCGAAACGAAGCACGGCCTAATTTCATCGAAGGGCTCGCGACAATTTTTTTTCCATCGAGAGAACCGAACGAATCCTAGACGCGATTCGAGCCGTTCTCGATGAAACGCGCGAAAGATTTACGAGAGAATCGAAGCACGACTGACGATAGTCGGAAACAAGCGTTTGGGAAACGCAGGGCGCGGTTCGGTGTGTGCGATCGTGTGTACCCCTACATTCCGGAAACAGGTATACAGGATTCTTTTGAGCCCCGATAAATTGTACAAATTTACCGAGCTCTTCAATTACCGGTAACTCGATAAAATGTCCAATCAATATTGGTATTTGTTTTTTTATTGCCGAAAATACCGCCAATATTGAAAGCAAAGAACGGTATATATTAATAACCAAAAATTGGATTGGCGCATTATCGTTATCGGGCATTACGCCGATAAAAAATGTAAACGAACGAAACTCGATTGGAAACGCTCGAAACGTAAATAATAGGACGCGAACGGGGTGAACGATTCTCCGATTTCGTTTTCGAGCGGTTTTATCGACACTCGACGGGAGATTAACGGATCGATCGTAAGACAATTTCTCGAGCAATCGATTCGATTAGCCATCGGAAGACGTTCCGTTGGATGTTTCGCGCGATTTATGCACGGCGGTGCACCGCCACGGTTTATTATTCGCGTGGCCGAACGGTCCACGAACGAACGATTTACGAACAAATGAACGAATCGCGCGGTATAAATCTACGGTGATCCGTTTTCTTCGAACTGGAATCAATTGTTCGACCACCGTCGGTGTTCTTTTCGAGCAAATGGTAGACTTCTTTTCCCCGTCGTGGTAAGCTCCGCGTTACCGAGCTACAAAATTGACAACCATTACGCGAACTTCTTTCCTTGCCTCGTATCACGAAACACCGTACGCGTTCCATCGTCGGTGTATCAGACTCGAAACGTTTCACGGTAAGGCCCCCGTACGGCCCCTCTGCCCCGTAAACGTTCCAGTGGCCCGTTTGAAAAGGTTCGCTTAGACGAAGAACGCGTATCGAGACGAAGAAGGGCTCCGCGCAATCGCATTGCCATCCGCTATGGACGCATATTTTCCTCGGTATAATGCTATCGCGGCATAAAGCCTCGGCAGGGTCAAAGGATACGGTTATCTCGTGAAATTTCGAAACCCTTCAGGAATGCGGGATATAACGCCGGCTTAAATCCGCAACAGTTATAAACATCACCGAGCGGCTTACGGTAATTCCATGCCGGGTGTAATGGGAATTGCCGCAACGTTACGGAGTAACGCGAGCCCGCAAAGTCGAAAGGAATCTTACCGCGTTTCACCCGATACGCGACCTTTTAACGATACTTGGAATTTCATCGTCGAGAAGTCCCATTGCGAACCCAACGATACGCGAGGTACAGATGTTCGCGAGCTCGACGACGAGCGGTGACGTTACGAGGACCACCAAGTTCTCCAAGTAGATCCACGTGTAACCCAAACATCAGGATCATCGATGATCAAACACCATGTACGTAAACCACCGTCCAACGAATAAAGATTCGTTCGTCGTGCCAGCTTACTTGGGTCTAAATAGCTGTTCGTCACCCGTCGCGTACTCTTACCTAATAATTACGTCAGTATATTCTCTGCGAAGATATTCGCCAAACGGTAACTTTTGGCGATTACCTCCCATTTCTACGGAGTAGAGAATAAGTCGAGTTACCATTATCTTAATATTTGCTTACGCGAATCGTGAGTAAAAGCGGGCGGGTGAAACGACTTTGAACAATAATATTTTGGTTTCGTGATCCGATACGGTGCCGCGACAACGTTGAAATTTTTCCACCGAACGAGATCGAGCCTCGAAGCGGGAGAGAAAAGGATCGAGAAGAAACAACGGACGACGAACCGAGAGAAGTTTAACGATCGATCGCGTAAGAAGGTCGGATTCGATTGTTCGCGCGTCTCGCACCTGCTCGTGGTGGTTCTCATTGGATCGTCTCTGTGCCCTTTCCATCCGCTTATCGGTGTGATCGATACGCGAGGAGACACGACGCGAGGATCTCTACGCCTGTGACTCGACACCGTACGCGAACGCGATTGGTAAAAAACAAGGAAGAACGGCCGAAGGTATCGCGCGATAAACGGGGACGTCTCGTCGGATCCGATCCTTCTTACTTTATTACGTTTCCGTAGGTTGGATTCCGTTAAGGAAAAGTAGCGGCGATACCGCCACTCACCGATAACGTACCACCTAACCCGATCCCGCGAGAACTCGGGCTGCACGGAGCGAAACGAAATCGAAAAGCGAAATGTCGTTACCCCGATTCAATCTCGCCGTCGGCATGCACATTCGAACCTAATACGGTGCAACTTTCGAACGCGGGATGCCTCGCGTGGATATCCGCGGCGCTGCTGGCAGTTCGCGCTCTCTGTGTAGCACCGAGCGGATCCCACGGTACCAAAGACGAGCCGGTATCGTTGAAGGAAGCGCGACGGAACGCTTCGAGGAGTCTCGCTTGCCTACGTAACGCGAATTTCCATACAATTCAACCGTTCGAAACGACGTTAGATCGAAGAACCGTCGGAACTCGTCGGGGGGATGAGCGCCGAATTTTGTTCCAACGAGGAACATTTAACGAGGGCGTTACCGCTCGACGAGTTTCTTCCGAGTTGATTCGCGCCGCGGTAACCTTTGTTTCGAATTTCAACGAGCCGCGTTTCGACTTGTAAAAATTGGAAAACATTGAAAATCTGATACGCGTCGGGTACCAAGCGTATCGATTTCCAAATCCAGGTACTCGGAATCGGAATCGAAACGCGAGATTCCCAAACGAACGAGGATCTTCGTTATCCAATTCTCGTCGGAGGAGGACGGCTCTGCTTTTTACGTCTAGCTTCGTTCGGTGGGTTTTATTCCGCGAACGAAATCCCACGGAAGCGTTCGAAATAATTGGCCGCGTTTTCTCCGCGACGTAAAAGTCCAGGAAACTCCGGCTAGAGGGTTTTGGTAACAGAATCTCGAAATGGCAGCGGATTGCGGGACCGGCATTAATTCCGAACCACCGGCAGCTTACAAAGCAGCATGCGCTGACCTTAGTTAGATTACGTTTGCATTAGGAACTCGAGCGGAATGCCGCCCTCGAGCGGCTACGCTGCCACAATTTACAGTTCACACGTCGTGAACCGGCGTCGGATGACCGATCCGTGCTCCGAACTGCCTCTATCGGAGGGAGTTTCGTGGCAAACGCGACGACACGAACGCGCCCCGATGACTAATGAGTTCTCGTTCGTCGACCAACGCTCGACCAACAATTAAATATTAATTAAATCGAGAATTCGCGCCGGTATCCTTTATCACCGTTCGATTCTCCCTAAGTATTCGCGCGATGCGATTTCATCGAGGTTGAAAAACAACGCGAACTTGTCCGCCCTGTACCTCGTCCCTCGATTACGTGTTTGCGCGTAGCACGTGCGAGAAAGATGCGAAACACGTAAGCAAATATATACGTATCGTTCTCTCCGTAGATCGAGTATTACCCGAACAACTATTTGTCGAGAAGAAAAAGTAACTCGGGAATGCGCGCTAACGAGAGAACGAAATTACTTTGTCCACATCGAGGGACACATCGCGCACGATCGGTACGGCATTATCGAAACACGATCGCAACAACGATACGAGTAAAACTCGCGAGATGGGGAAAAAAGGTAAAAGTAAAAAACCGTTCCAATCGTCGAGTGTTTCCTGCACGGTAATAGGTTTACGCGCGATCGGGATGTAATTACGATAACGTCTCGTTAAGGCAGCCCGTAATGTCTGCACTCGCGCGATTTATCGCGGCACGGGAACCTTTACAATTCTAATTTTTCATTCCCCCGTGTGCCCCCGTGGGAGCGACGAAACGAGAAGCGATTCCCATCGAACGTGACGACTCGAGATCGAAGACCGCGTCAACGAGCGTCGAAGTAAATTTAATTCAAATCGCGCGACGGAACGGAATATTAATTGAATCGGAAAATTCGTTCTCCCTTTCGAGCCGGAATATTGACGTAGGTAGCCGATTAAAATTATAGACCGGGGCGTTCGCTGGAAAAATTTCATCTTCCGGCAACAACCGATGGAGCGTGCGTAACAACCTCGAACGACCTAGCGAGCCGAATTAACGTCGGACAGATCGTTAGGGAACGATCGACGCCGACGCTCCTCGGTTATCGCGGTGCTCGCGTCCCGATCAACTTTTCGTTACGCCGTGAAACACTTGCTCTATTTTTATTTCCCCACTATTTTTCGGTCCACGCTCGTCCGTTCGTCCGTCCGTCCGTTCGTTCGTCTCTCAATTTCCCCGAAATAAAACGAAGTTAGCAATTCGACGGCGAACGTGACGAGCCCCGCGGCAAAGATCGCATCTGCGACCATCGAACCGATATTAATTCAGACCGCGTCCCGGGATGGAACATTAATTGGATCGAAATACTTTTTTTTTCTTCTTTTTTTTTCCATTCTACTAACGGCGCGTGTAGCCCCGCGCGAACTGGGCTATTTTTCCATTGAATGTTCGACTTTTGTTTCGCACCGATACGAATCTCCGACAGCCACCGGATTTTCCTCGAGTCTCGTCCGCGAACGAGACGCACGATTTCGAAACGTTCTCGAAACGAAAGGTTTGCTTCTCGACCGAGACAGAGGAATTCGCGAGGACGACCATTACAGCCGGCGTCTTCCACGAAATATTACAAATGTTTCGAGGAAGCGAAATCCGCGCCGCTACGCTCAACTCTCCTCGTATCGCGCAAACGTCTATGCAAGGAAATCCTTGCAGGTTCCCTGCCGGGCCGCTGACTCGGAAAGCTCGTTTAATTTCCCTCTGAAACGAAATATTTGCGTGACGTCGAGTCGTTCCGTGCGGCCAGCGAACAAATTTAAACGGTCTAGCCACGGCCGCGAGTCAAACGCCCGTGAGCACGTATCTCGGATGACGTTAATTATTATCGCGTTACCGCGACGCCAGACGCTTTTTCGTTAATTACGCCGTGAACTGGCTTGCGCGAAAATTTCGATGAGAGAACGAATTGCTGGACAACGAGGAGGAACGGGCGCATCGGAACGCGCCGTTACGGACGAAACGATACGACTTTGTCCACGAAATTTTCGCTCGAGACCGGACACGAAATTCGTTGCTTCCGACGACGAGGACGTCGACGTCGACGAACTAGATTTTTCGGAGATCGTTGTACGCTACGTCGTCGTCTATGTCAACGACGGTGCGTTAAACCGGAGCTAGTTAGCGACGGAGAAGTTCCAAACGGGACGAGAAACGTAACGAGGATTTATTAGGCTCGTAATGCGAAGGCAATGACGAAGCTGGCAAGTGTCGACGCACACTGCCCGTTTCATATCCGCCCTCCCCGACTATTAATTAACCCCCGGGACGAACGCGTCCCGACAACGGAACGATATCGCAAAAAGAATATCCTTCCGAGGCTGGTTTAATTTAACTCGGCCGAGTCGGCTCTAAATTAAAACCTATTTATCCAGCGCGCGATGAAACGAGAACCATATTTATCTTGGCGAGCGTAAACGCGAAACGGAACCCCCCTCACCGTCGCTACTCTCCGCGTTTCCTTGCCGCACTCACGGTGGCGTTCACGCGGAGAATCTTTCCATCCGCGTCTACCTAGCGACGAACAAACCCTCGATAACTGATTTTCACGGGACACGCGAATCAATTCCGGTCTTCGTTTACACAACTGCGTACAGTCTGTCTAACTGGAGCGTGTACGGCAAAACTTTTTCCCTATGAATTGTTAGCTGGGAAATTCCCACTCGAGCGGGTACCCTGACCCTTCGTACAAAAATACTCAGTTATCGCCCATTCTTGGTCAGAGCATTACATATTTTGAGAGTTAGACATTAGGAGTGTCGCATACGCATCACGTTACCAAGCAGTGTTTCTGTGTTCGTATACGAAAGAACCTTTGGCGGCGCGAGGTTGAAGATGTTTGAGGAAGGAGAGAACGGAAATATAAGGAGTGGGGAGAAGCGTTTCATCCCGGGCCTGCTAGTGGACTCGTCAGTAAGGCATCCTAGCAGGCCCTGCCTTATACGCCGGGACATTGGAAGATCGGTGAGAGGTCGTATATATAGTGATCGGAGCAGGTACGGGAACTTGCGGGAAACGGTTGGTGGCGGAGTTTCCCTCTGGTGGCAAGCGTGGGTAGTGCCGCCACGAACCAAAAATGTACTCAGCGTCTGCTAAGTACACGAAAAAGTCGAAAACATTGTTAGTAAATGGGTGGATCGATATTTGGAGGTAAAAAACGTCGATGACCTGCCAGATCGTGGCATTACACCAAAGACATCGAAAAAGGAAACTGATACTACCGTATTAATAATAAAGCGTCCAAATCCATATCACGAAGAATATGTGTATTTTTTTTCGACTCAATATCCCAAATAGTTTTCGAGTTTTGCCGTACACGCTCTTGTTAGACAGACTGTATTACCGCGCGATGCACCGAGAAGGATATTCGCGAAATATTTCCTTTGCCATTCGTTCGCCGATCGAGTATCCCTAACAACGGGAAACGTTCCAACGTTCAGAACGACTCGTGCTTTTCTTCCAAGGATCGTCCTCTCGCGTCCACTTTTCACCGAATCCTCGATACCGAGCAGATTCTTAACCATCGGTCTACGATTCGCGTACGAATGCACTTTAGCGAACTATTATCTTCTCTTCGGAACTTTGGCCGCGATTCTTTCTCCTTTCTTCTCTCTCTTGTCTCGCGTCTCTTGTTGCGAGCGAACTTTGCGCGTACAATAGCGCGAACGAACGAATGAAAACGAGCGTAAAGCTTGAAAAAATTGTACGAGAACAACGGATCGCGAAGAAGTTATTTTCTCACCGGTATTTTCGTAACTACGATTCTTTTAAATATTACTGAGAGTATCCACCTACTGTTTCACCTAAGCAGTAACGTAACTTCGTCGAATCCAAAAGTATCCGATCGCTGCAGCGAACGGTTAGCCTCTCGCGCGAGTAAATCCGCGTCTCGAAACGAACGAGGGAATCGGTGGGTTTAACTTATCGACGATCGAGCGTAATTGCACGAGCGAAGAATGGAATCGATGGATTCCAACCACGACTCCGTCTTACAATGCTAGGTCCCGGATACTGCGCAACGGCCAGCACGTAGAACCGGCCGCAACCGTTTGAGAACGTACTCCCAGCGAACAACAGATAACGGACAGCAGATAACAACGAGCAGAAGTGATTACACCCTCCCTCTCTCCCACCTACCCCAATTAACCGATCCTTATTACGTGGTTACGCGCGACTAACTTACTTCGCAACTAATAGCGCGCCACGCTCGAATGACTTTGCCCTCGGCTGGTCCCGCATCGATTCTATTCTCTTCTCGAAGGGTCCGCGTCCAATTCGATGAAAAATTATTTTTCACCTCGCGAGATCCCGCGTAGTCCTCGTGTATACGGAAGCTTCCGGTTGTCGTCCCGTCGACTCGAAGATCGCGAACAGAAATTATCCACCGCTATTCCCAAGGGATTGAACTCATCGGAACCACCTCTCGTGAGAATCGTCCAAGTCGAGCGGGGAGAACGTTTGCTCCGATCTACGGCAATTTCAAGGAAATTTACTCTCGGGTCGTCTCAGCTCCCAGAGTTTAACGCGAGTCCATCGGGGACTCGAGGAACATCGTGCGTGGTGAATAACGGAGGATACAGTCCCTCGATGAACCGTAACGAGTATTTCTTGCGAGAGTAGCGTTGATTCGTCCCAAAGACCGAGCGAGGATGTCGTCGCGAGTTGTATCGCACAGTCTCGCGACTCGAAACGAGCCAATCGCTTTTTCGCGACCCACCCGATATTCCTCCGGCAAGAATCATCGAGGTTGAACGTCGCTCGCGCATTAAGAGAGCAACGCCTCGATTCGGGGGGCCAGCCTGTATAAATTAATCGAGTTACGACAGGGTTTCTCGGCGTAACGACCTCGGTAATCCCGGTCAACGAACAACAGGCAACCGCGGCTACGCGTTTAATTATACCCCCGCCCCCCGTACCGTTACCGCTCCATTTCGGTTCGCTTTCGGAGTCGATGACCTTTTCTGTCCCCGTTGCATCCGCGAATTCCGCAAAGATACGTACCGAAAGTCCCGTTGCCTCGCGAATATCGTTGCTCGCTTTCTGTCTCCTCGTCGTCGGGGAGTGCCTCGAAAGTGCTCGAGAAGAGAGAAGAGCCGCGGAGAACGACTCGTAAACCGGGTACCGCGCGAGAGGATCGACCGGCCCTTTAGAAACGCGAGCAACGTAAACCGCGTTGCACGACGATTTCGGTGCATTCTATTCCGTCGCGAAAGAACACTTTACAATGTACGCGAATACGCCAAGATCTGCCCGGGAGTGCGCCAGCTCGCGAATATTGCCGCTGTCTCTTCGGCGGCGGAGTGCCTCGAACGATCCTACGGGACGAGGGGGGGAGATACGCGGGAAACGAGTCGTAAACCGTTTACCGTGAAAGGATTAACCGACCCTTTAGAAACGCGAATAACGCGAACCGCGTTTCCACCACGATTTCGAGGATTCTGCTCTTTCGTCGCTTAGACCTCGCGAACGCGATCGAACGCAACTACCGTAGCACTCGCGGATCTAGGAGCTTTTGTTCGTCGCTGCATCGATCGAAAGAACGAGAAGGCAAAATTATCCACATTCTTGTAAGTATAGGGTGAAACTCGGAACAAGAAATCTTCTCGACGTGTTTGCGTCATCGAGGATACGTACGGAGGACTCTAGACAGGGATGTACACTATTCGACAGTGACGAAGGAATGGTAACGTTCTACTTTTAACGTTGAGCGCAAGTTCCGCTGCTGCACGCGAGTATCGGGACTTTTACCTAGAACCTCGTTGATCTTGAGATCGCCGACTGTAAAAACGTCTAGCAACCTGGTATTCAACCCAGTCGGTTTCGACTCGAAACAACCTGGCTTCTGGACGTATTCGAATCGTCGAGGACGAGTTACGGGGGAACCTCTAACCGTAGTCCCCGGCAGTTACGGAGAAGTTTACTCGCGGGTCGGTCGTCTTCTCTTTGCGCAACTTCATCGAGGATAAAACGCGAACGAAACGGTCCCTGACTCGCAACGAAGCATAGTTCGCGATGCGCGCGAATTCGTCGAGATCCCGGTGCGCGCTTCTGTCTCTTCGACGGAAGATTGCTTGGAAAGTTTCGAACGTGGAAAGAGAAGGAAGTGTTGCGAGAAACGGGTCGTAAACCGGTTACTCCGGCCGAGGATCGAGGAACCTTTCGGAAACGCGAGCGACGTAAACTCAGACGATATTCCGGATTCCGGTATTTCGTCCCGAGGCCGCACGTGCGGGCATCACGAACGCGAACGAGACAGTCGCTGACTCGCGTCAAAGAATGGTTTACAATACACGCGAATCAGGATCGCAAAGGGTGAAACGAGGCGACGCAAAGCGACGCGACGCGAGCGAGTGGGGGTTTTCAGTAGCGTCGCGCCGCGCCGCGCCGCGTCGCGTCAGGTCGTGTCGCCGCTCGTTCGTAGGTACGAAGAATTTCTCACGCTCGGCGCATTCATGCAGGGAATTCCGAACACGTAAATCTTGGCAAATCTCGCGAGTGGCCTTCCAGAGGCATCCTCTCTCCTCCCTTCCTCCCCCATTTTCAGCCTTTTTCCTTGGCTCTTCTTGCCTAACCTTTCTCCTCGATGTTTCCGAGCTACGCAAAAGAGCGCGTTCGTGACTCGACGGAAGACGACTTTCAGGAAACCTTTTACGTTTCGGCGGGCCTACTCGCGTTCAACGTCGAGCGTCGAACGAGCTTTGGCCTCTTGGCTCCGTAGGTGTCGAGCGTCGCGACGTACAACGGCCAGCGGTTTCAATTTCGAATTTTCGTTAACTCGGCCGTCTGATCGTGGACGGGGGTCATACTACTTGTCCGACCATGGACGGTATAATAGTACATTGTCTGTCCGTATGTGGGACAATACTACTTGTCGGATCATAGACGACGGTCATACTACTTTTCTGGCCATGGCGAGGGTCATACTACTTGTCTGATCATGGACGGTATAATACTACTTTTTCTGGTCGTAGGTGGGATAATACTACTTGTCTGACCATATACGACAATCGTGCTACTTGTCTGGCCATGACTAAGGGGCTATACTACTTGTCTGGCCATTGGCGGTATAATACTACTTTGTCAGATCGTGGGTGGGATAATACTGCTTGTCTGGTCGTGGGCGAGGGTCATACTACTGGTCTAACTATATACAGGGTTACACTGCTTGTCTGATCGTAGACGAGGTTATACTACTTATCTGATTATAAACGGAGTAATGCTACTTGTCTGCTTATAGCCGGAGTGTACTAATTATCTAACCGTAGACGAGGTTATACTGGGCGACTTTTCTGGGCATAGGCAGAGTTATACTACTTGCCTGTCCATGAACGGGTTATACCACTTGTCTGGCCGCGTGACGTTTGTACCACTTGTCTGGCTATAGACGGGGTTATACTACTTGTCTGGTCGTAGACGGGATAATACTGCTTGTCTGGTCATAGACGGGGATAATAGCACTTGTCTAGTCATAGACGGGGGTTATACTACTTGACCTCGAGTAACGAAGGAAAGGCGAGGACTGAAAAAGCGAGGGCCTCGTTAAATGGTTATAACTGCGTTAAAAATCATCTCACTTTATTGCTCTTGTGCTTTTCCGAAAGGCAAATGACTGCGCTATACGACAATCTGACCAATAATTTACTAACTTTTCTTTTTATGTCCAATTGTCTGATCGTACCACCGCAATTTTGATATATCGAATTGGGGTACCTCGATTTCGATATATCGAATTTTGTATGAGTCGAACGCCACCTCGAAGGCAAACAACTATTAGAATTTCACAAACCACTCGTCAAGTGGCGATTTCCTTGCTTACGTATCGACCACAATCGCATAGTCCATAACGGGAAGTAGGTAGAGGGATTGAACTTTAATTTGATTATTGTGACAATAGTCTGGGTTCGGTATTACCAAAGTGGTCGCTGTTTGAATTCTACGTTGCTACTCGAGTAGCATGACCCGTCTACGGTCAGACACGTAGCACGACCACCGTATACGACCGGACAAGTAATATGAGCCCCGTATGTGTCCCGACAAGTGGTATTACACCCGTCCACGATCAGACAAGTAGGCACGCGCGTGTTCGGTCGGACAAGTTGAAATACAGTCGTACGGTCAGAAATTTGACCTTAAACTCTCGCGACGCGTCCGATCGTTATTTCCGTTGGCAAAGCGTCGATACGTTTCACGAGAACGTAATTCTCTTCGAGACCGTTCGAAGAGAGACAATCGCGCGTAAACGCGGCTTGATACCGCCGTTAGTTGATTAAACGGCAAAGAAAAACCTGTCGACCCCATTCGCTGCAGGATATTAATTTCATAGCTTCGTGCTCGCGAATACGGTCGATCGCCTCGAGGATTGAAATTTATCGTTACGTAAAAAAGAAAAAAAAGAAGGGAAGAAGAAAAAAAGAAAGACGACGAGGTCGGTTGGTCGTTCTCCTCGGCTTGTCCAGCCGGCTGCAGCTGCGACCTATCGATCCGAATCGCTCGGTATCCGAGCTGCCCGATCGGCGTTAATTGCTCCGCTCGCTTTCTAAGGCGATTCGAAGAGGCGATTCGAATGCTCCGTGTACGATAACTTTCGGAGACCGCGCGTTCTCGAGACCGTCTCGATGTCGATCCACGATCCGATGGACGAAAGTTGCGTCTCGCGAATACATTAGGCACGCCCGTTGTCAAAGGGATCGGTCGACGATGGATCCGGCAAAGCGAGTAGTCGAGATAATCGCGAACCGTAGTGGCCGTCGGATGCCGATCGCAAAGCTAACGCGCAAACATTCTCGAGAGATCGTTAACGAAGAGACGACTCGAAGCGACGTATCGATCCCACGGTGGTAGCCCTCGGGGACGAGACGCGGATTCACGACGCGGTCCATGTTATTATTTGATAATACCCGCGGCTGTTAATGAAACCGGCGTACCTGAGCGTACCTACTCGTCGTCGTCGTCGTCGTCGTCGTCGTCGTCGTCGTCCTGTTCCTCGCTCGTGCCCAGCGCCGCTCCAACGAACGTTATCGCGGCACGGTGCTGAATCCTCCTCCGGTAAGTCATAAACTTGGCCAACTTCGACACGGTATCTTACCCCGTAAATTGACCAAGAAGACCGGGCTAATTTTCATGCCCGTGGAAACCCTTACGGTCCCTCGCGCGAGCGAACCGTGTAATCTCGAGGTTCTCTCTCTACGGCTGCCCGTGTTATCGGCCCGTACCCGCTCGACGACGTCACGAATCCGCTCGCTCGCTCTCGCTATTAATATCCGTGAACACGCGCCCGAAACTAATTGCTTCGCAACGAATGGAACGCTCGGATACCGTTTGTCCGCGATACCGTACCAACTTCTCCATCCTCGCGCCGAAATTCTCCGCGAGCTCGCGTCCCGATTGTCTCCAATTCCTCTCGACGTGCCACGTCCGCGAAATGAATCGTTAAGAATCGTGAATCGTGTCGAGTCGATCGCGAAATCGATATTTAAAATGTACAATTTGTTAATTTCAAGAATCTCGAAACACTGTCCAGCGTTCTCCACCGTCGATAAATAATTATCACGAGTCGAGCAATCGACTCCGTGGCAAACCTCGAAATCGAGGCGACGCCGTAACGCGAGTTTCTCGAACGTTTCCGAAGTGTGTGTTTCGTCGTTGCGCGAAAGTTTCGCAGTTCGGTGCAAGCTGGTCGCGAGAAATAATAGATTCACGAGCGGCGAAGAAACGAAAGTCGCGCGCGGCGAAACTTGGACTCGTTTCGGCCGAACGATTTACGTTCCCGGCCACCACGGTTTAATACTTTCGAACTTTCCGCGTTCCACGTGACGGCACGGTTTTCAATCTCGGGGGAAACAGGCGTCGTATAAACGTCGGCGAACTCGTCCGGTCTGTTTTCCCCTTTCGTTTCGCGACTAAACGAAGCGCCATTATTTCTCCCACGGGACCCGTGGACCACGCGTTCGCCTAAACGAGGTTCGCGAACGGTGATCAGAGAGAACGAATTCGTCTTCGTGTCCCGTGGACGTACGCGAGAGAACTGGCCGAGAACACCGGCACGACTCGGTACCGGGGAACGAATAGGGCGTGGAACGAACGAACCGTGGAAACATCGAAACCGAACGATCGAGAAACGGAAAAGACAGAGGCGTGAAAACGGAAATGGCCAGGATACCTCACGATCCGCTCGTTCCTCGTCTACTCCTCGCCCGGGGAACTCTCCCGCGGCTCAGCGTTCCTAGATCCAAGATTGAAGTCTCACCACGAGCCAAACGTAATTACTTCGGTTCTCTTTCATCTTCGCTCCGGCTGTCGCCTTGGGCAAACGGTAAGACCCTTGCCGGGTCAACCCGTTCTCTAAAGGCTCTTAAGTGCGACAGTTTATTTGCTCGGCCGAGGTCCGAGATAGGTGGAGAAGAAGAAGAAGAAGAAGAAGAAGAAGAAGAAGGAGAAGAAGAGGAAGACTCTCCGGGCATCTTTGAGATCGAGCCGTAGGACATCCGGCGGACGTACGCCAAATGAGTTTTCGTTGCTACGAACGGTCTCTTTCCTCGCATACGAAACGATAACGCTTTTCCACCAACGGAGACGAAACCGTTCCTCTTCCTAAGAGGATATTCGATCCACGGTTCCGAGGTGAGTTCGCCGAACGGACTCGAGGAGAACGTCCCTGCTCGTGAGCTCTAACGATGATCGTCGTACTTGTATACGCAGCGACCAAACTGGCAATGTCCTTGCCTCGTGACGGACTACCTCGACGCGAAGTTCGCGTGCTGGAAACTTCCGTAAAAATGAAATCAACGCTGGATCGTCGCTAGGGTGGTTCGAACACTGTCTTCGAATCGACAAGAGAATCATTCTGTATATATATATATATATATATAAACCTTCCACCGAATCGAGAGGGGAGAGAAGCTCGCGCGCGTCGCGTCTAAAATTCTCGAAAGCGCGCGCGATTTCGTTGAAGAGGTTCCGCCGTTCGTTCGATCGCCCCGTTCCGTCCCTTGTCCTTGTTTGTACAAGAATAATGACTTCCGAGCCCGTCGAAACGGACAGAGAATCGATTCGCGAGACCCGGTATTTTCCAGTCGATGTACCATCACGGGCTTTGTACGACAGATTTCGATGCGGTGCGAGATTAATTGCACCACTGTGGAACTTGGCCGGTACCGCGGTGGTTCCCGGCTGGATACATTCGATTCGGCGACAATTCGAGTCTTTCGTAGCTTGGTTTACTTGGCCCGGCGCGATTTAAACCGACGACCGATGGAAAGTTCGGCCGCGCGCGTTCACTCGTTGAAATTGCGAACGACCGACCGACGATCGCCGTCCAGTTTAGTCGAATCAAATAAGCCAATCCAATCGTCCGCGCCGTCCTTTCTCCTTCCGTGTCCGCGCGTACATACGAGACCCGTCCAATAAGTTCACCGGGAGCTGTACTACCTCGTGAACCGTCCCTCGGTTCCGATTTTTTTTTTTTTTCTTTATTTACTCCTTTCTTTTTTTTTCCTACCGAAGAAACTGGACGATCGCGCGCGTTTATCGGTGCACGTGCACGGATCGACGGAAAATAAAGCGCGAAGCTGCTCTCCGCTTCGTTTCGAGATTCAGGGAATTCGACGTTCGAAATTTTCACGCGCCAACGCGAACAGAGTACCAGGGAAGATGCACTCCGGTGTATCCGATAATGGAACGCGCGATTCCTCCGAGTTATCGTACCCTCGCGCGTGCTTCGATCCCGTTCTTATGCCTCTCGCGTCGAATATCGCGACGATCGAACGTTTGTACCCCGAAATGATGATTCCGCCGTTTCGAAGGAACTACAATGGCCAGATCCGATATCAATTGTGTACGCGATATCCGGACCGCAACCGTTCACGGGCACGGCAATTGGTTCCGTTCCCGGGATCGTTTCGCGTGATCCCCTTTAAACGGATACCACCTACACAATGGACGCGCGATCGTCGTTACACTGACCGCGAATCCGGGACGATCGATCGATCTTCGATCGATGCTTTACGGCGATTCTTTCGCGATCGAGAACGCGAGAGGAACACGAGCCTTAGTGTCCGTTTAGAGAGTTTCGCGATCGAGAGTAACAACTGTTTCGCTAGAGGCTTCGCTCCCGATAGCGAAGACGGAGTAACATCGTCACGATCTTCCCAACGACTTCGTCCTCGGCAATTATGACACATCGTTGCGCCAAGTTCTCGTAGTTGTAAGCGATTTCTTCGCCGAGATGATCACCGAACTTTCTAATTCGTACTTCGACCGGAGAAGTTAACCGCTTCGGCGTTAACCGACATCGTTCCGCTCACGGTGCCCTTAAAAGAAAACCGAACGATATTCGGAAAGTAAGATCGTTCGATAAACGTTCCAGCGTTCGCTTTGGGCTCGATGGCCGAGATTCGCTTCTCGCGTACTTCTTCTCCACGATCTACCAACAACTGCGTTCCTGTTGTTATTCTTGCCGTTATTTCGACCCGAAGAACCGTTCGCGAAACGTTTAATCGCGCAACGATTCAATATTTTCTAGATCTCGTTTGCGGCAAATACAAACGCGTGATCGTCGTTTTCTTTTCGCGATGTTAAACACTCCGTAGGTGGTACTCCGTATTGATAAATATTGTCCAAAGAGAACCGGTGAAATATGTGGCCGAAGCATCGAGATTGGCGCAATAAATCGCGCATTATCTTCTTCGGTAGCCAACAACACGATAAATTCCCTCGGCAGAAGTAAGATAGCTTTCAACCGGTTGGAAAGTCGACTGGGTGCGCGGTGATGCAGGGTCTTCGCGTTTCGCAGTGAAATATGCAACTGTGGGTCGGACAGCCGGTTCGTCGCATCAGTGGTATACGCGTACGGTCGGTCGGACGTCCGAGGCCGACGCGACGTTTCGCGATAAATCGATCGTTTCTTTCCCCGCGGGTGCGTCGAGTTTTAAAAACCGTTTTGCATTTACCAACAATTCCTCGGACGAATTCTACGCGATCGAACGAACACGGATCCGTCGTATCCGGAGTCCGGGCCAGAGATTTTTTTAATATCGTCGCCCGATCGAACGACCGACCGTTATTCGTTCAGTCTCGCCTCGAACGAATCACCGTAACGATCGAAACGTCCGCTCATAAGGACGGTATTTGCGTTTCTCCGCCGTTAATCAAGAGGAGCGGTTATCGCCGTCAAAGTTCGGCCCTCACCGTACCTGTCCGCTGGCAGTTAGTAGCTCGTATAGAACGGCACGAAACTTAGTTGAACGCAGGTTACACGGAGACGACAGAATCTTCGATCGAGTGTCCATCCGTTTCGACAGTGATGTATCTACCGGTTCGTGTCCTGCGCCGAAATTGAACTTCGTACGTCCGATCGTTCCGCGCGGATTAAAACTCACGGTGAAAGTACACGGTGCGACGTGGATCGCGAATACGGCTGGAATAAATTTTCCAAGGCGAACACGCTGACGCGGCCGATGGAAGTCCGAAACGACCTTTAACCCAGCCGACGCGACGGAAGCTAGACGAACGTTCCGAGAGCGCGCGGCCATATGGCGCGTTCATATCGCGCGACAGCGGTCGATCGATCGGTTCACGGTGGTTCCCTCCACGGACAAACTAATCTGGATTAATAATCTCGACTTTTGTCCGTTAGGATTAACGACTCGCCGAGCTGGACTCGCTCGACCTTCTCCTCGCATTTCGAATTGATGCGTTTCGAGCGAAGAAACCGGCACGTAGCTGCGCTGAAAAATTTACAAGCACGAGTCGGTACGAGACGGTGTCTTTCAACGGTAGCGTGTCGTCCGAGGATTGTTCGTGACGAGGAATTAAGAACGGTCGAATAAAAATTCAATGTACCGATTATTAGAGCGATTTTTTAAATAACCTTTCTCGGTGCAGTGGATCGTCGAAAATGCACTCAATGCGTCGAGGAAAACAACGACGAGAAAATAATTTCGTCGAGGTAGGTTCTCGATCTTCGATGATTTTCGCTGCTGTTGTACGTTCGTGGAAAAGTAGAAAAAAAAAGGTAGGGAAAAAGCGTCGACTTTCGATCGAATGTACCACAGATTGATATTTCGAAGGACGGGCGAGCGTTCCGGGTTAGAGGCGACTCGTCTCGACTACCGAACCGGAAACACGGCTGGTAAGCGAGCGACGAAAGTCAGACACGTGGGTAGGAACGGTGCGCGAAAACGAAAGACGCGAAAGAAGGATCGTGGAAACACGCGATGGAAGAAGGACGGGTCTCATCCATCACGTACGAAACACGAGGAATCGCATGGGTGGCATTTTACGGTGTCGTCGTTGCTCGGGCAACCCCTTTTCGGCGTTTTGCTCCAGATGCGAGGCTGACGCGGATTACCGGGCGGAACCGAGACGGGAGAGGACCGAGCGAGCGTGGAACGAGGACAGAACGGACAGATAGGTGTAGAAGGTATAACCGACGAACGAAGGAGTAAAGGGTAGTGGAAGCAAACCAACCAGCCAAGCCCCCAGCTTTCGATGCATCCCATTATGGAAATGCGACCTCTCGCGGCTCTTGAAAATTATGTTGATGTTATGCGGGCCATCCCTTCTTCGCGCGCCCCACTCGGCCACCGCTTCCTCGGCCTTCTCGACTCCAACCTACCCCACCCTTTGGTATTTCCAGGTTGGAGTTGAAAGCAGTTTTCGGCTTATCTCGAATTCATAAAATACAATTATCTTTTTCTCCCTTTCTTCTCACGGCCGAATTCGAGGATCCCTCCATCGCCCGGTTAGCTTTCATGGTCTCGCTCACGGTTCGCCGGTGGGACGTCGGGGTTCGTGTCGTCTCTCGTCGTCTTTCCGCCGTGGTTCTCGCTACTCCAGAGACGCTCTTAAACGGAATTATGGCCACGAGTGGTACTAGGTAGCGTTTACGCGCGCGTGTACGTAGACACACGCGAGAGCGAGAGCGCGAGCGCGGGCGCCAGAGGCCGAGGAATGAAATACGAGGCTAGAAAACGAGGCGGTTGGAACGGGAACGGAGGGAAACAGGGAATCGGGGAGTGGGAGGGTAGTTTCACCTCGGGAATTCCGTGTCAGGATACCAGCGAGGAGCCGGCAGGAGCGATGGCGGCCGTGCATCACTCTTACGAAAGGAGCGACGATGTTATTTGTCTCGGAGACGTTTTCAAAGTGGTTTTGTCAAGCCGCGTCGATGAAAATTAATAGCGGCTCGCCACCGACCGTGCACGTTCGATCTTCGTCCGCTAAGATTTTCTTATTTCTCGGCCGGTAAACGACGTCCGACGGCGCGGGAAAACGCTCCGAGCGTTCGAACGTACGCTCGAGGGAGCTCGGGAGGCGGAGCGGGTGAGGAGGGAAAAAATTCATCGCGCGAAAACGTTACACGGCCGGATCCCGGTCTCGTTAATTCTCCGTCTCTCTCGAGAATATGTGTACGCGTACCAAGGAGTTTACCCCGATTTGTAGAGTGAAAAGTTTCGCTCATTAGAATTTGAAATTCGCTGTAAGTTGCTCGAGATTAAACCGTAATCTGCTCGACGAGTCCGCGCGGCGTCTTCTCCGCTGGTTCCGGATCCTTGGAAACTGTTTCCTGCTTGCATTATTAAACTCGTCGTGGAAATTAACCGACGATTCGTTGAAAATTTTCGCCACGGGCGGAAAATTTTACGCCGCGACTGTTCGCGCGCCTTTACCCGGACGGTAACCACCGACGAGTTTCGAGCTCGCTTTCGCGCCTCGAAATCCGTTTCGTTGCGCTCTTCTCGTGGATAACGCTTCGCTCTTCGTCCCGGTCACTCGTTGATGAAACTGGTACCCGACGGTTCTTAATTCGACTGCAGAAAACACTTGCGTATCCTTTGTACGCGTACGCGTTGAACGCTCGTAAGCGTTTATCGTCAGAGGGACGATACGCTTAAGATCTCCGTGGAAAATAATCGACGATCGATATTTAAAAAGAATAGGGCCAATGGAGACGATTTTTTACCGATAAGAATTTCTATTCCGACCGAATTCGAATTATCCGTATTGTCCACGATCGAGCCACGTTGTTGGTTGAAAAGAAAATTCGTGGAATGTTCCCGGGTGACGGTAATTGGGAAAGGTCAGCGTTAAAGTCCCCGAAAGATCCGTGGTCGGTTCGCGGGAACGAGGTGCGATTTAACCAACGACGAGCGTGTCGTCTCTCAAGTGTTCGGTCGCGTAAAGTCACGCGCCCGTCCCGCCATAATTGCAACGTTTCGCGGCTCTTCATTGCGGCCCATGGCGTTAACGCGGCGACCGCGGCATTGCAATGCGGCCTGATCAATCGACGCGGTTTGGATTATTCGACCATAACCACCGACTCGACGAGTCATTGATAATATATGGTTCCATTTGCGAAAGGGCGGTCGAGGCGGTTTATTAACGCTCCTCTCCTCCGTATGCGCACGCCGTGTAATCGATAAGATATATTGTCCGGAAACCCGGGAGCCCTGGCAGCGTGCTTCGCCCTCTCTCTGTCTCTCTGTCTGTCTCTCTCTGTCTCTCTTTGGCCTCTCGAGTGCATTAAATACCGAGTAACGTAACGGAAAGTCGGAGAGAAAAATATCCGAGCGGCGCGGTGCTTCGATCGGACGTTGCGCGCAAACTTCCCGCGTTTATCTTTCCTCCGCTCGTGCGGTTTCGAAAGCAGCTCGCCGAGCGATTTTATCGTCGCGGAAAAATTTTCGTAATTGTCTCCGGGCAACGCTCTCGAAAACTTTCGGCCGAACTACCGCGGAAAAATCCTTTATTAAAAGAGCGAACCGTAAAGATTCGGGAAAAACGTCTTCTCCTCCTGCTCCTCCTCCTCTTTCCTCCTCCTCCAGCGCTCTTAGTCGTCGGACGATGCTGCTACTTTTTCTCAAAGTCTCCGCCGCGCCACTTTTCAAGGCTCGTTCAACGTTCTCGTCGACACGGACGTAACTGCACGATCGCTCTTAAAAAGATTCTCTCGCGATACGGGAACGCGCGTGAAACGAACACGCGTCGTCCACGGACGAATCCCGATGGGAATCCAAAGACGAGTATTTGCGCTTTTCGTTCCGCGGGTAGTCGTCGTCGATATCACGATTATCGATCGTCGTCCGAGGCGCGCGAAACACGCGAGCTTCGAATTCACGGACAGGGGAATATTTGCCGCGACGTTTTGAATTATTCTCGAGGAAATCACCGATTCGCGACCCACTTATTTCTCGACCGAACGAAATTCATTCCCCGGACACGGTTGCGTTAAAAATCTATCACCGCGATATCGCTGTTCTCCCCGTTGATCGTCGTTTCCCTCTTTTTTTCTCCATCCCACGACCGTGTCAAATACCCGTTCGAGGAGTGCGCGTTCGATAACGCGGTCCCGTGGAAAATATTCATGGGCCGTGTGCTCATCTGAAAGTCAAAAAATGGACGCCGCGCGGAAAAGGCCGTTCGTGAAAACGTTCTCCCAGGCACGTTCGGACGCGGGGGAGCACAACGGTGGAAATTTATTAAAAGGATAACAAGGTCGTGCGTCGATACGCGCGTCCCCCGCGGATCTCGAATATTTTTAAAGAGAAACATCGAGGAAGGGCGCACGCGCGCGGAATTTACGCGACGACGTATATCGTTCCGTCGAGTTTTTCTCCAGGCACGTGGAACTCGTTTCTTACCTGCCAAGATTTTCGTGAGGAAATGTGTGCTCGTATAACCGCCCCGACCTGGAAAAATACGCGGCCCGGTTCCGAGAGAGCGTGACCGGAACAGGACGCAAATTCTTCGTCGTCTCGTCGGGAAGAGAGAAGGCAACGCGTATCGCCGAGAAAACGAGAAAAGCTGACCAACATCGAAGCCGCGATAAACCGAATGAAATCTTCGCGTTCGATTCGAATGAATCGCAGCGACTAGCGCGAACTTTTTTTCGAACGACTTTCTTTCCGTGGAAACGAGGACGTCGAAAACAACGAAACGCGTATAGTCGTTGAAGTCGGTCGTTTTCGATCGTCAGCAGCGATCCCTCGAACGTGAAAAACGCAAGGGAGCGATAAGAGGGCAAAGTCGCTTTCCTCGAGACGTAATTTTACGGTTTCCGCGATCGCTTCAATTTCTTCGCGTCGTAAACTCGCGGAACGTAGCTGCGTTTGATCGTTACGGCCACGTAATGCGAAATATTACCCATTATTATCCATTATATCCGGGCCGGTACGTAAGACTTCGGCGAGTAATAAACCACCTTTACGCCACGGATCCGTGCTGGCCGTTCCATTTTCGCGGCTCGGCAAAGTTTTCCTGTTTACCGCCGCGGAGAAAAATTACACGAGGATCCGCGACACGACGCGTTTCCTCGTTGAAAGCGGAGAAAGAGGACCCGAGGGTCCCTCGCAAACAGAGGCTACACGGTGCACGGACAAACGGAGCCGCGTGCCACGCCGAACGACCACGAGAAACGGACAAGAGAGCAGCGTAATTTTTACCCTCGAAGAAGCTTCCAAAATGGAACAAAAAAGCGGGGAGAGGATCGAAGGTGAATCGAGGACGAACGAGACGAACGCAGGTGGCACGAGGTGAGATGAAAGTCGATGTCGACTGACCGGTGGAAAACCAGTGGACGAGTATCCGAACGAATGGACGGTTGGAAAGAATGGAGGGAAGAAAAGAATCCTGCAACGACTCGGAAAGAGAAGAATTTCGCAAAGAAATGTCGATCAGTCGCGCGGTTACCGGTACAGGTGTCTCGAACGGTGCGCGCGTTGCGTACGCGTATCGAGTTTGTTGCTCGTAGTTGTATACGTACGTTCGGTTCGAGCTTTGAATAGATTCCGCCCTTCGAGCGAGATTGCATCCTCCAAGTTAACAATGGTCGCGCGCTTCGCGACGTCGTTAACGAATTTGTATACAGGGCGGATGTGTTATCTCGTCGCAAGAATTTGTGATTTAAGGGCGGAAAAAAGTTCTCGATTTTCCCGGGAGTATAATCCGGGGATTTTCGGAACGAACGAACGAAGATTAACGATAAAACCTGCCCGTTGATCGGCTCCGGCCGCATCTGGCCGTCCAAAAATTCCAATTCACGAGGCAACAGCGACGAAACGATTCTCCGAGCACGAAGATTCGCTCGGTCCCTGAGCGTTTAATTCGACCGACGACGAATATCGTATCTCGAATTATATTAAAAACGAGTCTCTCTCTCTCTCTCACTTGGATGCTACGCGACAAGCGCCCGGATCGACAAAACGTCAGATATCGAATTCGAGTCTCGCGTTTTAGAATTTCTCGTCGAACGTGTTTCCACCTCAAAGAGACGTCAAAGAGAGCTCGAAACTTTCCAACGCCGACCCCGACCCGGAATACGTTTTACTAGCCCGACGTTTTGCAATTAAGCCGGCCGAGCCCTGTGTCCCGGCACGGCGAAAAAAACGAACGTTTTACCGAATATATTGCGGAGATCACGCTCGAGCGAGCTCGCAAGCACACTCCGCTCTCTAGTCGCTCTCTAAATTCAAATGTACCGCTGTCGCCATGGCGCTAAAAACTTTTCAAGTCGCTCCGAGGAACGAAAGAATATTTGCACCGAGGAATATTTCGACTCCGCGATCTCCCTCGCGTACCATTCGAACGAACGTTACGGGGTCATCGGTGTTAACCACCGGACAACTACGAAATACCTACTCCGTGTACGATGGTTAACGTTCGTTGGTATCGGTGAACGGCATTGTTCTATTTTTTTTTTGTTTTTTCACGAGCGTCTCATTTTCCTTGACTTTTTTTTCACTCTATTTCCCTTTCCATGACCTTTCCACGCGTACGCTACTTCTACCACGACCCGTTTCCGTATGTTCCGCAAATTCTAAATATGCAATCCCGTACCAACCGCACCCAATTTTTTCCAAGTGCCTTCGACGCCACTGGTACGCAGCTTGGACAAAAAGTTGGGGTAAAAACGTCGCTTCTCTCTTCGCGATAACGTTGGAGAATTCGCGCGCGCTTACATCGTATCGTTTCGTGTGTGCGAGACCACTCGACGCAAGTGGGAAAGTCGTCCAGCGCTGTGTCGCGTTATTGCGAACTTTTTAGTTTAAAGTCGCTATCGTCGTGGAATCGCTTTTATTTAATAATCGGAGCGACGATTACGACGGAAACGAGGGAGCCGCGCTGGAAATTTTTCCCGAGAAAATTGCGTCTACGTTTTCTCTTCTGGACGAACGATATTCGAACCAGAGAACGTTAAATGGCCCTCGTCGTTCCATCGCGGCGAGAGTTGAATAATGTTCTTATTTTTATTTACGAGTTCTACGTCCAACGGATTCGACGCTATTTTACCGCAACAACGGTACCGATCGAATCGGCCAATAATTCGGTCGGTACGCGCAACGCTTGTTAGTCGTCGGGCAACGCGCGAAAGACAGAGTATCGGTGATAAATCTTAAAGCAATTAACACTGGTCGAGCGACATCCGGTACGCTTCGGTCGGCAGGCGTGTTGGGGCCATTGGGATGCGCGCGTCCTCCCTACAATCGCATATAATTAAAACGCGCTTATCCCCGATTATATTTGCATACGCGTTCGCCGGACCTGCCCTCGCTTCCAGGGGGCGGTAGATGTGCCCCGTGCGACTCGAGGGGGTCCATGGAAAAATAAACAAAGGAATTGTCGAGCGTCGTAAGGTCCTCTGACGACGCGTACTAGCTGTCTCTGCTACGAATTAATCCAACAGAGCTACACCGAGATCGAGATACGCTCGCAAGAAATATTCGGTGCCTCGATGGTATGGTTCATCGAAAGACTATAACGAACAAGAATTGGCCGACAACTACGATAAACTTATTCGAACGTATCGATCCAAAGGATACTTGTATCGGTACGAAGGTTAAATAGTAACTTTTTTACTTTACGTGCAAATAAGGGGTCAGTTTTCCGAACGTGAAACCGGGAAATTCCAGAAACCGAACTCACTTAACGTTTCAAGTGTCCCGCGGTATAATACGCGACGTGCAACGTGATTTGCTCGCGGATCGTGTTCGAAAAAACGTTGCAAATTATTTTAACGATCACCGATTCCCAATGGGTGCCTCGAGGCTCGTCGATTGATCACCCACGAGCTAAAGTTACTCGACCCGTGTTCCTTTTGTTCGTACTATCGCGCGCTCCTTAACCCATTTGCAACGAAAGTGCATCGAAACCTTTGCGAGCGGTTTCCCCAACCGCGGGGAAAAAGAAAGATATTTCGTGGTCGCGTTACCCGGCCGTTTACGCGTTCGTTGTTTCGAAGAGTTCGGTATTTTTCGTCGTCGAGGGTCTTCTCGAACGTCTCGGAATGCGTGGAAACTCACGGGACGATCCGACGAATTTGATTCGGTGCACTTTATTCGCGGCATTGTTGCGCCGCGAAAACCGAAGGCGTACACACTCGAGAAACGAGAAACACGCGCGGCACGGCCTCGTTTGGTATATATCTCGCAGCCGGTTCAAAAGACGACCGCTCGATTCGGTATTCGAAGCACGTCGCGAAATATTCCGCAAGCATGTTTCGACGTAGATAAAAGGACGGAACGTCGACGCGGGATGACGCACGGGCCCGGCTGCTGAAAATTACGAACGACGAATTTTCCGACAGACGGCTCCTTCCCTCCCCGCTCGATAGTCGAAACTTTCGATATCCGATTAAACGATCCATTGAACAACGAGTACCCGCCGCTCGCGGAACTTCCCTCAGAAGTTACCAACGACTTACGAACGACTTCTCGAACTAATCGCCGGTTTAAAATTACGATGTCGCGTCGTAGGCGCGCGCGATTCTTTCCGGTTTGCCCGTGGACGCGCGCGTTCCAGGCTGGGCTCGGCTCCGGTCCTCGAGACGAGGAGCAAGAACGCGGCGGAGCCTCCTGCTCGAAAACAAATCGCAATTACGAGAAAATAAATTCGGCTCGCGACGTTCGCCTCCCTGCCCCATCTTTCTCCGGCCCATCGCGTTAATCGTGGCCGTGGGAGCTTAATCGTCCGTTAAAAATTTACATTTTTACGAGCGCTTCCGGCTTGTCGCGGAGCGTAGAGATTAAAAATAAAACAGACGGACGAAACAGTTATCCCGATCCTCGCTTACGTCCGTGCGCTTTATCGAACCGTGCACTGTGAACGCTCCTCGTACGTCTCGGGAATCTTTTTAATTTCGTATAAACGCGAAACGGAGTACAAAGACCGATCCTTCGCATCCATGGACACCTATGCTGTTCGACGCGAGACGCAACACGATCTCCTCCGAGACGAAAACGTTCACCACCGCGAGAGAAAAAACGTCTACGTACTTGGGTCGCATTCTCGGTTATCCAACGGTGAAAATTGTGTCTACCCGTTGCAAATTTCCCGAATTTTACCACCGATGATTCCTCGAAGTAACCAAGCATCCAAATAGAACGCGAACGTTCGAAAGCAACATCGAGAGCAATTGACAACGAGACGCGATAAAAGCGATTCGAATCCCGAGTTATACCGTTCTTCCGGTACCGTTGCCAAAACGCCAAAGAACGGAACGAGAAACGTTTCCTCCGCATTCTGGTCCCCACCCCGCCCTCGAATTCATCTGCCCAATATTGCGAAACTGTTGCAACGCAACGACCGCCCCGAACGTCGACGTTCGATGCTAGCGACGCGAAACGCTTTCCGCGAGAACGTAGCGAAGGAGCATCCGAATAAATTCGCCGTTTAAATATTTACCGTTTACGAGCGACGTACTTATCGGTCGGTCGAGAAAGAGAGAGAAAGAGATAGAGAGAGAAAATTTCCAGCTCGTCGGCTTCGAACTGCCTGCTGCAAAAATTCATCGCGGAGTCCCGTCTGCCGCGTTGATCTCGATGAAAAAAAAACGAAAAAGAAAAAAAAAGGAAAAGAAAAAGAAAACGCAACTCACCGAGGTATTGCGCGTGGTCGTGAAAGCATTTTGTCAGCGGACGAGATTGCTACGGCGAAACGGTACGACGACGCGATTACCGCGGGAGCTTTCACAACGGGCAACCTGGCTCGATGTTTTCTTCGGTTCCCCCCGAAAGCTCGGTGGCGCCTCGCCGTTACAGTTTTCCCCGGGAAAAGCATTCCCGCGATGCGTAACACGCGAAACTTGTCACGGGCGTCCTTCCACCGCGACCGCCTCCTCCCTTGTCCCTGGGAAAATTCCCATTCGACGAGATTGGAATAATTAATTACGGTCTCGCGGCAGCCAAATACCGGGACAGCCGAGAACGATAAAATACCTGCCTCCGACTCGTCAACCTCGACAAAGTACCCGACGGAAATTAATTGCGTCGGCGCAACGGTAAGAAAGTCTCGCTCTCGAGGCACGGCGCGGCCTCGCTCGCGGACCGTTAGCTATCGTCGTGGGAGCGTTTTACCAAAAGTGGAAGAGCGAGACGGTTGGTAAAGGGCGAGCGAGAACCGTGTTCAACGGAGAACCCTTCCCCGTAACTAAGCGTACTATTTCGAGCAATCCCGTTAGTTAGTAGGAGCAGCACGTCGAGGGATTTATCTTGGACCGTGGACCGTGGACTGTGGACGGCTTAAGAGGACCGAGGCTTTGCCTCCTTTCGCCTCTCCGCCTTGGTGGAGTTCCTTTGCCACGGACGAGTTTCGCCTCGCACGTACCGAGGGATACGAGCGCGTACACACGCGCGCCTCTCGACATCCTGCCGCTTCTCCGCCTCGTCCTTTTGCGCCTTGCGGTCTCTACCGGCCGACTCGAACACCCCGTACATATGTATGCATTTGCTTTGTACATCCACCGGATTTTCCTCCTCCGTCGTCCCGGGATCACCGAGGATTTCGTCCCGTAAATATGTTATCCCGGTGAACGCAAAGGGTAGAGACTTCGCGGTCACGATTATCGCGGCGATTCCAGACACGCGGTTTCCCGCGAAAATAAACGGCCGTGCGCCGACAACCACCGAATTTCACCTCGCGTCGCGAATCGAGAATTTCGTTCTCCACGGTCCCCTATCAGCGGGTAGAAAGCTGCTTCGAGCACACGGTGGAAGCACACCTGAGCGTTGCGACGTCCGTGCGAAAGATCGGAGCTCGCGTCGAGTGTCGTCGTCGAGCGTGAAACTCTCCAGCGGAAAGAGGAGCCGGAGAGGTATCGGCTGCCTTTGAGTCTATTCAATTCGCGAAAGAAAGCTTTGAAAGGACGTTGCAACATTTCGGTGGCCGTGCAATGGAAATAAAAATTCCACCATCTCTCTCTCTCTCACTCTTTCTCTCTGTGTCCCTTGCCTGACCCGCCTTTTAAACGACAACTCGTATCAAAGCAAACGATACTTCAATTCGCAGTGCGTACAGAGGACATTTTTATCTTTGACGCGAACACTTAAAAAAAAAAAAAAAATACAAAATCACGATTCCAGAATTACCGCGAACGCACGGGTGGAATCACGGGACCAAAATAGGAGAGAAATTTTAACGATCGAAAACGACCGCTCGAAATTCGTCGACGAACGAGTGCGCTCTTGCGGGGGAAATAATTCCCCGCGCGCCGGAAGTTCCCGGATTCACCGGGGCCATCGATTCGTCACCGATAAGAACCAGCCGACGTTACCCGTTCGTGAAAATAATCCCGCGGCTCGAGTCCGCGCACCTTCGTAATCGCTCCTTTTTCCGTGAACGCGGCCCCGCGGGGGATGGGGAGCGGTTGGGACGCGGATAGTCCAATGTTCCTCCGGAAATAAATCTGTCTCTTCCCGTGGGACTAAACCGGATTTATTTCCGTGGCCGTAACTTTAGTTGCGCCGCCGGCTGGGTTCATATAGGTCACGCCCGTAAGTCTTCGTAGTTTGGACGTCGCTTAAATCGCCGTGTCGAGACTTCCGACAAAAGCGTCGGTGGTTGCGTTTCGACCGACCCAACAACGATTATCCGCTCGCTCGCACGCCGATTCGATACGATTCCACGATTTTTTGAACACCGTCCGCGAAGTTCGATCGATAGTTGCCGCGATACCGCGAGCTGTTTCGACGATCTCGAAGAAATCGTCGCTAACGAAATTTCCAGTTTACGTTGTTTGCAACGCGACCCACCCTCGAGAAGGGCGAAAGAACAGGTTCGAACGCAACGAAGGTTCGAGCCAAAGTCGACGTTTCCGCTCGATTGCCTGCTTACGGATCCAGGCGATCGTAACGACGCATAAATTATTTGCGAACGTCCCGCGGAGGGGATTGCACGTTCGAGCGAGCGGAAACGCGAACGAAGCGACGAAACGCGCGCGAGGAAGAACCGGAGTAACCGTGGCCGGAGAGACTACGCACGAGGTAGGTGGTTGAAATTTGTTTTAGGGGACCAAGGATTACGTTCGCGGGTGATCTCGTGCAAGAACGCCGTAAATTCGGGTGCTCGGTGGCGAAAGGGGTTGCCAACAAACGGCGGGCGCACGAAATGCCTGCAATTTGGGTAATGCGTCGCTGTAATGAGCCGGCGGCCGGTCTGGAACCTGCGCGTATAAATATGCTTTAAAGATACGGCTGTCCGGCCGCGCTCCTTTTCCCCCCTCACCCCTAAGAGAGAAACGATTTCGTGTAGCTCGATAAATCAATGAAATTGCCGAACCGCGTCTCGAATTTATACTTGAGATAATACTCCCGCCCCCGGGTATGAGTTACGGCCGTGGGACGCTCGCGATAAGGACACTTTTTTACAAACTTACGACGATCGTATTCTTAACGACCCTCTACATTCGTCGCTCTGAATGCGAAAGCTGTTTCGCGAGATTGCGCCGCGAGATACAGACCGGGAACGAGATCCGAAACCATCAACCCGCGTTTGGATATCTTCGAATCCTCGAAGATACGATCGTGAAATCGCGGAAATAGCGCGGACAGTTCTTGGATAGTGGATACATATGGGAAGCTTTCGTTCGTAATATCGACGGCTATGGTATTTTATCTAATTTTATGTTTCACCAAGAGTCCCGTACCCCTTGTTCTCTGCGCGCGCTACAATTTTCCGGTCGCGAAACTGTTCCCTGTTTTAAAATCATCCGAGAGTATTTTTCGGAGAAATGTCGGTCGATTAAGCTCGAAAGCCGAATGCCGGTTGGTCGGCCTCTGTTGGCTCTTACCTGGGATCGTTATCGCGGCGCTGGGATATTAAATCCGCGAAGATCGCGCTCGAACGCGCGTCGCCTCGCATCGCGTCGATTTCAACGTTATTTCGTTAGGGCGTTAATAAATCCCGCGAGCCCGGGAAAAACGGACGAGTTTATTCGCACAGAAGCCGGAGTCCCGATTCGCTGACCCGAATTTACGAACGTGTTATTTTGAACGGAAAATTGGCATCACGGTGAAATAAAATTTAATCCCCGCCGACCGGGTAACTCGTCCCTCGAACGACCGAAAATAAACTCGAGCGACGTCCGAGTCAACATCGAATGTAATTTTCCCGGACAGCAAGCACCGATACACGCCGCGAACGTAACGATCGACTCCTCCGAGTAAATCATCCGGTGAAATAATCTCCGCGGAGATAGCGAGTTTCGGGCAACTTTAAATCTCGGAGAGAGCGAGCGATTTTCATGGCGGAAGGAAAAATTCGATATAGACCCGGCGCGGGCCCCGCGCGTCAGAAATACTTACGTGCAATATCGCACTGTTTGGCCGAGATTTATCGTCCAAAACGGGCGCATTCAAAACGGTACTCCCCTCCCGCGTCCATAAGCGGATACTACTATTTTATGTATCGAGAAAATGCCGCGCGTATCAAGACAAACTGGCGCGCGCCGTGTGCGCATTATTTCAGAAACGTCGGCTCGACGTTTTACTTTTTCAAAGTAATGCCACTCTCTTTCTCTCTCCCGCGTTTTCTCTTTTCGCATCGCGTCGCGTCGCGTCGCATCGCCCCCGCCGCGTAACAGCGTGTAAACATATTCCCAACCGTTGGACGAGTGTCGCGCGAACGCAACCTGCGCGTGAAATATTAAATCCTCGCGAGAGCTCGGTAATAGTCGCGAGCGAAACTCGACGCACGGATTTCGATGAAAGATCGTCGGCGGACCGTGTAAATTTCATCGAAACGAACAAAGCGCGGTCAAAGGAGAGGGGAGCGGCTAGGATTATCGCGAACGGGCAAGTTTTCGCCGTGAAGCCGGTTCGATCGACGAGGAGAAAATTCCTGATAATTCAGCGATAACGCGACGCGTTGATCGATAGTCGTTCGCGCGCCGAATCGTCCGTCGGAAACCGGAAACTCTTTAAAGCGAACGCATTGATCAACGAGACACGTTCTATGGTTGTGCGCGCGTCGTTGTGTCAAAGCGAAGCGTCATATAGCGTTAATGTCGCGTCAAAAGCCTTGTTGATCTTAATTAAGTGTCTCGACTTAATGGTCGGATATCGATTAGTCGGAGGGGCTGGTAGAGCCGGCCGCGGGTTGGGTCAACGATCCCTTCTTGCGAATTGCGAATGATCGATGGCGAACGTCATCGGGGACCGACCACCGAGTGATTTATCGGTTTCGATCGCACACCATAATACGCGCCCCATAATGTCCCGGGCTCGTCCTTTAGGGCGCACTGTCTTCGGGTTCATCCATTTCGAGCGAAACGACGGCTCCTTATCGACGGTTATATTTACGAGAGTTCCGCGCGATGGCTCGTCGTCGCCTTCGCGTTTCACGGACACGCGAGGGGATTTCCGAATTATGAGAAACGACGAGGGAACCGGCGAAGTGCCGCGCGTTCGAACGACCAGGATCTCGCGTGGCTTCTTCCCGCGTACGAACGAAGCGAGAGGAACGACGTCGGGACCGCGAACCGTCCTTCACCTCCGAGCGACAGTTGCAAAATTGTTGTTGCTTCGCGGATGGTGTTCGCGCGACTTTCCGGGATATCGAGCGGAATCTCTTTAAAAGCAGCGAGAAGAATTCTTTCCCGCGAAACTTTTCTCGTCTGCCCGACGTTCCGACCAACTACGTCGCGGCAGTACCTTTCCTTCCAATATTCACCGTCCGCATATGCGGCCCGAGAGCTGAGATACTGCGATCCAATTTGCATATCCCACCGTCTCTATGCGAGTGAAACGCGCGACCGAGAATCTAATCAAAATCCCAGACGATGATAGACGAACAAAAAGTACATCTTACGCGCGTGTAGTAACTGTAGAATGCGTCTCGTGTCTTATGCCATCCCTCGTGGCACCAACGGAGAAAAACTACCAAGAAATTTCGCGAAACGTCACCGGTAATCTTAATAACCCGGACGGATAGAGTATCGATCCCCATCGTTGTCGCGGTTCTCCCCCTAAATCGCGTTTCTAAACTCGGATGAAAATCGAAGAAAGTAAGTCGCGCAGGATTCGACCGAGAGGAATTTCCTCTTTGCCACCCGCTGATACGATATCCCGCCATGTGTTACGATCCCCGAGCAGAGTTTTATCCGTCCGCGCTATCGATTATTGCTTATAGCGTTACCTTCCTAATTCCCGATCGACCGACTTACTTACCCCTCGCGTCGTCTTTCTTCGTATTTCACGAACCGTGATACCGCCGCGAGATTCCGTTCCTCTTTCGTCGGCTCCATCCATCGAAACGAAAATCGACTTTTAAACCGAGCATTCGACAATCACCAGCCAACCACCTCTCTTTTTTTTCAATTTGCGACGTCGAGTAATCGTCGCATCGGGCGAGAAAAATGCGACGCTTCGACGCTCCGAAGCGATCCTATTTCCGGTCTATCGCCATCGAAATATCCCTGCTAATTTCACCGATACCACCACGGTCATTCCTATCTGCATTTCGATCAAACGCGCTATACGCGTCGTCCGCCCTCGTAGTTATCCCGACACGCCCCGCCTCGCCCGATCTCGTTCCGTCCCTCGCGACAACGCGCCTACTATCTATTTAATATCAGCGACGGTAATTTATGTCCTAATTAATACAGCACCCGGTCCGCGAACCACTGAACGATTATCGAAAACAAAATTCAAAGGACCACGAGCGCTGGGGACGAATCGTCCGCAACGGTACGCCGGTTCCTGTAAAAGGGAAAAAGAAAGATCGCTCCGTAGAGAGGACCCGTTCCGAAGATTCGCGATTAACGAAGAATTATTCTACCCCACGTTCCACGTGCCCCTTAATTCGAGGTCGAGTTCTCCCTCTCCTTGCGAAGCAATCGATTCGTACGTACGACGATAATACGTACGTATACTTGCGCGATAGTGGTTCGTTACGATTCTTCCACCGAGCCGGTTATTATCCGTTTGAACGAAAAAATAAATAAAAATCGAACGGCACGACCGATACGTTTTCCGAGTCGGTGTTAAATTCCGCTGTAACGATACGCTCGAGTGCAAATCGAGCGGGCTACGATGTCCAGGGACGAAAATTCCCGCAAAAAGCTCGCCGACGGCCACGATTGCCGAGAATATCGCGGCGAAGCGTCTTCGAAGCGTGGACCGAACGATAAATTACGCTCGCGCGACAGCTGAATTTATTCGCGGATTATCGCAAGCTTCCGTTCGACCCTCCTTTTCCTACCGCCTCGAGGATCGCGAGGAATCGCCGAGGCTCGGTCCGGGCTCGACGAGAACGTATATTAAAATTTGTCCGTTGGAACGGGGAACGAAAAAGGGTGAAATTTAAGGTCGCCGAGTCGAGCGTCGGGCGTCGCGCGCTCCCATTCAATTTGCCGACGATTACCGCCGGTTCGTGACCCGTATCTATCATTCGACCGATCGACGGGCATTAGCCGCCTCCTTCGTCGCGCAGACCGCCTGGACATTTTTGAGAAAATCGCTGCTCGCGAACAATCGAAACGATTAACGTTAACCTTCCTAATTTAACCGATTTTATTGGCCAGCCGGAAATCCGATTAACCGGGTTAGTAACCGAGTGTTCGGTCGATCCGTAGCACGGTCACGGTTAACCTAATACGCATACATTACCATTAATCGGATAATAATAATCACGATTTAACTCTAAACTCGTTGTGCTCCGTTCGTCCCTGTTAAAGACAGCGTTTATTGCATTTAAAACAACACCGATTACCTCGAAATAACAAAATTTAATTCAATTTACAGAGGAACGGAAGATAATCCGAACGCTTTCTACCCGATCCAATTTAATCCCCGGTCAACTGCGTTTCGTTCGGTCAACTCCGGTCAATTACAGCACGAACGTAGCCCAAAAATATTCGGGAGCCGTTCGGATCGCGAAGTTCGAGGTATATTTGTCCGTGTCGGTGAAACGGAGAGCCGTGGAAAAAATTTCAACCGCAGCAGCAGCAGCAGCAGCAGTAGCAGCTCGGAAACGTATAGTAGTTTCGCGACGATTAAAATTCCACGGAGCGAACGGTGTTAGCGTTCTATTTATTCTTAAATGGCGTCGATACGTTATTGCTCGATCTTGAACGCATCGCGCGAGAGGAGAATCTTTCCCGAAAACTACGAAGAGCGAGAGAAATAAATATCGATCGAAACTTTGGACCCAAAATATCGAAGAACGTCGTTGCGAGCAATCGGGTTCGTTCAATCAACGTAACAGTGGACGAGGAAAGTGTGCTCCCTAATCGGCTCGAAGCGATGGATAATTTTTGTAACGAGCGCGCTTCCCCGTGCGAGAAAATAATCTCTCAGAAACGTCGAGAGACGGACCGATCGATCCGTCGATTCACCGTCGAGCGTAGCGCGCGATAAATTTTATGCGAATTAAGATTACCCCCGAGACGTCCGTCGGGGGAGGGGAAACGTCACAGGGCGACGGGATTAAAGGAAGAATTAATCGATAGCCGCGAACCGGGATGCGCCGTCAATCTGACAGCTCATTTGCCGCGTCTGGCCGCCGGAGGCTGCAACTTTTCACGCTTCCGACGGTAGAGAATCATCGATGGCTGGCCACCCCGTCGATTCTATTTATCGACGAGCTAATTAAGGGCCGCGACGTAACGTTGACGGCCGCCCAAAGTCGCCGGTTCGACCGGGCAACCTCATAATGGGTAATTACGGCCGGATCTACCAGCGAAACAGCTGCTAATTAACCGAGCCTTCCCGATGCTAGACACGTTCACGTCCGTTGCTCCGGCGTGTACACCTTCGCGATTCTCCCTCCCGAGTTTCTCGACCAATCGTCCTCTATCGACCCTCGATGAATTTCCTTTTCCCACCGGTCGCGAAGAGGTCTGCTCGCAGTTTTCCCGCGTCTTCCCGCGTCGTTACCCTGTCGTCGCGGCCCCTAATTGCGGAACCGTCCGTTTCATCGCTAATTACCGCGTCAATTAGATGCAACGACGCACTCGAGAATTAGAGGTAGCTAGGTGTGTTCAAAGTATGCAATTTTCTCGGCCGGTCGAGAGACGCGGCTCGAGAACCGTGAGTCGGGGCGTCGAGAGGCAAAGAGGACCTATGGAGACCTCCGAGGGAGCTCGTTATCCGTGTGTACGAGCCGAGGCCTCAGACAAACAGCCTCATTTGTCACGCGCTGACCTCCCCTGCCGACCTTTCTCCTTTCCTCCGTTTCCTCGTCCCGTGCCGCGGCCAGCCGGCTCCGCTTCCACCGTCTATAGTATACCGTCCCCGACAACCCGACGACGACCGTCCGTCCCTCCCTCGAAATCGCGAAACGTGCCGTGCGAGCCAAAGTGTTTTACACCCGTCGAAAGTATAGTTCCGCGAACGAAAAGAGATCCCACGTGGGAGTGGCCCGAACGTGACGACGGGAAACCGAGCTCGGTGAAAACGTCCCGTCCGGACTCGCGAGAATCGTTTTCGAATCGTTTCGAATCGACCGATTCCTTTCTCTCTCGATCGAAAACGTCAACCTCGGTTACGCGTTGCGAACGTCTTTCCACACGCCGGGAATTAACGCGTAATTTTCCACGCGAGAAAATAACCCAACGACGGAGAACACCGGAGGAGCAATTTTGGAAGAGCAATTGCTCCGTTCTAGGAAAGTCGAGATCGGAATTGAACAAACGGCAGGAATCGTTCCGAACGAGACGGAAAAGCCGGCTAGAACGGTTGCCTCTCGTTCGTTACTCGGACGTCTAATAAGAAGACGGGGGAAAAAACAAGAGGAGAATTTAATTGCACCGTGCACGTCTTTTTGCATCGATGATTCGTTCGCCCGAAATCGTTCTACCGGACACATCGGAGTCTTTTCCTCGTGTCCGCTCTCGCGGAGAGGTTAAGAATTAGTTGTTTTAAATAACTAACGGATCTACGGGCGATCGTAGCCACGACGAAACACGAGGAATTCGAGATCGTTAAGGGTAACGACGATGGTCCTCGGTAATTTGCATCGAGAATCGATCCCTTTACCGATTTTCGAAGATTATTAAATAAAAAAGGAGAAACGTCCCAAGTTCCGGTAATTACCAGCAGGTAACACCGATTTTACGCTAGAGTTGAGTTTAATCTTCGTCGAATCGTCCGATAAAGAAAAATTCCCGGTGTCTCGTTTGATATAAACGCGGCCGTGCGGAGCGCAATTCTTGGCCTCGCCCTAATGAACGAACCATAGCGAACAATTACGCGGAAGTAATTTCTTAAGCTCCGAGGAAAATTCCAATTAAACGACAGTCCGTGCAAGTAGCCCAATAACGGTATTGCGTAAAATACTGTCGACGAGTCCTCAAAGTTTCGATTCCCCGGGATCTCGAGGACCATCCTTCCCCCCGGTATTGATTAAAACGTGCACCGGTTCATTTGCGAACCTCGCAAATTCATGAAAACTTTAACCAGATAGAAACGCGAGTCGCTTTCGCTGATAATATTACGGCGAGCTCGCCTTTCCCAGACACCGACCGACCGGAAATTAAAATGATCAGGGACGGCTTGTACCGGTCATTTTAACTGTACGGGGTGGACGCGTTCACCTCGGCGCCTGACGTTCGTATACGTAACAGAGTACACACGAACGAAAAGAAATTTTCCATCGATCGAGAAAGCTGTATCGTTTTTAAGTGGGATATGCGCGACCGTAATTTTTAATCGAGCGTTGCGCGTATCGCTCCGAGAGCCAAGAAACGACATCACGAACCGCCATTAACGTCGTTTCTTTCCCCGAGCGTCTCTCGAGGATCGACTTCGACGTGGAACCCGCTCTCCGGTGGCAAAAATTCACTTACAACTCGCGAAGAAAATACCGACACGGAATCGACGTCGTTGCGAATAAATGCAAACGAAGGTGAACGTTCGAAACCGTCGAAAGGAATAATTCACCGCGTAGAATGCGTCATCGACCACGAGAAAGTTCGCGAGCATCTACCTTCGAATACGCTCTCGCGGCATTAAACGCGTTTAGAGCGGAAACGTCTATCCGAAGTATACGGCTCGAAATCAAATGCCTCCCGAAGCAGCGCCGTACAAACCGACTCGTCTGATCGATGTTCTGAAATTCCTGCAAATGACGCCACGCTATGGAATCGACGCTACACCGCGATAATGCGTCAGGTCCTTAATTAAATCGATTCGACTGATCGGCAAACGTATTTCAAACGCCCGCGCGGCTCGCGGTGTGCCGCCAACGTGAATGGTTCCGATCCATAAACGAACCTCGACCGTAGAACGTAACCGGACGTTTCTCTTTTTTTTTTTTTTTTTTTTTCAACGACAGCCCTCGAGCGATAAAGATGACAAATTTTGGCAGTAATTCCGCGACAATGACGTATACTTTTCCCAGCGTTCGAGGCTCGCGCGCGATCCAGTGTTTCTCAAACGTTTCGCGAACTCGAAACGCGTAACTCGACGGTCTCGGACCTGTTGTCGTCCGGTGTTTTTCGTAAATTAGGAATTAAACAGTTATTCCAGCTTCTTTCCGCTAACTCTTTGTCAACGCCAGGGGTTTCCGTTTCAGCAACGCGTAATGAACACTCCCGTCGAGGTATTCAACGGAACAAAGATCGCCGTAATTAAAGGGATAGAATTGGTAATGCGATTATAACGAGTGTCGCGTTTACAGCACGGTTATGCCGCGTTATTATCGATCGTAAATAATTGTTGGCAGTATACTATACTACGCCGAGATGTATAATCGACTCGCATACGCGTTTCCCACGTACCGTCGGTTTCGCTCGTTATTATTTGTTCTCCGATAATTTATTTATCCCGGCTATTACAGAGCAATGGAATTAAAGTTTGGCAAGAGTAAATTGCCCGGATGGTAACTGCGCGCACACCGGCGTAACGACGCGCTAGAATTGCGATTTTATTGACGGGACACAGACCGATAATCTCGATTGCATTTACATTAATCTGCGCGAACGATGATCTAACGATCGATAGTGGCACAGTACCGTACTTTGTCCGTTCTCCCTCAATGGCTCTCCCGCACGTAACGCTTCGAAATCGAGACTTCAAAGACATTTTCCCGTTCTCCGTTCACAGAATTGGGACGGAAATCGCAGCGCGAGCGACACGTTACAATTAGCCAGGGCGCAAGCGATAGCTAACCGCTCGATGCGTTACTAGACGTCGTTCAACATCGATACTCTGATTACCGACTAATCCCATGATACGTCGTTCGATGATTTCATAGCTCAAACCGATTCAATGTATCTATGTGCGTGCATTAGCCATCGAATCCCGTATGCGTTTAGCCGAAAACATTCCGAGTTTCGGACCGTTAGGTAATTAAACGGAATAAGGCAACAACGAGGACCGTGCGATCGATCGCGACAAAAATCATCCCCGTCTCATTGCTTCCGTAATTTTCAACGATTTCTTAATTAATTTACAACGGGTCGAACGCGCCCGCGGAATTTACGACGGAACAAATTTGCGTTTAATAACGAATTAGTGGGTTTCGGAGAAATTATAGTTGGCAACAACTTTGTGCTCTTTCGAATATCTCGTTAAAAGTGTTTTGTACCTGCTAAAACTCGCGCAACGATATTACGGTCAGCTCGTTAGCCGTTACAATGGATACGTTGCGTCGGTGTACAATGACGTTATACTCCGGAGAACCACAATCCGATTAAATAAAGCTCGCTTATGTTTTCGCAAATTTGAGTGCTCGAAACGAACGAAGGAACGACGCGAGACCGTAAACGCCCGTACTTCGAGATCGACCGTATAATTTCGTCCACCCTGTCACTCGTTTATATTAATCTCCCGTTCTCAGGATTCGACGAAAACTTCTTTTCGCGAATCGATCAACCGCGAACCCTCGAAGGAATCGCTAATCGAATCGAGGCGTCTTCGGTGCGAGAGTCACGTTCGATTGTTTGCTGGTCGAGTAACAATGAGAAAGCTTTCGCGAAAATGGCCGCGACGTTTTAACAAACTGTCGCAGAACGAAACGAGCCGCCGTAAAAATGTTCCGATCCTCTTTTTGCAGAAACTACCAACAGGTCGAAGAACTTCATGAAAGTAAAACACGACTAGCCAACGCTATGAAAGCGCCGCATAATATTAGCATAATTTTCGCGTTGTACGAAGCATATCTCCATGATAGAGCGCGTCAAATATCGCGAGACCGACGAGCCGCGAGATTGATGGAATTTACGTATTTCTTTTTCCTTTTACGGATCGTATAGTTATCTCGCAAAGTACCGTTTCAAACTTTGGATTAAAACGTGGCAACGATACGTTCCGAGCAACAATGTTCCGAAACGAGTACCGAGGAGAAGACTTTTATTCGCGTTTATAATCGATTCGTGAGCAACGTCAAATACGATTCGACGCGAATCCACCGATTGAACTCCGAGACTTTTCCGGTAAATTCTGTCTTTGACGCGACTAATCGGTTCGTATTTAATATCGGTCTTCGTGCTCGAAATATTACTCGCTACCGAATCGAGCGAGAATTTAAAATCGAAGGAAATCCAGCGAGTAATCGATGCGATCGAAGCCGTTTCTTCGAAACACCGAAGACGAAAGGGGACGAACGGTTACGTTCGTAGATGGGAGAAAACGAGAGCGGGAAAGTTTCGCGAAGAAAACGAAACGCGTTGAACGGAAGCAATCTTTGTACATTTTCCCCTATAAATATGAATCCGTGCACTCAACAGGATGACTGTGGGCTTCTCGTGGCGAGTCACGGACAACGGGGGCCGCAGATACGAAACAATGAACCGCTGACGTCCGAAGAGCTTTCGCGCAACGGTGCAGTCTCGTGTCCAGAAGAAATTTTCGAGAGAAAACAACGATCCCGTCCCGTCGACCCTTGTCTCGTTTAGAGCCCAGCCCACACTACCGAAACGGAACGATCCTCTCTCATCTACGTTCCCCTTTTTCGCCCCGCTTTCTTCTCGCCCTTATTCCCAACCTGGGTCTTCTCTTTTCAACGAACGAAACGAATGAAAAATATTAAACGGGCCGTGTTGTTCCCTTGGTCCGTGGCCCTTTGGCCGTCAGCCGAATTCTTCTCCATGCGTTACGTACTTACTCCGAAAGGATGTACATTAAGGAGAGGCAAAGTGAAAACCGGCATTACCGGAATCGCGAAACGCGTTCTAGGAAAATTGCGCGCAATCTCCTCCGAGACGGAGATCCTCCGGTTACTCGGCGTATCTCCGAGCTTCGTTCGCTAACGGATTTGCAACGTTGGATCAACAGATAGAAAAGAAACTCGTCCGAGCTATTATCTCCGATTTCTCTACGGTGTCGTCGCGACGGAGTACCTCGCACGTAAGAAAAATAGATAATCGAGACGAAGCGATTATACGCGCGGCCTGTCTAACGACTCGAACGAACTCCAAGCAGACCGTTAAATTCATCGAATTAATCCCCCAATTACACGCGAAATTGCGTTAACCTGAAAAGTTTCCGAGGAAAGTGGCGGAGCCCTCGCGAAGAATTTCATTTAAAAACCGATAATTCGATTGTAGTCGGTACCCGAACTTTGATCAAACAGCAGAAAGTGTAACAGAGTGAATTTCATTAATAGATGTCGCTTTTTAAGTCGCTGAAAGGCTAGTGCCATTAAAAAATTCGTTCGTTCGTGTTCGTTGGCGTGTAAGTAATCTACGGGACAAGCGGTGGAAATTTCAATTAAATATCCTTTTTAATACCGAGATACGCAAGTCGAACTAATTTAATTAATTTTCCACGCGCGACGGGAGAGAATGCAGACACCGGGATAATTACCGGTGGAAAAGATGCGCTTCCTCGAAATCAAATATTACCAAACATAACGCCCTTAATTACGCGCTTAATTGTGTTCTCGACGCTGCGGCAAAGATTCTTTCGAGCATCGCGGTGTACAAAATTTCAACGAGTCTCGTCGATAGACCGTGGATTTTACGCATTTACGGTATACACAAATGCGGAAAGGTATGCTAAATGTATTTTAAATATACGTACTTATGCAAACTGGAATATTAATATCGCTGTATTAATTTATAAAGTACATTTCGCGTACATTTCGTACACGTTTACCATATTAATATACACCGTAAATGCATAAAATCCACGGTCCGTTTCATCGACGAACTTTGTAACAATTGTAAGGGTCTGCTCGCGTCTACAGCAAAATTTTCATTACCGGCGACCCCCGACCAACGAAACCTCCACGGAACCACGATTTATTTCCCGACCTTTTTCGTTCGATGTTCCGATATCGAAACTCTAATCGAGTCGATCGTTTCGCACGGACGCACGATCTTCTTAATTTTTCATAATAATAACAATTACACGATACGTCTCGTTCGAAATTAGCATCGCGCGTAATCCAGATAATACACCGGTATATCCCCTGCGCGAGCAGAATCGATCGATGAAACGTCGCCGGCTCAATTAGCGTACACGCAACATTTTCGCTCCGATCTCGTTCCGAGCTGCACCGCAAATATTATTCGAGCTCGCAATTCACCAAAATCGGGCAAGTCATTTGCAACGGGCCGCAATTCTCGCTTGTATTCGGCAATTAATTCCCAATCAGAATTCTAAACCCTGAACGGAACATTTTTTCACCGATCGTCCGTCACTGTTTCCGATCGAGAGACAGAATGAGAGAGAGCGAGAGGGACCGCGGTGGAGGGAGAGAGAGAGAACCTTTCAATCGAAACGCGCTCGCGTTCGAAAGAACATTTAACTACGCTCCGTGTAATTTTCGGTCGGTCCAAAATTTCTACCCTGCAATTTCAATTCATGGATGACGATTCGTTGATCGGACAAACGTTACCGACGAAACAATTTCGTGTCCGAGCGCAGCTCTCTTCAGACGGTTTTCCTAAAATGGCGACCGCGTCGATGAAAACGTCGAAACTCTAAAACGGGATATCCGTCGGCGAAATCATCGCGACGGATAAAAAAGAAAAGGAAAAATTCCAAGTAACATGGAATCGATACCAAGGAACGACAATTGCGTCGGCTCGCGGTGTATTCATCCGGTCTGCCCGAATCCAAACGCCGAGCCGCCGCACGACGAAGTGATCCACGAAATCGGGAACACCCTCTTGTCCGTGAAGATACCGAAGAGCGCGAGACGATTCCAGCAGGACGAAACTGGGCGGGAATCGACGCAGAATCTGAACTTCGACTTTGATTGCGCGGACGCGGAAGGTACGGCGCGGTTTTCTTCGAAATATGAAGCGTAACGACAACTCGATCGAGAGTGAACGGTTTTCTCGTCCAGGTCAGAAATGCAAGTCCGGCTGCACGAAGCTCCACGTGATACCGGACAAGCAGATGCCCCCGAAGCAACCCGAGGAGGAAACGTTCACGCTGAAAACCGTGAGACGAATTTTGCCCAACGACGGCCTACGAAACAAACTCGAGATCCAATACAAGGGCTCGCGAAATTACGCCCCTCTGCCCGATCTCGGTCCACCACCGCCCATAATTGTACCGAAACAGAAACTCGAATCGAAGAAGAAGCGCAAGCGTAAATGAATAAAATAATGATGCACTGAAACGTAATTGCGCGCAACGGAGGAGATTAAAGCGGACGAAAGAACGCGCGAATTATTAACGAGACGGCGAGACGCTGAGAACGTGTAACGAGAACGAACTCTTAAGGTAGAGGAGACGGGGTGATGCATGGTTTCCTTTCGGTAGGAAATCTCTTTGAAAACTTTATTCGCGCTGAAAAAATTGACGAGAAAGAACGCGAGCTCTTAAGACTTGAGGAAAAATAACTAGCTCGATACAAATTAGTCGCAGTCTCGACGATACTCGATGAAAGGACAGTTAGCAGTACCGATGAGAATTTACTTCGATAGTTGTTCCTATCGAGAATCGAAACGTTTCGGTGTCAAGGAGTACGTCGATGGTCCCGTTACTTTGGATCTCTCGTGATCGGTATCGGTAACGAGTCCAAGACGTCCACGGTTGTCCGTTTCGAGGGATCGAAGGCTCGTCTCGTAGACACGAAGCGTACGTCTGGCCCTCTTCGGGGATTTACGAGTTCAGCGCCAGGCTAAAACGTTCGCCACTTTGTCGTGAACGCAAGGGCAACTGGGAGACCGAATAATGGAACGATAAATCACTACTGTTATATTCTTGCGCGTCTTGGGGGACGATAAATCATCGCGCGCACCGAAGGCATACGGACCCGCCGCCGCGCCCGTATTAAACGTTTTCGGGGCCACTGTCAGCCGCGGTGGCAGCCGCGGGAGTCTTTTTAAGCCCGGCTTTAAGTTCCGTCCGCTTCAATGAATCACAGGTATCTACGAGTAAGCACTTCCATTTGGACTTTAAGCTCAGGATAGAACCGGAGAACAAGGAGAACAAGTGGGGAGTAGGAAAGGCAAATCGCCATCGCGCCAGAGATACGCAAAAAACTGTAAATCCGACGCTACACGGGGGTAAGAGCGCGCTGTATTAATGGACGCGAGGGGAAACCCCTCGAAAAGACTCTCGGCGCAATAACGACGAAACTCTTCTTGCGAGTTCGTTTCGAAAAAGTTGGATCGATAGAGTGGTCGTCGCCACCACCGCCGCCGCCGCCGCCGCCGCCACCGCCGTTGCAGCCGTAACCGTTTTTCGTTTAGTTCTAAAACTGTTGCAAATGGACACGCGAGGGAATCGGGGGAGAAACGGAGAGCTTCGACGAAGCTCGCGAACGAAACTCGAAAAGTCGCGCGACGTCGAAACGCTCCGTTTGTCCGCGGATTCGCGACGCTCTCGACGATTGCAACCGCGTACGAATATACCAAGGGATTTCGATAGAGGCGCGGAAAACGCGCGTCGGAACACTCGACGGAAGTACGCATCGATTCGTCTTTGCCGCGCTGCAAGATCGATTCAATTCCTAACCGAAACGAAGAAATTTCGTCGAGTCGAGGGAAAAGGATTCTTCGCGAAAGCTCGCGTGCGCCTGTGGAATTCGATCCGTTTCTTTGAAAATTGTGCAACCTTTATCCGAGCTATTTTTCATCGAATGTCTACGTGCTCGCTTCACCGTCCGGGGGCCAGGGAAAATCGTAATCTATCGTCGAGATAAATTCGTAAACGATAGGACGGAGACTCCGATTCTCGGATCGTAAACAGTTTATAGCCGGTACGTGCATCCATCCGGGCACCCTTCCTCGCGGTTTACGCGCGCCGGTGCATCGGGGATTCGACGCGTAATCGGGAACCGCGCGCGAAAACTCGTTGCCGCGCGCGAGATCGGCTCAACGATCGCAAACTGGCTTACCGTCGGCCTCGATCTTTGCCAGAGCTCGCGGAAACGACCGATTAACAACGACCTCGACGCATCGGTGTTCACGCATCGGCCGAGGGACCCATATTCGAGCCGGTTAACCGGTCTTACCGCGGAACGGGACGCGACGATCTTGATTTTAGATGGCCACCGATGGGTACTCGAACGGTCAACGCCGCGATTACGGCCAATTATTGCCCCGCTATCGCGATCCTCGCGACGTTTCCTGGAAATTAGACCAAATCGCATTTCCTTCTTGCTGGTGGCGCGATCGGGCCGGGCCGAGCGAATGGTCACGGTTAATCCACGAACGATTAAATCGGCGAGTTGGAAAAGAACGTTCGAAAGTTAAAAGAATTACGACGGGTAATCCGCGCGACCATCCGCTCGATCGATAGCGTCTAACGAGCGCGGCGAAGATCGCTCTCGATAATAATTACGCGGGCATCGATTAAGAGCGCGACCAACGGAGAATCCGTGATCAAAAATCCAGAGAGAGAAAGAGAGACGACAAAGTTTTCCCGTAGCCGAACACTGGACGTTTCGTTGGTCGATCGTTTCGCGCGAGTATCGCTACCGACTAAGCCGCTTACGCTTTAACGACCGTGAAACGAAGTACGGCTCCAAACCGGTCGAAAACGTCCTCGTGGGTCAAAGACCGCGAATTTCGACCGGGTAGCTTCTCGAACGTTCCACACCCCTCGCGACGAAAAGCAAAATTAGCGGCGCCCCTCTCCCCGAAAACCGATCCGAAAAGCGAGACCTCGAGGTACCTCCGCCTCGCCGATGTCTCGGTTCCGTCTTATAAATATTTATTATGCGCAAACAGAGGCGACGGTTCTATCAGAAACCACGCGACGAATTCGATCGTGAAAGCATTTGCTTGTACTTTGAACGATCGTTCCCCTCCGCCCGCCCCCACCCCGGTGCACCGTATAATTGAATAAAATTTAAATTACACCGTATTTCGCGCGACGCGAAACCAACGGGTGGTTCCCGCGTTGCATTTTCTAATTTCGCGCGTCCGTGTTCGAACGTATCTCCGAGGATTCGCACGGACGAAATTGTACGACAGTGTCTTTCGACTCGAGATAAGAATCTAATTCCAATTGGAGCGATAATTAGTAATCGGGGCATCTTTGCGCGATGAAACGTTTCGAGAAGCACCGGGCGAGTCTCGAGGCCAGGTACAAAGGGAATGCAAGCTCCGAACACGTACCCTCCGTATGTACGCGAGCTGAGATCCGAAAAGTTTGGTAACTCGAGGCTCCGTCGGGGTAAAGGAAACGAAAAGTAACTCGATCCCGTTCGATCCGGTTCGTTGTATTCCTCGAGCCGAGTCCAGTTCGGTCGAGGCGAGTCGAGTCGCGCGCGATAACCGAGAACTTTATCCGGACGCGAGATTTCTCGCGGAAAATACGGCTTCCACTGATTCCGAGGCGTGCCGGGAATACACCGAGGCTCGATTGACGTTTGACCAGCCCGTAGGCGATACGAAAATATACCGTAAATACACCCGGGTTCTTACCTCGCCGATCCTCCGTCCCTGGCTTTCTCGATTTTTATTTGTTTCGGTTCCGACCTACCCTCGAACGATGCGAGCTCGCTACGTGCTCGGGAAGAGTGCCGCATCGCGTGCCCGAACGTCGAGAGATTGCACCCTACGTGACGCTCGTGTCCTCGACGATTAAAATTAATTCGTCCGTCGTTAATGCTCGATCATGGCCCGAGCGTTTCGACGGTGTACACCGTGGCGAAAAATTCGCGATAGGAAAAACGTTCGGGGAAATTCCACGCCTCGAAGGACGAAAATAAAGACCGACGAAATCGCAGCGTCCAATCTTTTTCGTAATCGCGAACAAAATCCGAGCCACCCCCGTCGATCGGGAGTCGGCTCGTGAATTTTACCGTGGAAACTTTCCCAGTCCGTATATCCGAGGGTCCATGGTATAATCCACTCGTTGAATCGGCGCACGATGCACCGATACAGCCCGTGGCAATTCTGCCGGACAAACGTGCGACTACGCGATAGCGTGGGAACGAGATCGGGCAAACAGATTAAACGCGGCCGCGACGAGTCACGCAGGTGAGCAGCGATTGTGTGCATTATTAACGTAATCAGGTGCACCTGAGCCCCGCGCGCGAATAGCTTCCGACGCGGACCGGTTTACGCTAACGATCGCGAAACGCGTCGATTCAACGTTACAACGTCGGCCATCCGATGGTTTCCGATTGCACGGGAACGGAGACCGACGCTAATAAGCCGTTGATACGCAAAAATGATTGTACTCGAACGTTAACGTTCGCCGATTATCGCACGGTACGCCCGAAATCCCGGCGTCCCGGGTGCCTTAACAGCCCACCGCTCGAAACTTCTTCATGGGATTACGCGAATAATCGCGCGCGAAACGATTCTACGCGCGTCCCGATTAACCGACGATCGCCGCGGTTGTTTCGACTGCGTCGTTCGACGACACCATTGTCGCACGAATTAGGCAAACCGCGTACAACGGCCGCGAAAATCGCTTCGTTCCAACGAACCGGTAGTCCCCGTGTCGCTCGTGCTCGAATATCGCTCGATACGAGCTAGTCGACCGTGCTCGTGATCTTAATTCCTGCAATTTTTAAGCACCACGGAAAATATTCGACGCGTTCCGCGTTATCGGGACGGTTGTTTCTCTTCAACGGTGTCGGGATTAATTTTAAACGAAACGTTCGTCCGGTATCGAAGCGCGATAATGCGACGATTTTCGCGCGAATCCATCGTGTCGGAAAACGAGGAAAATAAGATCCAACTTCTGAGATAATCGATCGAACGAATCCTCGAGTAAAATCGAGGACTCTTCCGTTTTTAATAATATAGGTAATCTCGCGATTACAGCGCGTGTCGTAAAAGGGTGCATCGATTTCCCTAAGAAGATTACGCGCGACAAAATGGAACAACGCGACGGTCCCGGGTGCAATTTCCATTGCAGTATAATTAGTTACACGTCCGATTCGATGGATGGCTCTGGGTATTTACGCATTATCTACCTGATTTCGGTACAAAGTCGAAAATTGAATAGTAACCGTCGGCAAAGCGATCGGTTCGTTGACGTTTTCGGTGGATTTCCCCAGGTCGCCCGGACGGCCAATCTAAATTATCATAATTTCCCCGTAAAGGAGGCAACCTGCGTTACTTTCGCCCCGGTCCTTCTCGTCGCGTAAACGCGATTCCCTGCAAAGTAGACTACAAACAATAAAGCCAAGATTGTACCGACTCGTAAAAAGGATCGAATTTCGTCCCAATTTCCCCTCCGGCGAAGAAAACCGAGTCTCCCTCGGTGCACCGAACGAAAGCAACGGAAGCTCCGAAAGGGACTGTAAAAGGGTGAAGCGAGAGGAGAGTCGTAGGCAGATGGAAGATTCTTTCGTTCCGAGAGGACCGAGGCATCCCGGTGAAATTTCGGCCGAGGAAGGTCCAGATCTTACGCTCGCATAGTATTACAGGGAGCGGTTCTATTCTCGCCCCTCGTTCTCTGCCTCCTCGACGTGCCTCGCCACGGGAGAAAGAACGAGACGGAGATAGTTCTAAGCACGAGGCTACATTTGCATTTCTCGACACTTAGGTCCGAGCGGCGCGCCAGCGTTATGCAAATCTTAATTCGCCTCGGTGGAAAACTCGTAAAATTACCGAGCTTTTCCGCAATAGGGCTTCAAATTACTTGCACGCGTTCGAAGCCACAACGCCTCCGTGGCATTTGCCCGTGAAAGAAGAGTTCTCCGGGCGATCGCTTTCTCTCGATAACGATTACAGTTAACGGTGAATTTCATCGCCCCTGTCGATCGTGCCACGCGACGCCGATGCGAAACTGGTTAATTGTACACGGTGTGAAAATTGTACCGTTCTCGGTACGCTCTACTGTTTCTATATTATTCGTATTCTAATAATCGTACAGACTGCTAACAAGGTCTCGAACAAAAATGTAGCGTATCGTTTTGCACGCGACACGAAATAACTGTAAATGCAACGCCGAAACTTTCCCTCGGAATTCGCTCGTAATTTAGAGACACGAGGCCGACTTCGAAATATGGGCTACTTTTTCCATGCACGCTCCAAATAATGTAATTTAAAAAATGGATGACAAATGTTCATTTACGACAAGTTTACGTAGAATCCGTTTGGTCGGTTCCAATTCCCAAGCATACCGTTCGTCGATAAATTCTTCGACGAACGCATAAGGGACGGAATACCCCACCCTTCTGTATTCCGTCGTGTTCTCAAATATAAATTTATTCGATACCTGTGTATATTTGTAGATACTGCGACACGGAAAAATGCGCAATATTCCTATCGGTTTTTATCGCGTAGATTCTTTTGGTCCGATGTGATACCTGAAACGAGAAGTGACAAACGTGATGATCAATTCTCCGAAAAAGAAAGTCATTTTTATAGCTCTCTTAGTGTATTTGATCGCTAAAACGTTTGTCACGAAAATACCACTTTTCTTAGAATTACGAATATAGTCTACCTCTTGTTACAAAGCATAGGCAGTCGGCAGAATTTCGATTGAATCGTTCTCTGTGTTAACCTTAAAGCAAACTGATTGAATTTATAATCAAGTATATATTAATACTAAACGAAGACACCGATAGAGAATAAATAAAAATAGTAATAACGATTATGTGTTAGCATATAAAGACCATACACTTATCGCGTCAATTTCTTTGCAATGAATAACGACCAACGAAGGTTTAACCACTCACCGAAATACGTTCATTTCTAAATAAAATTCGAGAATATTTAATAATTTTGATGTGCTTCGATAAATTAATTTCGAGTAACACGACTAACTTTCTTTTCTTCCCTTTTTTGCTTCCATTCCGTTTAAGTGATCCTGAATTGTGAGTCTAAGAAGTGAATACGAAAGTTCGAAGTATTGTTTGGTAAGTCTTTCCGAAAACTGTAAGGCGCCTGTTTCGGAGTGTGAATTGCTAAGAATAAATGGAACTTTATAAAGTTTGATTAAACTACTTATCTACCTGTAGTTTCGTGTTGCTATAGTGTTTCAAGTTCCATCTGTACAAAAGAGAAAGATTTATTGGTACAATATTTTTTGAGTCCGATAGGTTTGATGGAACCACAAATGATATACAGAGACGAGTTTGCTACGTTTATTACTTTTACCAACATCGATGGTATAGACGGATATAGTTCCTGGAGTCATCGTTTTCGACGAAGAGGTCGCTTCGATACCATTAATACTTTACGAGGTCGGTATTTCAGATCATGTAAAACCAATATTCTTGCAAGACGAAATGTTTATTTTATATCTTATCTTTGACAAATGCACCCGACCGAATTCGTTTCATTTCCCGAAGCAACCAACTATATTAGATAACGCGCGAAAACAAAAATTCCGAGTTATTTTTTGATTGGTCCAAAGTAAGGCTCTGCCTTTCCTATTAACTCTTATTTATGAGGTGACTTCGATTACACTTTCTTTTTAAAATTTAACTTCATTGTACATAAATATCGTAATACAGATTTACATCATACGCTATAATTAAATTGCAAATCTTTGAACGTCTTTACCTTTTTTGATACATTCAAAATTTTGTTACCCTTTGGTCCACTCCCTCGAGATGTGTCATCGAGTCTTTGTACATTGGCAACACTGGTGCTTCTTTCCAGATGGTCTCTCCAGTGACTATAATTCGTAATAGTTAAAGTCGAAAAGTGTGGTTTTAAGCCAGTTCGTGTTCCTGAAATGAATTTTTAAACTTTGGTAAGGCCATGTACGAAGACGGGAAGGATCTTGTGCTCGAACGACGTTTATTTTCACACCGATAGCATTATTCGTTTGATCGATGTTCTCTCGAAAACACACCTTCCGTTTAACATCGGTAATTCGAAGAACTTAAAGTAAGAAAGGTTCATTAAATGCTCTCTTTTCTGGTCAAATTGTGCTCTGAAAGATGCGTACTCTAGGTTGTTTTCCAATTTTCCTTAATTATTAGTTGCGTTTACCCACATGATTCTACCGTAATATTATTGGGTGTGCTTACTTGCCACAGTCGTTCTGTTTTTAAGTTAAGTCACAATACAATTATTCTCAAAGTTACGTTGTTCGTCGGCGAAATAAAAATATAAATGATTCGAAGACCAATCGTGTTAAGGTCCACACCAATTTGATGTAAATTGTTCTTCGCAGAGTACGTATTGCTTGTAACGATATAGTCGGGGAATTAATCTATCAAAACGATTCTAATGAGTGACTCAACAAAGAATCGTTACTCGAAATTACTGAAAATATGTCTAGCTTTTTTCATGTTTCTGTCCAAAGAGTAATACAAATTTATGAAGGATTAATGTTTATTAACTCCACACTTAGTATTTCAATTGTTCGATTAACCGTAAGGTATGTTTAAACCTTGTTAGGTGTTACGGTTAAAAATGAACTTTTACTTTGTAGACGAGAGGCGATTGTAGCTTTGCGTTAAAAGCTTTTGTTCACGTTCGAATAAAAGTTACGTAATGGCAGAGTATAAGCTCGTAGTTGTGGGAGCTGGAGGTGTTGGCAAGTCTGCGCTTACGATTCAACTGATACAAAATCATTTTGTAGACGAGTATGATCCCACTATAGAAGACTCTTATAGGAAACAAGTAAGTTTTTATATCTGTCTTTTATCGTTGATAAAAACTTATTCAAGATCGATGATCGTAAAAATTATTACGTACGTATAGGTAGTCATAGATGGGGAAACGTGCCTTTTAGACATATTAGATACAGCTGGTCAAGAAGAATATAGCGCGATGAGAGATCAGTATATGAGAACCGGAGAAGGATTTTTATTAGTGTTTGCTGTAAATTCAGCAAAAAGTTTCGAAGTATGTAAATTTATTACTGTTTCTTAAAATTACTTTCTTGTTAGCTACAAAATTGGGTTCGAAGAGTTTAAAAAGGGGCTTGTACCTGTTTACTATTACAGGATATAGGAACGTATAGGGAACAAATAAAAAGAGTAAAAGACGCGGAAGAAGTACCGATGGTACTGGTAGGAAATAAGTGCGATCTTCAACAATCTTGGGCAGTAAACATGACACAAGCGAGAGAAATTGCCCATCAATATGGTGTGCCTTTTGTTGAAACTTCTGCAAAGACTAGAATGGGAGTAGACGATGCTTTTTATACTTTGGTAAGTAACTAGTTTTTTTACAAATTTAAAATATTAAGTAGAAATTAATTACAGCATATGATAAACTATATTTTTTGCAAATGTAATACAAAGCAATAATTTGCATAGTTATGACATATTTTTACTGTGGAGTGGAATTTAATAAATTGTAGGTCAGAGAAATACGGAAAGACAAAGAACATAAAGGTAAAGAAAAAAAGAAACGTAAGGGGGCAGGTAACTCGAGCCGTAGGAGACATCGATGCTGTTTGCTTTGAATCACTGAATAACATTAATTTTCTCGTTCGATACATTAATACAAAAATAAATTGTAAAAAGCATTAGATTATGTTCACTGTACGCACATTTTTGCAGCTTACTCTATAGACTATTGTAATAATTTACAAGCACAATTTTTTCTATACATTGGGAGGGAAAAAGAACAAAGTATGTAATAGTATAATATTGCATACATTTTTACTCTTGAAGTTCAATTTCATAAAATACATTATTTGTTCAACAGTCTGCCATATAACTCTTAATATTCCATTAGCAGAATAATTTTAACCCTTGATTGCATAGAATAGTCTGGATCAAAAATATTTTTAGAACCATCCACTTGTTTTATTATTAATTACTTTTAATTTAATGTATGGAAAAAGTATTATCCGATAAAAGAATTGCATAGTTTTAGGTATTGTGGATGGAAAAAGAAACATACAACTTATAAAATTTAACAACTCGTAACATATATACATTTCATACATGTTTTATTCGAGTAGTTTATAATTTTAAACGTATATTTAATTCGTTAATTAAATATGTCTTTAATGTTTACTTTTATACTCTACTATGCATAACGAAAAATTCTATTTGCCCAAAAAAAGAAAATATAAGCCATAAAACTCAAGGAAATAAAGTATGGATAACTCATTTTGTGCTGTGATTAAATAATCTTAAGCATGCCATGCTAGTTAGGTACTACTGTGATTAAGTATGCAATTTTGACATAAACGCCTATTTACCGGTTTAAGAGTACATAGGTTTGTTCGTGTTTCCTTTTCGAGTGCAATTGAAAACATATACTTGATATTTTTTTGTATAGGGAACGAAATAAGGTCTTACACATATAGAAAATGACACAATAAGTAATTAGTCTCTATAATGATGTGTTTATATGTTTACATTAAGTAAAAATTGGTAGGTACGAACTTATTTTGATCATTATACAAGTGTAAGAGTATCGTTTTTATCGATCATTGTTGTTCCAATGTAGAGTTAAAAACTCACCTTGTTATAAAAAATATAATTTAAGGATTACATCGCGCAAAAAAAGTGAAAGTTTACATTGATATTTGAATGCTTAAATGTACCTCTATCGTTATTATTTTAAAAAGATACTGCATTTTGTCATATTTGTGTATCTTTTTATCTTACCGTTTTTATATCATTATCATAATTTAATTTCGATAAGTAATGCGAGGATAAACACAATTTTAAGACATTACAAGTATCACTTGTAAACTTAGCTTTTATTATAATTATATACTTTAATATTTGTTCAGACAATAATGTCATCTCATTTTAACGAGACATGAATCTGTAATAAACTATAAAAATTTAATTTTTTCTACAAAACCTGCAATTGTAAAGACATTTTATGGAGCGTTTATTTGTATAAATGATCGTGTCTCGAGACTCACTGAATTTTCTAAATAGGCAATCCTATACTTCAGTCTTAAACCCTTTCCAAGTGATTTTAACATTCCAACAAGTTGAGCTTTCATCGTCCAAAATATCTCTAATTTCTTTTTTTATATAATGGGTACCTGTCACCTTTTTCATCTTTAGTTTCATTAGTTTTGTCTTTATTATTGCACTGTCCAAAGATCTTTCAATCTTACCATCTTGATTGTCAAACCTAGTTGCATCCACTAATAGAGTACCGAACATCGTGGGCAATTGTGGAGCAACAATCATTTGGAAGATCTTTTCACCAAAGGCCATTCTATAGGCTATGGAGGCTGAAGCTAGGTACCTGAATTTATGGATTATGAATTTAAATCTGAGTCTTATGGCCTAGGTACTCGTTAATAAGGCCAGAAAGCCCCCAATTAATTCTTTTTCTTTTTTACTACGTCATAGAAAGTAGCTACATCGGACTATACCAAGGAATGGGTGTGTGCAAATGTTATTCGATCTATGTTAATGAAATCTAACATCCGCTCAATTATAGTCGTAGACTGTAATACTAATATAACCGAAGCTGCACCCATTTCCTTATAAATACTGATGAATATGCATGAACCAGAAGAGAACGTTCATCAATTTGGAAATCATTTTGATGAAATTCGTATATATACGAAAAAAATCCAGCGTCAGGAGGATTTCTCCGGGAGAGCTATCTATCGATACATGCGCGGCTCTAGTCCTATTAGTTAAGTAAATATTAAGTTTTTTTTATCTTGGTCAACCATTTTAGTAGAAAAGCTTTTTGCCACTGGTATTATTAATAAATTACAAATTGCCCTAATATCCTCCACATCCATCTGTATTATTTTTTGATTTACTGATATTACTTTATTAAGTTCATCTGCAATCTGAACACATACAAATCCATAATTACTGTCAGGGTCAGTAACATATTTAATATAATGAGATATGAAATCTTTATAGCAACAAAATAAAAGCACACCCATGCCGTACAGTCAGGCTGCCCACTTTCTAATTTTCTTTTTCCTTTAAGATACTACCATAAACAATGTTCAAATTTTGTAATTTACTCGATAATTTATATCGGTTCTTCGTAACTTTTACAAATCTGCATTGCATGTACTCAGGTATTCCAAGATTCGCAATCAAAGCTGAATGCAATAATTTTCCTTTTACAGTAACTAAAACATGCTTGTATCAAAATTTTCATTGTGTACCATTTGTATTTTTATAATGGGTTAAGTACTGTTTTGTTTAGCTTATCAAATAAGTTAGTTGTCAATGTCGGTAGATTGTATTCCTGATCCAACTCTAATTCTTCTATAAGGAAATCAATTTCATTTCCTATTGACACCATTGCTGCTATAAGAAGTACTACTTTGTAAATTGAAAATGATAGAAACATAAATTACGACTAGTCCTAAATTTTGAACAATCAAGGGTTAAATGCTTTGCTGAATGATCTAAATAGTACAATTTGCAAATATTCTCGTATATGTAAACGCGTAAATTTGTAATTCTAGCTTTTCCAAATATTGAAAATGTGTGTATATAAAATTGCACAGCATAGGTGTTGTTATGTGTTCAAATTTGTAATAAAACTTGGTACAAAAAATGTTCGTTCTTTACATTCATTCGGTCTTGAATGATTGTTTTTAAATATTAATTGTAGGCCATCTATGCTGTTTAGTTTTATAATATTAAAGGAGCAATTGACAAATCTTTCATTAACTAATTGTCTTCTTACGGTATTCTATGTAACAAAAAATAACATTATTCAAATCAAACGGCCCTAAAATATAATTAAAAATTACATTTTTAAATCAAAGATTATACATCTGTGTTATATTCAAATAGGTTCAAGCTCTATTGTTCATCAAAATTCTAATAACATATAAATACGCGTATCGAAAAAAGTAATTATACGCATATTACATAAATCATTTTTATTCTCCTATTCAAAACGTGTTGTACGTAAATGAAAGGGCATCGTGTAAATGTATGTTTGTAGTAAGTACACTGGCTGATACAAAGCTTGGCAATGCGTCATAAGTGCATGTACAACGTGTTCCGAATTGACAGAATATAATCACCAATGTCATTCTATCAATCGGGAACTCTCATGCCTTTGTAACGCACTGTTACCGGCCAATGTAGATACATACGTGTATTCAATGTATTGATTCAACAATCAAACATACAGATTCTGACACAAACACAAATGTAATGTTACACGATTATTTTTTACTAATGAATTTCTGCGCTCGCATAGCACTCATTTCTAAAATCAACGTAAAAGAAATTTGTAATTGAATACACCTTATTCTCTATTAAGAGTAGTCTTATTTAAAACAATTTACGTCATAACCATATTACGAATTAACAGTATAACTTATACGTTGATGAACAATATAATACACTTTTTGAATGTGTCAAATATTATTATGCGAATGCATCTTAATTTTTTGTACTGAAAAATTAATGTATATTTTTGTTAACAGATTTTCTAAGAATCTTTGTATTAACTGAGTAGGATTATAAATTTAACATAATATTCGTCATTTAATGGCATGGTAAAATTACTACAACGATAAAAATATAAGGAATAGTTTATAAAATAATTCAAATTAATAAAAGAAACCATTTATACGTATAAAAGATGTAGTTTTTTACCCGCTTTAAATAAATTAAGCATTTTCTATTAAATAATAGAACTAGCAATCCTTTTAAGGAATCGGGAAACTGTATGTATATACAGTATTTTTGGTTTAATTTGCATTTATTTTCGAGCACCTAGGTAAATATAAAATCGTTATACGTCTATATGATTCTGTATGTCACTATATCACTGTCATGTGTTGCTGTTTACTATATGTATAAACTATCTTCTAATTACATACGAAATGGTAAATGTAGGCTTGAGTGTATACAATAATATATATGGCACGTCAGTCTGTACGTTTAATTACTTAAATCACTTAATAATTATTATTAAATACTACTGCGTAGCTGTCGTCAAATCTTATGAATTGTTTTGTTACGTTTGGCATTGTTCATGGCGAATAGTTTTTGCACTACCGTATCATTTCCATATATTTTTGTTTATGTTTACTTAGCATTTCAGTCACGGTCACCAATTGTTTTATTGTTGGCTAAAAGAATATGTGACAATTAATTATTTATACAAATATAATATATATGATTTGAAATATTGGAATATCACTCGTCCAAAAACTCACCTGCGTCTTTGATAGAACCTGAAGTTCTTTTAAATGAGAAACACAAATGTGATGCAATGTCGCTAAATCTCTTGCTGTATCTGATACACAGCTCTTGTTTCTTGGATCTGCACCTTCAGACTCTGGTTTCTCAGTTACATTCTACAACGTATCGAAATTAAATAATTTTTGATTCAAATTTTATTATACACGATTTAAGACAAAGATTAATACTTACAGATAACTGATCGAGAAAGACAACCATTCGTTCTTTGTTCTTGAGAATGAATGGATTTACTACTTCCATATACGGTTCTTTACCGCCAAATTCTACCAAATTAGCCAAATTTTGTAAACATTTTGCGACCATTACTAATGATCTATAAAAATATTTAATACAGATTAAAAAACAATTTATACAATCATAAAATTTCTTACGTTTAATATAAACCTACCCTACCTTGCAGCGGCTGGAGGTGGTGGTTCGGCTATTAAATTAAATGATCTAGGATTTAATATGGCAGGGCAGAGTAGGCGTAAAAATATAAATCCACTGACTACTCGCGTTCTGACTAGTCTTTCATGTGGCCATTTGGTAACAACTGCTTTTTGCAAGCATCCACAAATATATCTCAAAGTCCTTGGACAGGCGTCGGGACTCGTAAAAATGCTCAATGTTACTTCGTCTAAAACCTAAAATAACATTGATTTTGAGTTATCATTATTCAAAGTAGTTTGATAATAATTTCAGTTTATTTACCTGTAATAAAAATTCTGCATTACTGCATGCATCCTCTGGAGAATCCATTTTTGTTGGATTCAATTCACAGCTTTGCTTACTTTCAATCAATTTTACTATGGTATCGCGTAAAGCAGCTTTTAAAAACGAGGTACAAACTGATTTCATATATAAATCCATTAAAGTAGTTGTAAGGCTAGCAGCTCTGAACAAGGTTGGTGTTTCGTCTTCTTTGTCCACCTAAATAATATAGTAAATACTTGTAAAAAAGCAACGTTTATTTAATCAATTTTCTTTCAAAAGGTATGAATACAAATTAACTTACTTCTGCTTGATTTAGCGATCTTAGAAGGTCAGCTTCTTTTCTTTCGTGCCTAAACATATATATTTTATATGTTATTATTTTACCAAAAAAAAAAAGAAGAAAACAGTAATATCTAACATTTTATACATTTTTGTTTATACCTAAATATTCTAAGTAAACTATTTGCCAGTGGTACTCTATCCAAATGACACACATCCGCTAATGCCCTAACAACGTGTAATTCTGGGTCTAACAGCAATTGTTGTAATGGACTGTACTCTTCCGGAGGCATCGCTAGGTCATGACGATACCTATAATGATACAAACGCAAAAAAAAAGAAAATATAAAATAATAGCTACAATTCTAAATGTTTTTATATAAATAGTTTCATCTACAACAAGTGTACCTTATACGTAAACGTAGCACGCCCCATTCTCCTATTGGAGTCAACCCAGATAATGGATACCATTCATCCATCTCTTCTCCATTGGTCAAACTTGCTAATTCGATAGTCAATTCTGCAACCTCTGTATCTTTACTACGTTTACCTTTGTTGTATAACGTTAAAGAGAACGACATAACGTCAGGCGGTACATCCCTGTTAAATAGTTTCCAGTAGAATCAAGTATACGGTATTCACGAGAAGTGCTAGTACTTTTAGTAACCAATCATAATACATACTCTAAAATGAATTCTTCATCCCAGATTGGATGTAATCCAGTCTTAACTTTTGTGCGAGCAACTTTTACATTATTTAGAGCCACTATGATGAATGGGTTTGGTACTAGCTTATATGGAAGTCTATGTGCGTCTAAAATATGAAGATGTAATGAACGCAATTCACGAAGACGAGCAACTTTCGGAGCACGAGTAAGTTGTGATACACATAATGGTTTCAAGGCATTAATCCAGTCTAAAGCATTCTCTGAATTTGGAGCAGCCAAGTATGTTATCGTGGCCAAACATGGTAAAGCACGCTCAACTAATTGAAAGCAATGAGGCCTATCGAATACGCTTTCATGAACCTAAAAAAACCTATATTTCAAGAACGAATCTCAAGAATAATTTAACTATTATCATTCTTGTATACAACAAATACTTTTGACACGTACATAAGTTTTTTTAACAATGTTAGTATAATATTCATTTCTAAAATAACAAAATTTGTTAACTGATACTTCATTTAGTCAAAGAGTTATATTTACCTGGTACAAATAAGCACAGCTTAAATCGATAAGACCCTTGGGTTTGGTCCTTTTTGGATTGTCATATAAATACAAGTGAGTATCTGTAGCATCTACTAAAAGTACAAAATACAGGGCTTTCCACTTTTTGTTTTTCTCAGATTTTTTTTCTAGATATCCTTGCATTTTAATTCCTTTATTTTTCTTTGCTCCAGATTGTTCACGACACTCTCTAAGAGTTGCATATATTTTTTCTGCATGTTGTACCTCTCTATTAACTCTTACACTACCATCAGGCTCAGTCACCATTGCTTGAACCAAAGTGTGACCTTCCACTATTTGTTCTTTTCGGTATCTATACACAAATGTCATTAATAGGTTACAAGTTTCAAAATCTAAAAAAGTATTAAAAAGTATAAAAAAGTATTATACCTATTTATAACAGCATCAAGACATTCAAAAGTTCTGCCACCCATAAGATATCGTACTCCCTTTTTTTCAATCCTAAATCTTTGAATCTGATTGTTTATATGAAAGAAAAGTGAATAGTCTCCTGGACTATTATCCGAAGGTCTGACCTAAACAATAAAACAGATTTGTATTCTTAAACGTTATGAATTACAATAAGATACTCAATCAATAGAATATAAAAGTGTAACAATTAATAGAAATGATTTACATATACAACTTACTAAAAAACTTCCAGGTCCTGCTTTTACTAACATGTCAACAGCTTCACTTTTAGTGACATTGGGATGGAACCATGAGAAAACAGTATTAGGATCAATGGAATCATCTAAATCCTCTACTAACTCGCGGAAAATCAAGCCCTGTTCACCAGTTCTGTGTGCTGTGACCCATAACCAACCGTCTCCCATATCGTTGTGCACAAAAAATATGTCACCCTTCTGAAAGCTTAATTCATCCGTATCAGGCATTTTTGTATATGGCAGTATCGCGACAATTCGTTTTTTATCGTTTACTGGTTCAGGAGGTGGAGTAGGATGTAAAAGTCTTTCTCTCTTTAGAAGATCCGAGCAATGAGTGTAATATGCAACAAGGTCTGACAAGCTATTGAATTGTCTGCCACCTATAATAACAAGTATGTCCTCATTATTTCGTAAACAAATTATGATGATCGTAAACAAAATTGCATTTTAAGTAATTTCTATCATACCAATATAATAATCTCCACATACGGCAGTGATTCTAAAGTGATTAATGCCAGTTCTGCCTAAATAAGACAAAACATAACTTCCAGGCTTTCTGTCGCTTTCACGCACTAGATAGCTACCCATTTTATTCGCATCCCACAGTCTTTCCTCTGCTGTAAATCTATCTAATCTACCATGATACCACCTACAAAATCATAAACCAAACGTGATATTTATTAAAATTTATAGGTATATTAGAAATTTTATTAAAAATAATTATTGTATCAAAGGTTTTTATAAATCTGTAGTCTCACTGATTTTCCGGAGGAGCTGTTAATAATGTTGCATTAGCACTATCAGGTTCTTCTGTATCTTGTATATCGTCTGGTATATTTTCTAAGAAAGGATCAAATTCATTTTCTGCATTCATCGATTCATTCTGTCCACCATCTTCGCTACCAGTGCTAGGGGATCCTCCTTTGCTGTTGTGATCCATCTATAGATATAATTGAATAAAAATAAATGATGCACAGTTTTAAAGATTCTAACAAATTTTACAATATAAATGTGTTAAACATGTTTATATGGTGCAATACAAGACATTTTTTACACTTAGTGTAGAAAGAAAATGCTTTTGTTTTCACAGATAAGTATATATCACACTACACCAAATATAACATATATTTCTGTCAACAAAGTATAAATACCATTTGTGGATGGCTGCTTATAATTCTCCAACGTCTACGTTCTTCCATCATTTTCCTTTCTACCATTTACTGACCGAAAATATTGTCTATAAACGGTACCGAAAACACTTTTTTGACAAAATATTTAAAAAACAGAACGGAATTTAGGGAATTCACTGGAGATTTTAGAAACTATTATAAATTTTCGAACATGTAGTGTGGTCCCCTTCCTTTTATTTAGCTTTCTAAACTTTTCAGCGACAACACAGTAACGGATGAATAATACTTCGTACATACCTTAGCACTGTTCGACACGCTCGGACCTCCACGCACAAATTCTGCCATTTTCAGTTCACACACACCCCTTTCACGCACACACGTTTATGAAAAAAAGGAAACTTAAAGTATTAATTGAACGGCATCCGTTTTATTGCAATCCTCCTTGTCACGATTATTTACAAAGATAGTTTGTTATTGATATAAAATGTATTGACGTTTCTCAGCAGCCATTTTACTACTGCACGCGGTGGCTGCAGGATACAGATAGGCAACAGATTTTCGTTATCTCGTACAAAGTTTTTAAAACTATACTAAAGAATTATGACATGTTTTTAAAGTTGCTTGTTCACCGGTCTCAGCTAAAGCGTAAGTTGTATATGTGCATTGAATGCAGTCAAGATTTTTATAAAAATACTTTTATAAATGTAATACCATCGACATTGTATTTATAAAGAAAGTTAAACGTCTTAGGTAATAATGATTACGATCGTTATTAAATATGAGTAATAATATTTTTAGTTGTTACGAATTTTAGTACAAAATGCTCAATAAAATCAATGCAACGAAAACAAAGAAAGTGACTGTAAACGTTTAAGCTTATGCAAACGGATACATGGATTTATGCCGAATGAGGGGAAAATCACCAAGTACGCTTCTCTTTTCTCCTTTTCCTTCATGATACGATTTTGCTTGCCACGTGTCTAAAACGCCAGATAACTTGATTTAACCTTTATAATAGGTTATGAATGCAATGAACATATTAATACTGATAAAATACAAATCGTCTAATTTTAATATACTTGTACATATGTGAGTTAAATAAATAAAATGTTGATTTTATGTATAAGTTTTCATTTAAAAAATTCCATGATATGAATTTTCTAAAAAGTTGTCGATTCAATTAATAAATTACTACGAAATTAAAATATCGTTGAGTTGTTAACACTTCTTTAATCGTAATACTCGTGTCTAGCTTGGTTGAACTTCAGTCCATTATTAAAACGCAATTACACATACTTAATAAATAACAATTTAATTCGATAATTGAGAATTTATTTATAAAGAAAATAAACAATGAAATAATAGTAATTTACCGACGAGTATTCACACTGCTACTACTTTTTTTTACAAATTTTTTATTAACAACAATTCCACTTTGTTAATCTTTATTTAATATAAAAATATACATGATAATATTATACATTATACATAGTTTATGCATAATTGAATAAAACCAATGGTATCACTTCATACGTATAAGACCTTATACATACTGCAAATGTATGACTAAATAGAAACTATACCAGTTGTAACAATATTCTAACTGAGAAATATACCATCAAATAGAAACTAAGAAAAGAAAGAAAGAAAACTATTCGAGTTACTCAAAATTAATTTATAGCAGTGTAAAGAAGTTACAAAAATATTCTTGTATCTCATTCAATTAAAGATCCGTACATCTGTATATGATACAAAACTCATGCAAAGTGTATATTTATGTCAATTAACAATATAAATTCAGAATATTACAAATGTTTCCTAATTGCAGCACTGTTTGTGATGTAATTTACAAGTAAAGTATTTATTAATAGAACTATATGATTTAAGTCCTTAATACCCAAATAAATCGGTAGTTTTTTAACGCTATCTGAGGCTACTCGGCCAAGTTTGTCGAGGAATAATGTCTATTAACGTCACTAGATGGCGAACCTATTGATATTCTAGCAGGTTTAAATTGTTTTGTTACACAAACAAACAACTAATTCGAGCACTTTAGAAACCTAGGTTGAATCAATTGATGTATTTATACATGTCATTTGTTATTAACATGTATAAAAGGTATATTTATGTCAATCAACAATATATAGTAAGAGTTTTTGAAGTGTTTTCACATTAGAGCATTGTTTGTGATGCAATTTACAAGTAAAGTATTAATAAAACAGATAGTGATTCGATAACACAAATTAATTCTTTCTTAGCGTTTCAAGTACTCCAATTACCTATTTATTTATGTTAAAAAGCGATTTAAAGCTGCAAAAAAGCGCATATAGGTCATGAGTCGTCATCTGGTGACACAAATAGGAATCATTCCTCGACAAACTTGGCCGAGTAGCCACAGATAGCGCCACTTACTATAGTGCAACAAAATTATTTTATTAAACAATTTTGTAATCAATTGTTAGAAATCTTCGGAATCTTGTATAAACTGTGCTATTTATCCGTTAAATGTATTTTTTATATAAAGTTTATTATCATAAAATAATACAGTACAAAAAGTAATGATAATTTATGCAACTCTTCAGTTGCTAGTGACCCTACAGTGCATATTGATTGTTCTCTAGCGTCTCAAGTACTCCAATTACTTATTTACTTATTTTAAAAAGCGATTAAAAGTGATAAAAAGGGAATATAGGCCTTGAGTCGCTATCTGGCGTTGCAAATAGGAATCATTCCTCGACAAACTTGGCCCAGTAGCCACAGATAGCGCCACTTACTATAGTGCAGCAAAATTATTTTATTAAAGAATTTTGCAAGCAGTTGTTGGAAATCTTCCGAATCTTGTATAAATTGTGTTATTGGCGACTCATGATCTATATTCACTTTCTTGCAGCTTTATATAACTTTTTAACATAAATAAACAAGTAATTGGAGTACTTGAAACGCTAAGAAAGAATTAATTTGTGTTATCGAATCACTATCTGTTTTATTAATACTTTACTTGTAAATTGCATCACAAACAATGCTCTAATGTGAAAACACTTCAAAAACTCTTACTATATATTGTTGATTGACATAAATATACCTTTTATACATGTTAATAACAAATGACATGTATAAATACATCAATTGATTCAACCTAGGTTTCTAAAGTGCTCGAATTAGTTGTTTGTTTGTGTAACAAAACAATTTAAACCTGCTAGAATATCAATAGGTTCGCCATCTAGTGACGTTAAGAGACATTATTCCCCGACAAACTTGGCCGAGTAGCCCCAGATAGCGCTCCTTGACAGAACTAAACGAGGAGATCAGAAGGACATTGATTCCTTCCATCTCCTTGGTTTAATAATTTTGTTTGCGTATCGAGGGAGATCGATGAAACTTTGATTCCATGTATCTCCCTCCGGGTCTCCGCTCGCAGCAAAGTGTACATTTATGTCAATTAATTAAATAGATTCAAAATGTTTCAAGTGTTTTTAATCGGAGAATTGTTTGTGATGTAATTAACGAGTAAATTATGTATTATTAAAACCGTGGAGATTAAGCCACTAATTCTGAGATAAATCGATAGTCTGGTGATGTCATCTAGCGGAGGACCTGTTGAACTAGTTTTACATCTAATATTTGCGCTACCAGCGGAAAAACGCTCAAGTTTGTAATGGAATAATTCCCGTTTGTGTGACTGGATGACGCCACTAATTTCTATCCAAATAGAAGAATATTACTTACCCACGATTCACGTTTCGATTAAACTTTCAACCGTGGACCAATTGATTAGTATTAAGTGAAAAGAAGAAAGTTATTTTATTATGACGGTATACAGAAAGAAGTGGCGCCATCTAGTTTTGAAAATGGAAATATTCTTTAACAAACTTGGGCACTTTCCCGCCAGAGGCGTAAACATTAGATTTAGGATAGTTCGATAAATTCTCCACTAGATGGCTACCTAAAAGAACTGCCGATTTATTTGTGTATTAATGGCTTAAATTCTATGGTTCTTTTAATAAATACTTTACTTGTATATTACATAATAAACAATGCTACAATTAGGAATAACTTGTAATATTGATATAAATGTAAACTTTGCATATTTTAATAATAAATGAATTGTACAAATGTATCAACATTAGTCGAGTAACGAAGGAAAGGCGAAGCCTGGAATGGCTTGAAAGTACAAGGGTTTTGTAAAATGACCGTAATCTCTTAAAAAATCATTCCTCTTTAATGCGGTTTTATTCATTATTAACGGATTAAAGGATCTCGAAATGATCGTCGAGAATAAAGCCGGCTAATCGGCTGCACATCTATAGCATTTTCAGAAAGTACAAGGTTAAATATAAACTTGTGTAACCCGTAAAACGTACGGAACTTTGAATATTTATACGACCGATAGGATAGATAGAATCACAAATGATATATAGAGGCAAGATTTATTTTATGCACAATATGAAATTATGTACGATTAGTGCTTTTACCAATAGTGGTGCTTTAGTTAAGTATAGTTTACGGAGTCACTATTCTTGAATGTAGATGTCGTCTCAAAACGAGGTCGATGTTTCAGTTTATGCTACGTCATTTCACGTACGACGAAATGTAATTGCTGTTTCTTATTTCTATATACGTTACGGTGTTGTACAACATTTTGTAGCGTTATTTAGGATCAAATTGTAGGTACTTAATAGATAATAATCTTTTTATCGAATTGCTATTCTATTGTGTAACTCGCATAATGTTTCAGGCGTTTGATCGCAAAAGCATCGTAACGAATCCGAAAGAGAAGCGAGATTTGGTGATTCGATTCTCACACGGTGCAAATTCGCGTCACTCGTTGTACGATTCGATACCCAACGTTAGTTCATCGTTGAACTTTTTCGTTTGTTGTATATCTGCCCATTAAAATGGCGGAATTCTATTTTCGTCCACGTCAAGTCGAGTGACATTTACATGGCAGTTGATTATCGATAATTTTTACCAGTTTTCTACTCTTATTGTCATTAAGTCGTAATGGTAAGATTATAGTTTCAATAATTTATAAGACGTAACGTCTATAGTGTAACGTATAAGTAAAAGTATGTGGAAATTGTTTCATAACCTCTACGGCACATACGCAAGTGTGTATCGAATCGAGCAGATTTGATTAATTTCCATTTTTTGATGGCACGCAGTCTGCCATATTTAATTTACAGAGTTTGGTAACAGTAATACTGTTACTAATATGTACCTGCACTTATGTCAAAGCTATCGTACCTAGTTTGTTGGACAAGCGAATGGGAAAAGTCGGGTATGCGTGAAAACATTACAAAGAACGCGAACATAAGGTATGGAAATTTTACGATATTAATGACGTTTGATCGATCAGTATTCAGGGTACGTTTTGGAAGTGCGCTAGGATCGGAGAAAGAAAGAGTCCGTACGTGGCGGTTGGTTGTCTCTTCATGGCTCTCAGTATTCTGTTTTGGTCGTAGGACAGGGGTACAGATTAAGGGACGTTAAGAATCGCATCCACCGTTGCGATACAATTGTACGTATACTGGTTGTAAATGCAGTGGGTTTTAATAAGAATAAAAAGTAAGCGATCTTCCTTCCGATAAATGGTTATATTTGTCTCCGTTCCACGATCCACGAAAGCGAACTTAAAACGAGAAAAAAAAAATGAAAGAAAGACAGAAATGGTACACATCTGCGCTACTTGCATGGTATATTTTATTTGTCAACACGTCGTTCTCTTCGAAGCTATATAATTATCCAATTTGAGCACATTTTCTCTTCGTATTCTCGTAATATATTTTTTTGTTTTCTTTTCTATAAACAACAACATTCTTTTGATATAGTTATTGTAGAGTCGTTATATTGAGCAGTGTTTTACGATATACAGTATTTGTTAAATAGGTTTATTTAACGTATGCGTTCTTTCGTTTATTTCGCGGATATGCTACTATTCCAATGACGATGAACCACACACTGCGACTAAAACCTGTACTCCGTAACAGAAGACGTTCACGATGATGTTCAATATCGATGGAAAGCTTCGAGTCGTTCCATTCGAAAATTTTGTCGAGCAAGGAACGTCGAGTCTCTCCATCGGTACCATTTTGCGCGCTGATTTCAATTACAGAGCGAGATATGGTTTGCGGTATTGCGAGGAACATTAAGAAACGCATACAAACCGCAACCTATTAGGAACGCTTATTGTCGTTTCCCTGAAAGAAAATTATACTCAAGGTATATATAATAATTGCACCGCAAATGATTCTTACGCTAAAAAAATAACACGCTATTTTGTTCATATACATATAGATACATATCAATGAAAAATTAAGCGTTACACGTTAATCGACCAAGTAATCATTCGTTCCAGGCAAACTTCCCTTACGTTCGATAAAATTTATCATCTAAAAACAAGTTCGTCCGTTGCGCGATCGAATCGTTCGAATTATAGCGGATTCCTCGCAGTAAACCACGCCGATTACATTTATATCGTGGTCTCGTTTCAAATCGTTGGCATACGAGGTACATTATTTGCCTACGAGTAATTAAAAAAATACGTAAAACGATAAAATTAAGGTCTAGTATCTTCCTAAAATATACAGTACGGTACTATACGTTCTACGGATATGAATCTGACTTAGATATGACGCGTTTACGTTCGTTAAGATGCCACTTACGATCTCGGTTCCCTTACCTATCGTACCGTTAAACAAAGATATTATCTTTATTACCCCTTACGTACAAATTAGTATGCTAATTATTTGTCTGTGTTCGAGTCGAATCGAATAGTTGCTTAAGTTGTGTCGATTCACGACGGGCCGCGAATCCTGTGGAAAACTGTATTACACGTACTTAATTAATCGTTGACAATAATTATTACGATGTAACGATACGTTAACGGATGTTCATTTTAATTGGATCGCCACTGCCATTGCTGAAATAATTTCGAAACGCGAGTTGAATCGGTCGACGGTATATTATTCCACTTCTCCCATACATTTCCCGAACGATGCTCTCGTGAATGACACTGGTGGCCCACTTGAGACAGACACCCTGCATGCGGTTAAGGCTTTCGACGCTAACATTATAAAACTTACACCGTAACACCTACCAGCTCCGCGAACGAGAAACGAATAAGTAGTCTTTCGATTGAAAACCCTTGCCTCCGTTTGATTCTTTCGTCGTTAAAAAAATATTCGAGAAGGTTGCAACAGTCGGTCCAACTAAAGAACACATTCTCGCTCCCGAACGCTCGGCGGTCCGTTCCCATCGCGTTCGGAAACCGGGTAAAAGGCTCATAAAAAATACCACCTCCGTAAGCGTTTCTCTTTTAAAATTCGCAACAGTTTCTCGTCGTTCGGGTCCACGTACCGCGACGATGGATCGATTCGTTCGTCGCTGTATCGTCGCCGCCCGGAAGTACCTCGCGCGCTTCGTTATCGTGGTAACCGCGCGCGGCGAGATCTCCTCCACCGTTTCCATCCCAACCACCACCCGTAGTTCCTTTAAGTTCAATTAAAACTTCGTAGTTCGCGATTCCCTTCTCTCGATCGGTTTGTTCGGAAATGTCGTTTCGAAGCTGCGATGTTTGCCAGCCCTCTGCGGGTGGACTTTTCTCGTTCGATCGCGACGAGAAAACGACTGTCCCCGCGTGGATGCGTACGAGCGCGTTTCAAGACCACGTTTCGTCGTTCGACGTTAACGATCGACCGTTACCACGAACCTTCCCCGACGGAATCTCGACGTAAACAAATTTGCCGCGCGACACCGTGGCGAAACCTTTTTATCGTACACCGTGGAAAACGAGGAAACGGAAGAAGAACGCGCAGTAGCAGATTCGGGCAACACCGGCGATGGTCGTCTTCCCGTTCGCCGCTCGGCTCTTCGCGTTCGTTTTCGGGTTCGCGTTCGCGTTCGAGTTCGAGTTCGAGTTCTCGCGATCCTGGTACGCGTCCTCGTTTTTCACGTAGGGTGATCGCGGGTCCATCGTGGTGGACGTGGTCGCGTGCTTGTTGTAAACGATCCTCGCTGTGCTCTTCTGCATCGCCGGTGTGCTCATCTGGTGGAACACACGGTTGATCGTGGTCGCTTGAGCGAACTTCGACTTCCCTTTGCTCATTTTTTTCCAGTTCGCCGACGTGGCCCGTGTGGGCGGCGTGGCTCGTTCGATCTCTGGGAACAGAATTCGTACGGATCGTTTTCTCGATCGACGATCGTTCATTAGTCGGCGCGTTATTCGTCGTCGGTGGAATCTAAACGGATAGGAACTCTCCGAATAGGTCCGTGCGGGGACAGAGTGCACAGATGGTCGCGGTGTTGGTTGCGGTCAGGGGGTGGGAAAATTCAACGAGACACGGTGTATTCGAATTGGACCGCGATTAATGTCCCCGTTAGGCGGATCCGCGATTAAATAAAAAGAACGACTTCCCTACGGTTCGTCAAAGCGTCCATCGCGAAGTTGACCGTTACGAGATTCGTAATCGCGGATCGTTGCGCCAGGTTGTCCAGATTCGATCGATGCTCCGCCAAGGGAGGGTTTTTTTTTTTCTTTTTTATTTTCCCCCTCGACAGCGGTCGAGAATAAAACTCTCGAACGGTCGCGCGGCATTAGCGCGGGTAATCTCGGTTCTCGACGGAGACGGATCTTGGTCGCGCGAACGAAATTGGTTATCCGGTCGTTGGATGGGCGCGGTGTGACGCGCGCGAGATAGCGGACCGAAGCGGATATCGAAGTGTCAGGAATTGTATGTAACCGGAATCGAAACGGGATATCCAAACGGCGAAGAAGCGGGGCTGCGAGGGGGGAGGGGCGTCGAAAAATGACGCGTTCGTCGATAGTATACGTCGACTTACCGTACACCCTAAGGGTGGCTTCGGCCCTCCCCATGCTCGAGGACGCCGAACACGTGTACTCGCCCAAATCCGTTTTCTCCAAGCGTCTTATCTTCAGCTCGATCGTTGTCTTCCATTCCTCGTCCGGGTGTCCCCGTTCGTTGATTTCGTATCTGCCGCTGCGTTGACACATCGCTTAGGTTTAGCGCTCGGAATACATACGAGATCGATTTCGTTCGGTGGTCCGATAACTACGCGAGGGGACCACCGTTCGAGTTCGTCGCGAACCAACCGGTAACGGTTTCGTCGCGTTTCTCGACGACCACGGATCCAAGCGGATCGGAGAACCGAAAACAAATACCAGAGATCGCGGGGTATACGTGTACGTACCCGCTCATGATAACTTGCTCCCTCCTGGTCCACAAGTTAATCGTCTTTGGATAAGCTTCGACCAAGCAGATTAGCGACACGTCCGTGTCCAGAGGCGAGCCTAACAGTTCGTTGGGAACCTTGGCGCTGGGCGAGACTGAAATTTTCGTTCAACGACAGTACCTGCGATTATTTTCACCCTCGAGACGGAAAGTTACGGCAACCAGTTTCGCGAACGTTTGAACAGGATTCGACGTTTCTCGCGTAGAAAAAACCGTGCAAACGGATAAACAGGTGGGCGAACCGTGTCGGATCGATAACCGGTGGCCGTCGTCGCTAAACGACGCTTAATTATCCCGGCAATAGGAATTTTATCGAAGTTTCGCGCAAAGTAGTAATCGACTGCTCGAAAGTACTCACAGTTTACCCTTAGATAGACTCTCTTGCTGACTGCCGGAGGCACTTCGTTTCTGGCTATGCAAAGATAAGCTCCCATTTGCCTCCTGTCTACCCTGGTTAATTCCAGTTTCTCGCCGGACCAGCTGTCCACTATAAAATCGTGCATCGTATGAATATCTCGTTGAAAGCTCTCGTATACATATCGCTGGCTGCGAGCCAGCGTTCACGCGTACACCAAATTACACGCGAAATACGTCCTTTGCGTTAAAACAACCAGGCCGCCCTCGCCACCTACCACCGCCACCCTAAATCTCGCCTTCGGGAATCGTTTTACACGACTCGTTAATAGCCACCGTCACCGATTTAAGAAACGACCACCGTGTAAACGAACGACGGAATTTCGATCGACGATTACCCCGACCGGTAATTACGTCTGTTACGTTTTATTTTTTTTTTTTTTTTCTTTTCAACGTAAAAGCAGTTTCTCTCGGCTATTCGCGTCTCCGCGAATCGATCATCGACGAGTCCTGCGGAACCGATAGATTTCTTCGTAAGACGAATATTACACACGCGTCCCTCGATACGTCGAATTTGACGGAGATCGTTGCTGTATTTTTTTTTCTTTTTTTTTCTATTTTTTTACCCGGTTCCCGATCGGGCTCGTTGCGCCGCAGCGGGTGAACGATCGATGGGGTAACGCGATAAACGGGACGGATATTTAGGAAAATTCGTAGGCATACAACGAGTCGGGCCGTTACACGTTATTAACGTTTAATTGCGCGTATATAGGTTCGCGATGCTCTCGAAATAGATGAAACGCAACGAACTACATTATTATCGAGCGACATAAATCATCGCGGCGTTTCGCGATTCCGATAAAACGTGTCAGCCACCTAATGAGATCCATCGAAAATGGGAGATTCATTATTCGCGTTGACGGCTCACGGGCTGCCAGTCCACGGATACTTTTGTCCACGGCGACGACTGTGCTCAAAATATTGCGTATCGATTTATCAATACCGGCCGAGAGAATTCGTTCCATTAATATTTCGCCCGATTAACGAATTTCCCGTCCACTCGTGCGAAAAATGCATCGAACGTGGAACGGCGAGTCGCGAAATTTTCAACCCCGGTTCGGGGGACCGCCACCTGGAGAGAGGGAGCGACGCGCGAAATCGTCAAATTGCACCACGGGGTCGGGGAATCGCGATGTAATTGCACGTAGCCGAAAGATATTGAAAGTCATCGCGGACAAACTAATCCCTATTCGATGGAACGTGTTCCACCGTAATTGCTTTCGATCGGCATCACGTAGGTCTCGGCGAATTTACGACGTCTTCATGTTCCGCTAAGCGGATCCTGATGGCGAATCGTCTCGCGTAGACACCTTGGATAATTAGTTCTCGAAACTGGCCCGAACCGCGGCAAAACTCCGATTCGAATTTTAATTACCGTTCGATCGAGCAACTTGCCACGGTTAAACGACGATGTTTACCTCGAAACGATACACGTTGCGGGGTGTGCGCAAGAGTCGCGTCGCGGCGGCCAAGAGGATCCGGGAGGAGTTATATTGTCGGAAAACCGAAAGATTTCTCGTTGGAAAACCGTGATACGAAACGGGGACGTATATTCGAGGCGCAATATTCGAGGACAGTCCGCTAGACGTTTCGAGTGGGTGGGTGAAGCGGGGGACGAGAATTAATAAAAAGAAAAGAATCGAACGTTATTTGTCACCGGCTACGACGGACGCGAGAGTTCTCGAGGCGAGATAAAAGTGTAATATCTTACCTGGTATCAGCGGATCGTGAAGACCCCTCATAAGTATGGAACCACTTTTCTCGCGTCGCCAGAGCACACGAGGTGGCGGTCTTCCAGAGGCGTTGCACGAGAGGGTGGCGTTCTCGCCCTCCGAAACGGAAACCTCACCCTCCGAGGTGCCGGAACTCAGTATATCTGGCGAAACTGAAAGAAGAAGACGCTCGGTTCTGTTCTCTGGCGTACCACGATACCTGGAACGCAACCGTCCTCGTTTTCCATCCGTTTTCGTTCTCGAATCGTTCGAACGAACGGTGTCGCGGTGCGAATCGCGCGGTGTTGCGCACCAACGAAACGTAATCGCGATCAAAAAAAAAAAAAAAAAAAAAAAAAATAATAATCGGGAAACGATCGATGATCGTTCGACCTCGATTCGTTCGACACGTTCGAGTCGGACACGGGCCGACTCCTGGATAAAACGTTCTCGTGGAAACGGGTCGTAAACGACGTCGCCCGGGGGAGAAACGAAACACTCTCGCGTCGCGCGCGACGTAAGAAAGTCGGAGCGCAACGGTCTAGAAATTCGTTTCGCGTACCGAAACCGGGGCAAGTTCCAAATTCAATTCGAAGTTGTAGTTTTGAAGCGGCCGCTTCGGGGAGGACCGTGTGCGCTGCGCGTATTTACTCTACAGACTCGCGACGGAATTTACGGGATTCGTCCGACCGGAGTGAAATCAGGTTAAAACGGCTGGTCCCCCTCCGCTCCCCCTCTCCCTTCTTCCTTTCCTTCCCCTCTTCGATTTCCGAGGAAAATTAAATACCATCTAGAGGGGGGAGGACGGTGGCGCAGTCGGGTACATTTTCGCGATGAAATCGCGTTTCTTTTGAGGGAATACACCGGGGCCATTTCAATTACACGCGTTCAACTTGGACAAATATTCTCTATACCGAGGGGGTCGCGGAGGTGGTACGGTTGGGCCGTCGGAGTCAGAGTCGGGGTTGGCGTCGACGTCGGGGTCGGGTTCCGGAGTTCGGTGGGAAAAAAAGTTAAAAAAAGAAGGAAACGGACCTTTCCTGTGTTTCCCCACAAAGGAATTTCATTCCATTCGGGCCGATCGCTTTTTCGAGTTGAATGCCGCGGCAGACGTACGCACACTCTCGATGAATTCTCTTTCTGGCCCGGTGTCCGCGCGCACACGATACAACGGATCTGGGTGGTACGCGGGTGTACGTGCATTACGCGCGCTCGCGTGCGCTCGCGTGGGCTCACACGTACGCGCGGAGCAACCCGCGGTAATATACGCGCGCGTATGTATAATACAGTGTGCGATAGAGGCGCGAGGGGCAGAGGGTGGGAAACGAATAGAAGGCGAGCGAGCATCGCAACGTTACGGTCCGTTCTGGCGGGTCCCATTGAAACGTATTCTAGCGGCGGCGAGGCGTGCATATTTTCCACCCCCTTCCTCGGTGGCCAGGCTAATCGAAACCGGCGCGTGCGTGCGTGCGTGCCTGCCTGCCTGCCTGCCTGCCTGCGTGCTCGCACGCGTACGTACGTGCGTAGGTGGATGCGTGCGCGCGTGACGTCTCTACGACCGCAAACACCCAACTGTACCTAACCGTAGGAATGCGGCATAACGCGCAATTAGGCATACCTAGGACATCCACGCATCCCAGCTGGCTCAACATGGGCTTCGTGTTCAGTTGGCACATGTAGCAACCTCGGTCAGCTTCCCGGAGTTGGCGAATATGCAGCCGCGAAGTGGCCTCCTCCTCGTCCTTCGATTGGCTCTGATTCTTCGCCTTTGCGTTCTCCAACGTGACGAGGTACCGCGGCGAGTGGGTCACCGTTCGCTGTCCCATCGACAATATCGTCTGATCCTCCATTCGCAGCCATCCCACCTGAGACACCGAACAAAAACCGCGCGGTTTCCTATGAAAATCGATCCACGATCAGCGTTTACCCCTTTGCTCGACCCGTTCGTTCTTCGCACCGCTCCCCTCCCTTCGAATCGCTCGACTTCCGGTCGAGCAATTTCCGTCCGCCTCGAATCTCGGTACACCGTTCCCGTACGCGGTCCGCCACGCTTCGACGAATGCACCCTGTGTACGTATTTACGAAACGACTGTCTAACGAAGATAATACGCCGGAGCTTCGCGCAGACCTAATTGTGTTAATATTAGCACGCGTGTGTGTACGTATCGCGCGATACTCCGAGCCCCCGAACACACGGACGAGGCGTCCACCGTTTCTACCTACGCGCGGTTAATTATATTGACGTTTCTATACAAATATGTGCGTATAATGTCGCGTCAGAATACAGGTTAGAACGGTGCACGGCGATGATTAAATAACCGGTAACAAGGCGGAGAGACGGACAAGTGGAAATTATAACGACGCGAACAATTTTGCGCCCGCGGTACGTTCCTATTTTTTTTTTTTTTTTTTTCTTTTTCTTTTTATTCGACGCGAAAACCCGCGCGTCGAGCGCCGCGCGCTTACGAGATTTCCGCGATCGTTCGTCGCCACCGGAGTACCCGAGAGTTTACGAAAAATAGTAGCCTCTCGTGTTACCGGAACCTTCGAGAGACATCCCGGACGTCTTTGTCGTTTCCCCGAATTTCGTCGCGTTCACGGTAAAATTGTCACGCGACGAGAGTGTATTCCCGTGTCGAGATTAACGCGAGATAACGCCCTCCGCTCGTCGCGGCTGCGGATCGACCGTGCGGTGAACTTTCGACCGAATCGAGAATTTGCGAAAAAAGTTCGGTAGCCTTTCGCGTTGTCGCGATCTTTTAGAAATTCTGGTTACCTTTGTCGTGTGTTCGCGGAGCTCGCTTTGTCGTTCTTGCTCGCTAAAATTATCGCGGCGCGTAGGGATCGTATTCCTGTGTCGAGATTAACGCGAGATAACACCCTCTGGTCGGGGGTCCGGATCACCGGTTGGGAACAGGGGGGGACGATTCGAGTCGATATTATATCGTTGCGTACCACCTTTGTGTCTTGCCGCGTGTTTACGTGCACCAACGTCTATCCACGTCCGATATGTGTGCGGCGCGGTGTGGCGCGGTGCGGCTCATCGGCCGCGTATGGCCACCGGCAGTAATTGCTTTTAGGCGAGCCTCGGACCGGGTTGTGTGTCACTGGCACCGCAGGAATCAACCCGACGAAAGGTTCAATTTAACGTCGTATCGCGCGGCTCCCGTGGCCCCGCGGCCCACTCCCGCATCTCATACGCGTTATCTATAACGCCGCACTTGGTAATTAATCCGAAGCGACTGTCCAGCGCGTCCCGTATGGCCACCTATACGCCCCTATGCTCGAGCCTCGCTCGATGCTCGGCCCCCGATTCTACGCGCGTGGATCACGAGCGCGTTGTCCGCTCGGAGAAGCTCACCCGGAGATTCGCCAGAGACGCTCTCCGCGAACGAGAAAACTACCGGGTATCCGTCCCGGTCGCCTCGTCTACTCTTCCATCTTCTCTTTATCCGATGGAATTTATCTCCCAGGCTGGAAAAAAATATCACCGACCCGACTCGAACGATTTCCGTGGTCCGACACCGTACTCGACGCGCGATTCGAACTCAACTCGTACTTCTCGCCTCTCGTCTTTCTCCTCTCATCAATCGCCGGAATTCGTTCGTAGAAAAAGTACCAACTCCTTCTCGGCTGGAACCATCGCAGGACTTCCGTTCGGAATTCTAACGAACGAGCAGCTTAACGCTGGTCGTTCGGAGATTAAATCCCTCGGGTCCTCTCGGTGATCTCCTCCCGCGTGTCGATGTTACACGCGTCATCGCGAGCGCACCGCGCGAAAACGTAAGCCGGCGCCTCCGTCGGGATCGATTCTCGTCTCGCGGGACTTCCGGTGTCCGGTGTTCCTTTGTATCGCGACGGGGCCGGTATTCAGCGAGAGATATACTTTTAAGGTTGGAATCGTGCCGTGAATGGGTCGTCGCGAATCGGTTCGTCGTCGAAGCTGGTGGTAATTACGGGTTTAATTAGGCAGCCGGGCACCTTTTCTCGGGAAGCTTTTCTCCGAAAGCGAGCGTAGCCCCGACCTCGAAAGCCTCGTCGACGATAATCCGTGGCCGAGAGCGAGGTATCGCCGCGCTTTTGATCGGGCCGGATAGGAGAAGGATAAGCGAAGAAAAACGAGGGAAAGGGTGGTCGATCGCGTTTGAATTCTTTCGTTCGGCGGGGACAATCGATAATGTCTTAAGTACTTTGTCACGGGGGGGATAGGGAACAACAGTTTGTCCCGCGCGGAACGAGAACGGAAACTATTACGTCGCCTGCAGAGTCGTTATCTCGACGACAAAGATAACGATTCGTTCGATCCTATTCGAGGATAATGCTCGACCGTTCCGTCCGGAACGAACGCTCCTCGTCCGGTAAAAAGTTCCCCCGATCGCAATCGGGACAACTAGGAATCCCTTCGGTCTCACGCGTTTTGCATAATTTCGAGCCGCGTACGATTATCCGGGGATCGGGGACGCGTTCTCGCGGATCGGGTGGAAACTCCGGATCGGAATTCCGATCGAGAGACCGTCACCGGTGGGTATCCGTGTTCTCCGTCGACGCCTCGGTGCAATCGTCGGTCTTTCTCGGCGGATACACTGGTTGCTGCGTGCAAGCTCGGCAAATTGCATCCTCGTCGACGACGGTACGGGTCTGCTGGTACCTCGGGCGCGTCTCGCTGCTTACGTCGGAAAACGAACCGCGAGATTCCTCGGCGAAATCCCGGAACAGGTTCGACGGCTGACACACATTATCCGCGGAGTTACGAAATTCCCCGGTGGGTACGGTGCCCCTCCAGTGTAATATTTCGAGAGACCCTGGGCCACGAATCTACGTTAGCGCTAAGAGATTGCTCCCCATACCCTTTTCCTGGGCCAGCCTCCTATCCCTCTTCCTCTTCCGTTCCATTGTAATCATGGAAACAATCATTCTTCGCTCTCCTTCCCTCCTATGGTTCTTCGCTCTAACCTCGACGATCTCGCTCGGTCTCTCTCTCCCTCCTCTTCCAAAACTTGCTCCCCCTCCTCTTTGGCCCGCGCAATCCCACCCTCTCCATCTATATCCGTCCATCTTTCTCGTCCTCTTTTCGCCTCCATCGAGGATTTCAGGCCGAAGTCCCTGTCTTCGTTGCTCCGGCAAGATACCGTGTGGCTCCGCCGGTGGTGATGGTGCTGGCGGTGGTGGTGCGGCGAGCTACCCTTTCGCTCGCCTCCGCAGCAATCACCGATTTGTCTGAATAAGCCCCGGGCAAGTATATGCTCGTGCTTACCCCGGGGAAACACCACTCCGGCCAACTCACACCCGTCGTCTCTTCTCCCACTCCATCGCCACCGCCACCGCCACCTCCACCTCCACCTCCACCTCCACCTCCACCTCCTCCTTCTCCTCCGCCGGGGTTCTCTTTCTCCTTCTCCCGCCGCTGCCGGTTCACCCCCACGGCGCTCTCTCAACATCGGCCCCCTGTATTTCTCTATTCTAGTTCCCACACCCTCGACCAGCCTGGCAGCGACTCCATACCCGAAAATACTCCGGTTCATCGATGCTTGATGGGAAGCTCGAGGAATAGGCCGGTACGACGGGGTGGGGACACAGGGTGGAACGGAGTTGCCAAAGTCGTGCCGTCGACGACGAGACTCCGAGCGTTAATTAGCGACGGAGCGACCCCGTGGATGGAACGGCGTAAGTGAATCCGCGCGAAACGCTCGGATGAACCGGAGGAGACGCCACCGATCGTTGTTCGATCCGACGTCGTTCGTCGCGACCGCGAGATAAACCGTACCCACGTATCCGCTTAGCCACTCGACCGCGGAACTCGCGATCAACTGCTCGCGTCCCAGTCGCCCGAGTTTCCCGACGCGAGAATCTCTCGGAGGAATCGAACCATCAGCGAATACAACCGAAACACTTCGATCCCCTTTACACGTACCTACGGAAGGTCACGGTACTTTCGACGATTCGTTCACGAAGCCTCGACTACTTGGAAAATGCGTGTTCTCTCGAGAAGAGAACCGTACCCGTTTTAACCGACGACGTCGCGCAAGGGTCGTTTTTCGTTTTCCACGACGAAAAAAAACGGTACGAGATCGTCGAAAATACGAGCGACGCGTCCATCGCGGATTATCGCGTCGTACTCGCGACGCGAGTTTTCGCTCGACGTTACCGGGCGGGGGGTCAACGGGGGTTGGGTAATTACAGCGCGTGGGAGCGAAAGTACGACGGTTTCGTAGTAAAATAAAACGAGCGCGCGAAGAAAAATGTACTTCGGTCCGGAACTGTCCACGGAGACAGAATTATCCGAGCGAAAGTTCCGAGTATTACCCCGCGAATGAAACGGAACCGAGTTGATCGTTCTCGCGTTCCTTTCATAACGTAAAAGCACGATTCGTATAAAACGACGACGAAAGTCCACCGACGGCAATTAAACTTCCAGCATCTTTTGCTCGTCTTTCGAGGCGAGCGACGGGCTAGCCCCGTACGAATCCCCGATTTTCCACTACCCCTCGGTCTTCCTTACGATAATTTATTTTATTTAACCCGCAAACCGTCCCGTCGATCTCGCCGGAAGATTGATCGTCATCGGAATCGTCATTCCGTGTTTCGCGACGGAAATTGAACCGGCGTTAAAACGGATCGACGACGAACGATCACCGCCCTGACGGGGTGTCATTAAAAGCTCTCTCTTAACGCGGACTCGCCGTTTTATTCGATCCAGCTGACGAGGCGGCTCTCGCGCTTTACGCGCTAATTTATTTTCCGCGCATGGTTCGCGTTCGCGACGGTACCAGAAATACCGTGACGATCGAACGAGCGTTTCGATGCACTACCCGGTAAAACCCGCGTCTCTCGCTCGAGAGACGAATCACCGTACGTATCGTTGTACAACCGATCGTTTCACCGCGAAAGAAACAACGCGAACTTTCTCGCGGTCTCTCCCGTCCATGTCCGTCCCGTATCGGTTATTTCCCGAGCCTCGTTTCGCGACGACGAAAACCCCTCTTCCCTCGAACGGCTCGATCGTTGTTTCCTATTCGTCCGTTTTTTACGAGGTTCTTACGCGCAAACGTGTATACACAGAGTCGGGAGAGAGGATTCGACCGGCTATAAATAAGGGTATAAGAACGATTCTGATTACAATCGCGCTCGTGGAAACGGTCGCCTTCGATCTTCCTCCTCTGCGTATATATTTCTTTCTTCCTTTTTCTCTCTCTCTCTCTCTCCCTCTTTTTTCTTTTTTTCTTTTTTTTTTTCGCCCTTCGTTCGCCGTTGTCGCGTTTTTCCCGCGTTTCCCCCGTCCGTCTAGCCTCCCCGTTCCCGAGAAAAATCGGACAAACGGGAAAATATCCGGCGAGTTTCGCGATTCGAACGTGTCCAATTTATAGCGACTCCGAACGAATCCGGTATCCATGGTTATCGGTTTACGATCTCCCGGCCGCTTCAAACGATTTCTCGTTTATATTTCACGCTAGACGTTACGTAATATCTGGCCCGCCGATACAAAGAAGCGCCTCGGAGCCCACCGAACGAAGTCGCGGGACGAGGAACTCTATCCAAACATGTCCGATGGAGTTTCAGAAGCCATAAATCTTGTACTTTCGCCCCGGACGTCTTTTCCTACCGCGGCGCGGAACTACAAGGGAATCGCTTTGAAGTCGCGCGCCGAGTCCCTGATTTCCTCGGTGGTGGTGCAAATGACTGCGTTCGACGATCAGTATCCTCGCGACGTAGCCTGTCGGTCTTCAGAGGGAAACGTCCCTCTTTCTTTACTTTCCTTTTTTCCGAAAGCTCGATCCGGCTTTGAGAAAGCCGGAATAAAGAGGTAGAGAAAGGCTCGGCGTTGCGTCTTGCCGATTTTCCTCGCTTTACATCGCTTGAAAAGGCGCCGCGTATACCGAATGGCTCCTTCTCCGTCTCCCGGGCTAGGGAACGTGGCGGTTTTCAGAAAAATCGGCCGGGAGGTGCGCGCGGGACCGATAAGAAACCACGGCCAGGGAGGAGGGTACCGGGCGAGAGAAATGGGACGACGAGTAAACGGCCGACCGAACCGAGCTACCTTTCTCGATCCTGGCCCGTTACGATCCTGGCAAATTTTTACGCGCCGTTACGAAACGGGAATACCAATCTCTCCGTTGTGCTTTCGCTACGAAGCGTTTCCCCCTTTATCGGCCAACAACGAATTTACGCCAGCCGAGAAATAGAACCCGAGAGAGTACGAGAAAGAGGCCGACGCGCCGCTTTCAATTGCCTTTTAATATCGCGAGTCAAGATCGTTCGTCCGTAACGCGCTTAAGGAGGTTCTCGTTGTCGAGTTTTTTTTCCGCCGTTCTTCTGTTTCTTTTTTTTTTCTCGACCCGCGGCACTCTCGCGCGATTCTTTCCCGAATATTCCGCCCGATTCGAGGCCCGCGGGCAAACTCGGCGCGTTATACGTGTTCCAACGACGGTTAACTGCGATTTCAAAGGAAGAAGCGGCACCCGACGAGGAACCGAGCGCACCGCGTAAAATAGAGAGACGTCTCTTAAATTCGCGCGTGTTAGCACAACAATGGGTCAAAGGAATCTCGCGGGAACGCGAAACGCTGTTACGGGGCGTCTCGCGTCCCGACGCCTCGCGTCTCGGCCCTGTACGCGCCGCGTTTCGATCAAGGACGAGAGACACACGCGCGACGGAGTTGCGCGTATTCGCGTCAATTGGATTTCCGCGAGGCGATTGCGTACGCGCGTTCTCGCGCGCGAAACGGAAACCGTCGCGAAGGATTTCGCCCCGTCGATTTATACCGTTTATCCGTTTATCTCGCGACAAACGGGACACGAGCGACCGTCTCGCGTAAAATAAGAGACGCGTCGCGCGATGTTTCGCGATGTTTCGCGATGTTGGCGCGTGCGCGACAAATGGGAAAACTCGTACGCGCTCGTGCGAAACGAATACGTTCTCCGTAGGAGTCGCGCCAGAGTCGCGGAGAAAACGCGCGGGGATTCGATTTTTTTTCGCGATCTCGGTCCAACGCCTTCGCGTTCCTCTTTTTCACCGAGCGTTCGTTAACTCGTTTGTTCATCGACGCGTTGAAAGTGGTACGAGCCGCTGCTCCACGGTTTTTCCTATTCCGCGAGCGATCTTTCCAATATACGGAGAGGAGAAAAGTATCGGTATAAGTGTATTCGGATGGTATCCGATACATACTACCGTTTACCTAATCGTACAGTCGGCAACGCGTCGACGCGCGTAGCAATCGGTCGATTTCGCGTCGCAAACGGGACAGTTTTTACACGCGAGACCCAACGATCGGACGTCCGCTCGGGCAGCAATAGCCAACGAGACTTCCGGGAACGAAAACGTAATCTTTAATACGAATTAACTCGGCTCGTTATCGGGGCGGTTACATTTTCGGGTAATGTCGGTACGGTACCGGTTTGATCCCCTGATCCTCGGAATCCGCGGATCCCGGGTGCTCTCGGAGCTTTTCGTTCGAGCAAACGCGAACCAACAATTTCCCTAATTTAAAGGTACATCGGGCGAGCGCCGTGTCGCTGGTCGTAAAAGAGAGAAACGTACGGCGGCGAATAAGTCGGCCGTAGGACGGAATCGGGGTTATTTCGGTGTGGCATCGTGACCGTTGCCGCGTAACGGGTTAAGGGCCAAATGGCACGGGGTCGTTTCATCGAAGAGTAGCGCGGTCACGGTTCCAGAACGGTAGTTTCGTCGAATGGATTCGCGTGAATACAAATCTGCGGTTATCGAATATTATTCTCTCGCTTCGTGTAACCGCGCGCGTTTGTGTGCGCGCGGGATGAACGCGCGACCGCGCGCGCTACACGGTTAAGAGCGCACCGTGAAAACCGATATAAAATAACAGCCGGAATACCGTATCCTAGGAACGTGAACGCGTTTTTACGCGTCGAGTCGTACGTCAAAGCGTTGCGCGGGAAAACGACTCAGCCCGGTTTCGTTCGAACGCGAAACTGGCCGACGGATCGACTTTTAACTTCTAATTAGTCGCGTACGTTCGGGCGTACGTCGCGAACGGAATCGTGTTCGCGGCGTGTGACGCGAAAAAGCACGGTTTTCGGAACGGAACTCGATATACCGGCGAAAACAAACATTTGTGCGCGCCACCGGCAGACATTTGCCTACGTTCGGCTCGATACACGCGTACGTACTCGTACTGAACGAATCGCGTCCGTACGGCACGGTTCCGCCCGCGGTGTTTGCCACCATTTTTCATTCTTGCTCGATGTTAAACGATCGAAACTTCGCGGCCGATTAATAGCCCCGGGTAACTCGCGCGAGCCGTCTCGCCGCGTACGTCTTATTTCGCGTACGCTTCGCGATGTTCGTTGCTGCGGGCGACCGACGCTCGGGATCGCGAATTTATTATTCCGGGTATACCGAATGCGGAGAAAGCTAACCGTTCCTTCCTTTTCGATGTTTTAGAGCAAACACACCCCACGGGAACCCGTGCGGGACCAATTTACCCGAAACGAGGTTTTCGCCTCTCTTCGTGGAAACTCCGGCGAACGCAGAGGGAATAACAAAATTCTACGCGGTAAACGAATATTGTTTTAATCGATTCGATTCGTCGAGAACGATCCCCGTTTCTTAACCCGTTCGTTACGACGGCCGACAACGGTCGTTCTCTCCTCGAGACGCAGCGGTAGGAGAGAATCGTCCCAACGAAAGGGTTAATTTCGTTTTGGATCGACCCTGGTACAATCCACGGGCACTGGGATCCGCAACGAGTCCCGAACCCTCGAGAATACGACGGATCGTCCGACGATAATTCGGCAACGATGTTTTCTTTTTGCGATGCTTTCCCCGGGAAGCGTCGGTTATTAATTCTATCGCCGCGCCCGCTGTTTTAACTGTTTTCAATGGGTTTTTGTCGGCAGACTTTGCACCGCCCCGGAGGTAAATAAACTTTCGAAATTTTCCCGAGGGTTTTGCCGTTGTTGCCGCGCAAAAAGCGGAAACCGCCGGCCGCTGCTGTCGAAGTACCGGGAACTTTGCTCGAGCGTTCCTTTCTTTTTTTTTTCTCTCTTTCTCCCTCTCTCTCTCTCCGGCGAGTTCCCGTGCATCCAAGAATCCGAATATTCCTTGGGAGGAGAAGCGGTATTAGTATAGAGAAAGAAATCGGGAGAAAAATGCGGGGAGCGTATCTCTCCGACGGTGGATCCGCAAGCGTTCTTACCGCGAGGGAAGTCGAACCGTGCGGACGAAACTTTCGCTCGGATTGTCTTTGGAATTTTTCGTCGATCGTGGTAGGACGGTTCGCCCGGCGCGTGTGAAACTACGGCTTCGCCGAGATCAAAGAGCGCAAATTAGTCGAAACCGTTCGACGTCAAAGGCGCAAATTAGTCGAAACAGTTTCGATACGATTTTCACGCTTCTCCGATGATCCACTGGTTATTTAACTTCGACTCGGCAAACACGAGGAGTTCCCGAGCCTCCGTGAAGTCTTGGTACACCGTTGTTCGGGGCTTTTCGACGGTTTCCCTCTTGGCTCGGTTTCAATGGAACCGAGTCTGACTTTTAAAAGCGGAGCCGTTCGATCGTTCCTCGTTAACGTACGCGAGAAACGTCCGCGGATCGTTCGAAATTCGCTCGGTTGGACACGCGTTCTCGCATCGAAAAGTTCGAAGAGGCGAGCTCGCGACGCGCGGCTCGCGACCGAATCCAGGTGTCACGGTCCGTTTAATTCGTTCGGAGATCGAAGGTTACCGGAGGCCGTGAAAAAAGTCGGTTCGAATACAAACGACGGCGGTGGCGTTCGTCCGCCACGCGAGTTAATCATTCCGGTGTAGGGGAACGGTGGAGCGACAGAGAGAGGAGGGGAGAGGGGGATAGAACGGCGTTTAATTTCATCTCGTTACCCGGCACCGAGCTTAATGAATTGTGTTCCTGTCGGGAACTTCCGAGAAGCTTTCTCGTGTCCGACGAATCCACGCCAGACGGACAAAGTTTCGGTTTATTTCCACCTGGTGAATGAATACGATGGCCTTTTGGGTGGAAAACTGTTGGAAAGTTAGTCTTCGGGAAGGAACGTAGGGGCGCGGGGCCGTGGGCGCGGGGGTGGAGCCGGTGGTCGAGATTCGGGGAGCGTAAGGGTGAAACAGAGGCGGAGGGAAGAACGCGCAAAAAGACGCGAGACAGTGACATCTGCCACAAGCATCCACGCGACCCATTTATTTTCACGAGATTACCGAAATCTCGAATTCCCTTATCGGACCGTGAACCCGTTTACGAGCTAACCCGTGAACCCCTTTACGCCCGCGCGCCGGCTAATTAACGTTCCACCACCGCCGCGCCAGCTCTTCCCAGCCTTCTTTTCCGCGGAACGTTTAAATCCCTTACCTTGTAATTTCCCAGGTTCCGGATCGTGCACGGTAGAACGGCTTCTTTGCCGATGGCTGCGGTCACATTACCGATCGGCTTCGTGAAGCTGGGCAGGTCTGCAAAAACGGGCGATTTCGGTGAGTACGACTCGTTCGAACGGGAACGGTCCAAGTTTCTCCGATGCAACCCCGAGTGTTAATTTCGTCCAAGATGGACGAAATTCTACGTATCTCGTCGCTTCTTCGACCCTTGGTACCACCGTTCGCGACGAATTCGAGGGGTTCGTGTACCATTCTACCCCGTGATAGGCCGATACACGGATACAAGGTGTCTCGGCCACGATGGTATCCCGAACTCCCTTGAAACGTCTCGAGCAGCGGCGAATCGTATATTCGAAGTCGTAAATCGGACCGTCGAACGTTCCCGTCCGTACAGCGGGACTGGCGATGAAGGCGTTTAGAAATATCGACGAAACTAAATCCCTTAAAACTCTCCGAAAACTCGGAGCCCACGGTATCGAGACATCCCGGTTCGTTCGCGGGTTTTGCGTTCGCCTCGAAACGTTCGCGATTGGCGTCCCAGCGCGGACAAACATCGCCGGACGAGTACGGACGGTGTTCGCGATTAGCTTTCCCTTAGAGTTTAAATCGAACGTATTTACCATCGGTGGCGCAGATTTATGAACGCGCAGCGTAGGGAGAAACGGACGGGTGTGGCGGCACGGTGCCGCGCGTATATTTTGCGTACGCCCTGAAAAATATTTCACATCGCTTACAACGGGTGCGGATTCGATAGCCGTGATTCGTTGCCCTCGTTAAAGCGTACGTGACGGTGCAATGACAGCGATTAACAGCTTGTTGGCGCATATAATATCGAACGAGTCGCGAGTGAAGCATAGTTTCAATTTCCTGTCAACGGATGCTCCGTCACTGGCTAATGGCCAAAGATGACGCGCCACGAACCGCGCCACGTTGCCCCGATGGATCGAGAAACCCGAGGAAAGTTTTTCCACAGGGACGAGAAAACGACCCGTACCGTCGGGGACCGACTCGAAAAGGGTAGCAAATTTTTACTCGCCGTACCAAGCTTTCGCCAATCGGAAGCCTCGCGTCTTTACTGCATCCGCGGTACGCGCGAACGAGTATCCTGCCGACGAACGGGCTACCCCCGAGGGGGTGAATATGTAAATAATTTAACCTCGTCGCGTTTCTACATTCGACGTGCACGCTCGTAGACTTTTCCTCGAAGAAGTTCCAAAAGTCGCGAAGTTGAAAACTCGTGTTTTTAAGTTCGCGAGGGTTTTCGCTCGCGTAACCAAATAATCGAGAAGGGCCGACGCGTCGCGGGTGAATCAACCGTTTCCTCGTCTTAGCCATCGACGTATATATATATATTTCGCGCGCATTGTACGGGAATCGGGGCGACCATTCGCTACCTCGAACCAAGACCGATTAGCGCGGTGGGGAGGGGGTTTTATTAAAAATACCTTCTGGAATAATATTGGCTCCGGCGATGCAAAAGAATCCCGGCGAAACGGGCGCGTCGCGCGCGCACTAACCCGACATAATAAAATAACGAAAACTTTGTCGAGGCAATCGCGCGAATTCCAAAGTGTCTTCCCCCCTCCCTGTAGTTCCGTGCGTACCTCTCGCGGCGAACTTTTCTGCAAAACGGACCGAAAAAGTTGGAATATTCCGCGGAGCGGAAAAGGCGAACGGGGAGGGGTGACCGGTGGTAGGGGGGCAAAGGCGGCGAAGAAAGGTAATCTTCGATACGGTTTCGTGGAGCGCGGATGGGGGGATGATCGGGTTAGATGGAGCGAACCGTTCGGCGAGAATGAAGTCGATGCCATCGGAGAACGACCACATGGCGCGATATCGGCCACCTAACGAGTGAAAGTTTCGAAATAGAGCGTCACAGCGCGCGGGGATACGCGGACAACGGGACGCGACCGGAAGCCGATGCAGCCCGAGCGAGCGAGCGAGCGAGCGGCTCGGTGCAGCGTGTGTGCATCGAACGGGAAAAAAAAACAACGAAAAAAAAAAAACTGGGAAAAACAAAAAACGCGGGACTGCAGCTGCGTGAACCAGCGACGATATTCGAAGATACCGACTCGCGACTGCTCGTGGAAGAGACAGAGAGAGAGAGAGAGAGAGAGAGAGGACGAACAACCGAGAAAGAGTTACCGAGAGGAGGATTTGTTATTCGAGGAGAAAGGGTTGAGGAGGGTGGGAAATCGGGAAAACTGCGGCCGTGAAGAAGTAAGGTTCGAGGGGCCCGGGCGGACCTGAGGGAACAGCACCGCCGCTATTATGATAAGATATTCACTGACAGAAACAGGAGAGGGAAGGAATTTTCAGCTCGCAGCGTCCTCCTCGCGGCCGTATCTAGAATGTAATATAAGGAAACGCCGAGGAAAATAGTGGAGGCAACCGGAGCTGAGTGCCCATGCGAACGGCGAATGGGGAACGGCGAACGGCGAACCGACCGGGCCGCGGAGAGGAGAAGGGAGGGAAAAGAGGAACCGGAGTAACCGGGAAAACTGGCAGAGACTGGAGGAAACGGAACGGAGCGAAGTCGAGCGGGGAGAGAGGAGCGTCGGATCGTTTCGTTTCCCTCGGAGTCGGAGGCGTGGGTGCGCCTACACCCGCGCCTCGGCCTCCGCCGACGCCACCGACGCCACCGACGACGACGACGACGACGACGCTTTTATTTTATGGCAAAATTATTCCGGGAGAAAAATAATTCAATCTCTGCCGGTGTACAGGTTACCCCGTAGCGTCTCGCATCGAGAGAGAGTGCCAGTTAGCCGCGGTCGGACGATCGAGTGCCCCTGCCAATTAAATTTCACTTTAGACGATACGCGACGACCGACGACGATCGAAAGCGGACAGAGACACAGGGATTCCTCGCGATTCATCGCGTTCGTGGCTCGCCGCCCTTGGGGAAAATACGCGCGCGCGTGCCAGACAGAGAGAGAGCTTCTTTCGCGCGCACCTCCACCACCTCCACCTCCTCCTCCTCCTCCTCCTCCTCTGGACGTCCCCGATATATCGCGGACATCGAAAATATTTTCCGATCTCGTTTCGCTAATAATACGCTCTTCGAAATGACGAAGTGCGCTTAAGCGCTTGGTCGAGTAGCGACGAGAGTCGGCGATCCCGTATCGCGGGTACCGGGTAAACGCAACGGAATAAAACGAACCGAGAGACGGAACGAGCCACTCGGCTCGATTTTAGCGTTAATACACGCGTGCGTGCGAGCGAGCGAGCGAGCGAGCGTCGCCCGTATTTTCATATTTTTTTCGTACCACGAGTGTAGCGGTCCGAGGCGAACGCGATGGGATCGATGCGCGCGGATATTCGTAAATAGAGGGAGAATAGAAACGAGGCACCCTGATCGGGGACCCTGGAATTCCTTCCCGAACGGAATATTCACGGGACGAGTTCTTCCTTTTCGTTCCTTATCCCGGTCGTCGTAAATTCGGAAATTTTTCGACGATATTTTCGAACGACACGGACCAAGGGCTACGGAAATAGTAGGAAACGCGCGTTAAGGTCGGATCGGATCCGTACCCGGAGAGGAGGAGAACCGAACGACGCTGGAAAATGTCGTCGGGCGTATTTTTCGAAGATCTCACGGAGGCGATCCGACGGGCGATCGGTACATCGTTCCGATATCGTCGGGAATCGAGGGTAAGGACGTTTTTCCGCGTCGAGGACGTTCGCGCCGGTTGGACACCGCGAATAAAGAATCGTGGGGTCTCCGCAGATGTTTTCGAGCAACGAGAGTTCGCGTTCGGTGCACGAGTCGCGTATAAATACGTATCAGGAAGCGGCGATACGTTCCGCGAGTCGTATACGTTCGACAAATTACTCTCTTATTTCGCGCACGGCCGCCGTTTCCGTCGGAAGATACACTGTAATCGTTTTCCGGTGGAAAGACAGCCTGAGAAATGGCCGGTAGCGGCGGAACGAAAATATGAGGAACACTTCCCGCGGGTGGAGACCGGGTGGAAGCCGGCATTCTTCTTTTCTTCGGAAGGAAGCCGCTTTATGCGCACGGTTTGCGTAGATTCCCCCGCCGATGGTACGAAGAAGTTCTTTCATAATATCGCGGTATCGCGAAATTTCCCGTTCGGTGCTCCGAGGCACGAGTCGCTCTCCGAGCGGGAACCGTCTCTCGAGTGTCCCGCGTTGCGGCTGCCTCCGGTCTTGAAAAAGATGCACGCGCGTCGATAATACCTTGTAACGCGGTATTAAAAAAAAAAATGAAAGAAAAGAGAAAAGAAATTCTGGAGCACCGAAAATCTCTCCCTCCACCGCGGCATGGCGCGTCACCGACAACACGCGAGCACCTCGACGATATTACTCGAACGATAATGGAAAAGTGCGCGTCTATGTGTTTCGCATTAACTCGGTAAGGGTAGTTTGAATCGGCCATTAACGTTGAAGAGCCACGGCAGTCGAGATTTTCCTCAAACGAGAGTTTAACAAAGTTCCGTGTTATTACGATAGAACAGCGAACTTTGAAGATAAGGGGAGCACAGAAGGAAGCCCGACTTTCGAGGGAAAAGCAACTTCGCCTTCGGAAAGCGCAAACGTCCCGCTCGTCCTTTTTCCTTTTTTCTTTTTTTTCTTTCTTTTTTTTCTTCCCTGAGCAACGCTCGGCAAATTTTTATCCCCGACGAAAGCGCTAATTTGGCCGGAAAAACACCGCGCGACGGGCTACGTGGAAATTTTCGGGGGTAACGGGCCAAGGGTCTCGCGATATCCCTCTGTTACGCGGCGCTCCATCGTTTCCGGGATATTTAAGTTTCATCGCGAAACTTTGGCGAGACGCTGCATTTATTAAATCCTCCGGTATATTTGACGAGCAAATCTGAGAATTACCGTGTCAGTGCCGTCCGGGATCGTCGGTACCCTCTTTCCCAGAAGGGAACAAAACAAAAAGACGTCGCAGCGGGTGGTTCCATTCATTTATTAAAGGAACGATATTAATGTTTGCGCAAGTTACGAGCGATAGAGAGAGAGAAAGACGGCGACGGAGCGAGGTCGGTAGGGACGGTAGGGGAGAGGCGGGAAAGTAACGAAAGCGCCGACAATCGTTAACGTATTCCGGTCGAATAAAAGATTACGTATTATATACGTAGAAAATGAATCTCGCGCTCGGTGGCTGCCGTTTTAATTAATCGCGCAACGACCCCGACGAATCGTTTGCATTCGTAATGAGACTCGCGTATCGCATTCCGGCGTGTAATTCGATCAATTTAATTACATTCTTCGCGATACAATATATAATCCGTTAACCTGGCCGCGATGGATACCTAATATTTGATGCGCGTTAATACCGGGCAAAGTATGGAATCGGCGCGTAAAATGGGTCACCCGCGGGAGCCAACGAATAATAAGAGCTATTACCGCGACCACGGTTACGCGAGGCACAATTATATAACCATCGCGATTAATAAATGCGGGCATCGGTTTCACCGGGAAGGAGGGGCACCATCTGCGGGGCCGCGTTTAAAGTCTCGTTCGACCTCGTTGTCGGTCGTTTCGACGCGTTTACGACGCTTATTAAATTCATTAACGGCGCGGTGTGCGTCGGTCGGTCGGTCGGTCGGTCGTTCCTTCGATAAGCGACCGCCCCGTGTATCGCGTTTCGATCGTTGGCGAACACGCGGCGCGTACCGATCGCGAAACGCGAAAGAATCGTAAACGCGAAAAGAAACCGAAAGAAAAATCTACGACCGAAGCGTTACCTTCTCGCGATCCTTCGTTTACCGAGAGAAACCGTCTCTTCGACGATGTTTTCGTTATTTTTCGGGCAACTGTTCGCGGCGAGGGTTTCGAACGACTTTTTTCCTCGCCGGAACGAATAATCGTCGAAGAATTCCGTTCCCTCGGCGTACTCGAGGTGGACTCGACGCGAGACAGAGGGCCTCGCCGCGAACCTCTTCGGTAACGCTTTTTTCCTCGGTGAAAGATTCGTCGGGACAGCCGGGCGTAGACTCGCGAGGATAACGCTTGAAAAGTAGGTGGTGGAGCAGCGCTCCTTTTTTTCGAGGACCGAACTCGTTATCGGAGTTGGGTAACCAGGTGTGTATATATATGGTTCCCGAGCAAAGTGAAATGGTGGGCGAAGGGGGGACGAGGGAGCGGGCAGAGTGGAACGGGGATTTAGCATACGAATGCCCGATTGTGTTTGTGGGCTGGTACGTCGGCCTGATTTACATAGTTATTATGATATTATGCAGACGCAAAAAGATTTTTATCATCGTAGCTGTCTTTGTCGCGGAGGGAAAAAGGTGGTACAACTTGTACGACACGCGTTCTCTTTTCATTCTCTCGGCGAGTCCGGCGCCGCGTACCTTGGAAGGAACGCCGATAACTACCGGTGCGTTCTCCTAATGGACGATTCCCGCTGGATTCGCACGGACGCTTCGAAACAACGGCGTCGAGGATAACCGAGGGGAGCGTAAGTCACGGATTAGAGAATCTCGACGCGACGGTGAGATACGTTGGCGAGTGGGACTCTTTGCTTTTGCGCGCGGTCGCCGCAGCGCGAGCACGATGTTTGCTCGCGAATACGCGTCGCGTTATTTTAGTTCCCCGTAGCAGCTAGCCGGACGTATTTCGTTCGCGATGCGCTGGTAAGGCAACCGCGACACGGGCCAACTAAAATTTCAAAGAGACCGGAAATTAGACTCGCCTTTAATATCGATGTTAATTTCAGATTTCACGTATCGCCGGCCGGCCGGCTGGTCGGTCGGTCGGTTTTGTTGCCTCGTAAATTTTATTTTCCCCTATCTCCTTAACCGCGACGCAGCTCTTTCCGCGCAGAGGCAATTGCGATCTTTGCGGTTCGGGTTCTTCGTTCGTGTTTATTCGCGCGCGATTCGTCGATCGGTCGCGGCAATTTCCCCGATACGCGTCGCACGAAACGGTACGGTTTCCGTTCCTCGAGACGCGATAACGATCGCGCGTTCTTCCCGATAAGGTTCGATCCCCGTCGTATAAAACACTCATCTCCGTAACTCCTGGATGGGAACGCGCGGAACCAAAGCCGATTACCGGAACAACGCTCCTCGAGTTCAGAGGGAAAGCTCGGGAAATCCACTCCGGCGTGCTAATTTGCGGCTTCGCATCGCCCCGGAATATCTATCGTTGTTACAAGTTTTTGCGGAAACATCGCGCGAACTTTTACCCAGCCCTCGAGAAGCCGTTGGAAGTTTCCGCGAATCGAAGCGCGTACACCGCGAGCAACGAACACCGAACGGGAGATATCTTTGCCGAGAGATCGTATCGTCTCGAGTACACGGGGACGTTGCGTCGTTCACCTCGGTATTTCCACGTCGGGAACTAATCTCGTTCGCGAGAACCTCGCGGGACAACGTCCGCGATATTATCTAATCCTACGCGAAAACAAAAACCACGATCGTCCCGGTTTCGATCGCGATCGTTCCGCGAAACAATTTTCTAACCGCGGCTCTCGCTTCGCCAACTTTTTCATCGGAGGGTCTCTGTAGAAGGCGCGAAAGACGAGAAGCACTTGCCGAGGAAAGTTCTCGTTTCGTCGTGGCCGCATTGGGAATCATGTAATCGTAAATTGAATCGAACTTGTTGCGTCGGGAGCGCGAAACAAAAGGCGGAGAGCCCGCGTTTATTAAAAATACACCGTTACCGAAGCGGTGCTTTTCTCTTCGCGCGGTCGAACTCGTTACGTTCGCGAGAGAAAGAAATTTTTTTCCTCTCGCGCGCGGCGCCAACGCGGCCGTTAAGACGCCGAGAATTCCCTGCTCGAGCGTCGCGCGCCGCGCGCGAAACGGGGGCGCGGGGGGACGATAATCCGTGGGAGTGGAACGCGGTGCATTCATCACGGGGCTAAAAAGGCGTTAAAGTAGCCTGGCTGGCAAGAACGACGCGAACTCGTCGGACTGGCTCGAGCTAATAAATATTTTATTAATCCGCGACGGTCCGTTTCCGCGTCGCGGTAAACGCTCGGGACAGCGATTTCCGGGCGCGGCTCTCACCGCGAAGGGGGGGCGTGGGGGTTCGAGGAGGACGATACCAAAGCGGATTATCGAAACGCCCGTCGCTCCGAGTCGAAGGAAAAGTCCGCGGCGCGCTCTTACCCAGGTTCCGCGGGACTTTAAATTCTCACGGCTCGAATCCCTACCCGAAACTTTTACTCCGCGACGAAGGACCGTAAATATAGTACCCTCGTTCCTCGTCTGCGAGCACTCCCCCTTCCGTTTCGTTCCCTTCCCTTCCCCTCCGTAACCCCCGCGCCGCGTTCAAAGTCGCAAGCTGTTACACCGCGCGCGCGGCACACTCCCTACGGACCGTCCCTTTTCCTCCCCTGAAACCGCCGCCTCGTCGGGCCTGACCCCCCTCACCCTCTTTTCGCGCGAAGCGGAACGGAGACAGAGAGAGCCGGAAAGCTCCGTTCGAACCCCACGGACGCGTAGAAACGTCGATGGCGCAGACCGGAGTCGTCGCCGACTACGCCGCGATAATTCCATTTCCACGAACCGGCGCGAATTCGAACTTTAATTAATCGAATTCGCGCCCGTGTCCCCGCGATCCCCCGCGTATTTCCCCCGTGCGCCCTACCCCCGCGCATATCCCGCATCGAACCACCCCCGCCGTCTGGGACAGGTTTCGATCCCGGAAATTAGTAAGATCGCACATGCGGAACACGGAGATTTCCCGACTGCATAATTACCCCGGACGCTCGTGCGCGCAAGGTGCACCCGAAGCGTTTCTTCCTTCGCAACTCGAGCGTATCTAGCCGGTACACCGGACCGTGAACGACGATTCTTTTCGAGTTACACGGACCTTTCGAAACTTACCCTCCCGCGAGACCGTCGTTCACGGAGCGAGGAACCGAGAGAACCAGACGAAGCGGGTAGCAGGGACACACGTTCTCGCGCGGACGTAAAAGTTTCGCAACAACGAGCCATTGATCGTCGAACGCGTTTGAAAATTCCTGGCGCGCTTCGAATCGCGGGACATGCTCCGCAATGCCTAGAGCGACCTTTATCACCGATAACAGGTGAGAAGCCGAGCAACCCTCGGCTCGGGACAAAAATTTTATCGATAAAAGACGACGCTCGCCCCGTTTCTCATCCGCGGGCTGACACCGAAACCGAAATTATTTCGCTGAAAGTTTTTCAATCGTTTCTCCCGGCCATCGTCGCGGTTACCTCGACGCGTTCTTACCTTCGATCGAGACTCGAGTACCGCTTACGGGGTAGAGACGCGTAACGCGATCTCACGGACGCGCTTAAGAACGCAACGCTCGTGCAAAGCTCGCGAGAAGTACACGGAAGAAACGGGTCGCGAAAGCGCAAACCTATAGGGGAATATTCCAACGGCAAATAAGGATATACCGGTAGTTTCGCGAACCGATACGATTCATAGCCCTCTCTACCCGCGAAGGTTTTTCCGACGTAACCGGGAAATATTGTATCGCGCAACACCGACGCTTCGCGTTGCAGCGTATTCGACGTTTTCGTCCCCCGTTTTCTTCCGCTCCCATTAGCCCCGATGGGCGCGCGGAACGCGTACGTCGGCCGAAGAGGGGGCGGTTGAATAACGACGGTTCGCTGTATCGAGATTTAACGCTTGAACGCCGTATGGACGCCGCGTCTCCTCGGTTACCAAAAATGTTGTCGGTGTTACCGTTATCCGATAACCGCGATCGGTTACCGCGCGGCGGTAGGTGGCCCGATCATCGATCTACGATAGTTTACATTACGTTATCGGATCCGTACAGAGTCGAATAATATTTCCGCGCGCACGGTCTACTTAATAACACGCTGACAAAATCCGGACAAATATTTCACGAACACCGTCGCGCGTACTTTAAACCAGCTCACGCGCGCGATCCCGGAGCGCGAAGAGAGAGAGAGAGAGGAAGAGAGAGTTCGCGCGCTCGCGATTCGCATCACGCTTCCGTCGTTCTTGAACGCCTCGCGACCCCGCCGGGTTCTTCTTATGCAACGGGAGAGGGGTAAGAAGAGGTGGACGTTCGTCGAGGGAGTGGTGGATCCGAAGGGCGAGGAAAAAAAGTTTATTAAAGTCGGCCCCGGGGATTTGCAACTAAATGCTTATCCTTAGGGTCGTGGCCCGTTGTCCCGACGCGAAGCAGCTTCAACAGATTGAAATCCGGGATTAGTTATACCCAGGGATCGGAGGCACGGAAATATTAGCGCGTTCCGACTCGCTGAATCGTCTCGAATGGAACGAGAACGGGCACAGGGGGAGGAAGAGGGGCGGTAGGGCCGACGGGGGACTGGATGAGAGTATAAAGCGTCGTTGGACGCACTCGTCCGAAAATCTAATATCTGTATATACCGCGCGCGTTAAGTCGCCTACGAAGTTTCCGAACCGGCCCCTCCCGTCTCGGGCCTCCCATTGTTCCGACGAATAACGCGAACGAGTATCGGCCAATTAACGAACCTTTCGTACGGGAGAACGATCGTTTCGATTTCCACGCGGAAAGTATCGAAGGTCCCGTTTTCGTCAGGGCCACCGTTGCTCGCTCGAACGAGCTTTCGAGAACCGTTCCGCGAACCCGCGCGGACGATAAGAACGCGCTCGGAAGCTCGCGTGCGGGAACACGAAATTGCGTTTAAAAGTTTGCGGCTCGTCGAGGCGCGAGGGTGAACTCGCGTTAACCGAGCGACTCGCCTAAGTACGTGCACGATGGTCGTTCGCGCTAACGCGCGCGGTCCTCTCGCGTTGGCACGCATCTCGCGATTCCGCTCACGCCTGTGCTACGTCCCCTAATACGCTTCTGCACACGTATGGCCGCAGTGGCGCGTGTCCTTAAGGCGTAAGATGATTACAACCGGGTAGGTAGTACACGAGCGCGCGGGGAATCCCGGGGAATCCCGGGCACCGTGCTCCCGAACTATCCTTTCCAGGATACGAGCCCGCCCGTACCTAGGTACACATAGGTGGCGGCTCGTTTCACCGTCGTGTGCATACCGTACGCGCGTGGTCACGTACGTCTGCATTACTCGCTGGCAATTAACGCGAACCTCGTCGTCTTGTAGCGCGCGTCTCGGCCGCGATAACTCCGGTTCCGCCGTCTCCTCTCCTCTCGTCTCCTCTCCTCTCCCGCCTCGCGGCACGGATGTTTGCGTTATTAGCGTCGACAGGTATGTTCGCGCGGTAGCTGGATACCGGTAGGCTCGATTCCGATACTTTGACGGTTTAATTGTCAGCATCCGAGCGGTGTTCGCCGCCCGATATTGAAAACGGATGCTCGCGGTCCCGTACGCGCCTCCCTCTCACCCTACCCCGCCCTCGCGCTCGTAATTGTTCATTATCACGGGAGCGTTAAATACTTTTTCGCGATATTTTACCAACGAATGTTTCCCGCGGTATTGGGTTTCGCGCGCACGGTGTCCGAAAATACGAGAACGCGATTCTCGATACGAGTCGGCGCGCGGGCATTACCGTAGACATCGAACGATCCGAACGAAAAGATATTACGCATCCAGACCGACGGTTATTAATTCTTCGTGACGGTAACATACGGCTGTACTTTGGAATCGATAATTTTGCGAAGCGGTGCCCGCGTACACTCGCTAAACCGTCCCGTGGATCTCGTTCGAAGCGTTCCGTGCCGTGTTTGCATCTGTTTCGAAACTACTCGAAAATAAAATTACCCGAGTAATTTTAGAGCGTTTAGAACGACTTACGACCGTCTCGTGTTTCGCTCACGGGTAATCTCGAGAGATCGAGGCGATCGACGATGTCGAGACAACCGAACGGGAAGCGAAACGAAAGATTCGTTTTTATCCTCGACGCGATCCACCAGTGTCGACGATGGACCACACTCGAGGGAAGAAGAACTCGGACCGCGGGACGTTAATGTCGTCCGAGAGCAAAGTTTAATTCACTCGCGCGCGAGTACTGGTGTATCGCGCACGGTTGCATCGTGTACCGATAATAAATGTCGTTACGATGACACGGCGAAATGATATTAGCCCGTGTAGCATCGTCTCCGTTTAACGACGCGTATCGTCCCGGCGTATGGGTAACGAGTCTCGCGCGCGATGCTCGGAAACTTTGCACCTTTCGAGAGATCCATTTATCACGATATTTATCGGGGACGCGTTCGGTCGGTCGGTCGAAGCTCGGAAACGCGGGACCGAAAGAGGCCAATGTCGGTTTTCAGCGAGATACTTTTATCTACGGGGCAAGCCGGAGTCCCACTCGGAGGTCTTGTTGTCTACTTTCGTTCGTTGTCGCGAAAGTTTCGGGGTCCGGTTCCCTTCTCGGTAAGACGAGACTCCGGACGCTCCCGGGATCAAGATCGCGGAACGGTCGTTGCGCTTCGAAAAGCGCTCGGTGGCTATCCGAAGGATCGTGGAAAGGACGACGGTTGCTCTCGTCCTGGGAACGTTAGTCACGCGTTGCACGCCGGTCTCCAGGGGTCACTTCGCATTCATAACCAGTCCCCCGCGCCGCTATGCTTACGGGATAAGATCGTCCTGCGAGTAGGAGCGCGCACGCGCCCCACCCGCCTAAGTGGTAAACTTGTAAGTGGCGAAATAAAGTTAGAGGCTCCCTGATACCGTGTCTGTGACAGTTTAATTAATATCTTTCATCCTCAAAGGAAAAAGTTGGTGAAGTAACCGGCTCGGGCCCAAGGAGCCCGACCAACCCCGGGGAGCCGAAGCGAACCGAGTGGAGCCACTTCAACTTCAGGGACATTCGCCCGTCGTCGTTCGCGGCCTCTCCTCCTTTTCTCTCCGTTCCTTCGATGGCGACGGTTCGCCTTCGCGCAGATCCTGGGACAAACTCGGCACCGATTTTCGATGGTTTTGCGCTTCGACGAGTTCGACGGCTCGAACTCGAGTCGGCGTATCTTTCGATCGTTCGTTCGTTCCGTCGGCTCGCTCGATTTCGATCGTCCGCTCTATCGGGCGAGACGATCGCGCGTTCACCGTGTGTCTTCTTCACGGTTCCACGGAATTCGTTTCCTCAGGGGCCCACGCGACGTTATCGTTATCGTTGGTCTCGCTTTCGCGTTATCAGCTCGCACGGACTGGATCTCGCTGCGACAACCTATCGTCCCTCGATGGACGTTACGTTCGCGTAACAGCCCGCCGGCCGACCAGTAAGACGGTACATAGCGTTTGTACATTACGACTATGTATAATCGTCGACCGTTGCGGTCACCCGTTATCCGATCGTGGACCGTTGCATTCCGTCCTTAACGAGCTATCGACGAAACGTTGCGACGAGAAGGTTCACGCATCGTCGCGACGACGTCGACTCGGTTTCTTACGCCTCTCGACGGAAATTTCGAGCGCACGAACGATTCTCGCGTCGAATACCGAAAGACGCGCCGATCGAACTTTCGTTCGCCGAATACGCGACCGTAGTCGAGCGCGGCCTCGTCGTCGAGGCACGGGGAAACTTTAAATTAAACTTAAAGCGTCCCGCGCATTGTCAGCTGCCGAGAAGCTCGTAAACCTGGAGGGGTAGAGGGAAGCCGCTGTTGCTCGTAATTAAAAATCATCGAGGCGACGCCGTAGACGGCGTTTTTGCCCAGGCTTTGCTCGATATAATTACAACCTCGGACCCGGGTTGCACGGTTTGCGCGATTCCGGAACCTTGTCGAGCGATCGTCGCGATAGAGTCCGGGTCTTGTTCCTCGTGGAATTGCGCGTTAAACTTGTACCGATATAAATCACACGGATAGCCTTCCTGCCGTCCGAAGACCAAACCTCGGAGTATTTTATATCCACCATCGATGATTCGAACTTGATGTTATTTAGTCGAAATCGAACTTACTATATGCGATTGGGGTGGTTACCAAGACGCGTTTGTAGTTTGCGATCTAGCCTTCGATGTAATTGCGAACTCGAGACTCGATACTCGCGAGCTCTACGTTACTGGGTACAACAGAGACGTTTGTTCGTCGTTGTTGAAAAACGTGCTCCGTTCTCGTAATCGATAATTCGTACATCCTAAGAGAAGCAGTTATTCGGAGTCGTACCGTCCCGATGGCTATCGGTGGATGGGTAATTTTTTGTCCGGTAGCTTCCGATCGACGAGACGATAGGCGAAAGCTTTTAGACCCGTGAGCGGTACGGTGCGAAACTTCGCATACGTGCCGTTGAGACATCGGATCGTATCCCCGGTGGGATTGTATCCAACTCCGACAGCAAAAATGACCCGAGGGTAAACATCCTTGCAACTGCCGGAGACCGAACTCGAGGATCCACGTACTCGATGATTCGAGTATCGCGAGAGGAGGACCGGTTATTCCGATGGAAAATCTTCCGATCAATGGGCTCGCAGAGCTCGGTAGCCGTGTGTCGCGACACAGTCGACGATAAACTCTACGATGCGACGGCCGTCCCGTTCGAATTCGAAAAATCAGCAAACCAACGAGCGATTCTCGCTTCGACTGACAAATCATTCGTTCACGGACGATATTTCCCGCGGATTGAATCTGTTCCCGTCCGAGCCGTGAAACAGAGAGGTTTTTCGTGTTACCGGGAAGTATACCGAATTGAAGCGAGACGTCGATCGCAAAATACAGCGGATGAGAAATTTAAAGGATTTTAAAAATGTCGAAGAAACTCGATACAAGGAGCTTTTGGAAATATCGAGGGAATTAACGACGTTAAAAGCTTCCCCGGTACTTATCGATAGCTCGGGTCAAAGTTTCGTTGCTATATATATATATATATATACATATACATATATATACGTGTGGTGGAGGTAAAGGACACGCGTGCACGAAATACCGTGTACGAAGTACCGAGGAAAGGAGAGAAGAAGATACTCGTTCGTCCATGAATCTCTCTAAAAGAGTAAAGAAGCCTGTATCGGTAAACTATTCCGCGGCGGTGTTGGCCAGTCGGAGCCATCGTTGTTTCTATCGTCGACCGAACGTACATTTACAGCGATTCGTGAGCGTCTCGCGGCGTACGAACGAACGTTATTCGATCGTCGAAGAACAAGCGGTTGATACGGTCTCGAGAGACTCGAGGAGACTCGAGGAGACGTCCGCGAGACAAATTTTCGCGGCGACTGCTGGTTTCCCGTATCGGGAGAGTCTCTCTCTCTCTCTCTTGGAAACGATCGTTTTCCGCGTATCGCGTCCGCGGACCGTTCGAGCTGTTCGGTTCCACGACGATATTCGGAACGGTCCGTGTTTTCGTACTCATCGACGATTATATTCGCGAAATCCCAGAACGAAGACAAACGCGACCGATAACGCGTATCCCTGTTTTCCACGGTAGAGACCCGCGCGCAGTGCCCCTGTACGCGGAATAAAAGCGAGCGCGGGTCGAGGCAAATGCGACACGGTGAAACCGAAGCCGCTGATGAAAACCACGATTAGGTAACTCGAGCGAGAGCACTATCCACGCGAAGTCGCCGCGGTAATTAAACTCTTTGTCGCACTTCGTCGAGATCGAGCGCCGCTGCCATCGTTCTCGTTACAAAAAAAAAAGGGGCAGCCAACAAAATAGAGGGAACCGTCGAGAATGGAAAACACCGGGGGAAAAAAAAAAAAAAAAAAAAAAATATTCGAACGGAGGATCGGAGAGGCCGCGTAAAAATGACTGTACAGAGCGCGAGCGAATACGCGGGAAACGCTTCGTAGATGAATTCGCCGCTTTAAAACAATACGAGCCCGTATGAATCGCGCGTCCGATTCGATCTTGTTTCGAGTAATAGAGTAATTGAGAGTTTTCCGCTTCGGTGACCCGCGTCGTCCGCTCGTCTTCGCTCGAGAGGCGTTCCAACGACGATCGTTCGCGGACGGTAGTTCGTTCGAAGAACTCTCGGGGAGAGAGCGAGGAGATCGGCGAGTAGAGCTCGCGAAGCGGTCATTTACGAACATCGTTCGCGTTTGCTAACCGGATAAAAGGCTATCGAAACACGTCGATCGTAAAATGAACGCGGTATCGCGCCTACGATTGCACCTACGGCAACAACGTGCGTAATAAAATTTGTTGGTAAACGTTCTTCTAACGGACAACTATTCGGTGAAATCGATTAACCGTGATATCGAGCCGAGTTCGCTCGCCCGTTAGAACTCTACGAGATCGAGTTGTCCCGGAATTTAAAAGGGAAAATGTAATTCGGCCGGTCCGTTAATGCGAACTTATTTATCGGTTTTCAACCGTTTCGTAGATCCATCGCGCGTTTCCCACGTATTAAGTTACAAGCGGTGTTCGCAGCTCGCCGGGAATAATGCCCGGACGAGCAATAGAGTCGTCGGCTTTGGGAATTTGACCGCGGTCAGTTATCATCGACGCGCACGCGAGCCAAAGCGGGGGAAATCGTTTGCGCGTAGATTCGGGGTCCGTTCTTGCCTACCGTGAAACCTGCAATTCGCTTCGATCCGTTGAACGCGTAAAAATTAATTTTCCAGCCCGGCCGTGAATAACGACCGACACGGCGGAGAGGAATCGACTTTGAAAACTTTCCCGAGAACGTTCTCGCGTTGGAAATCCGCGACGACCGAACCGGAGGGAAAAATCTGGGCCCGATTCGTCGCGCGATTACAACCATACGGTTACCAAGTTTTCCAACTCACCGTCGACGAATCGCTCGGTATCGAACGAAACAGAGATTCGGTCGCGGGGACTCGTCTCGAGCTTTATTACGGAGCAATCGAGACACGAGTGCTCGAAGGACCCTCGCGACTCGGATCACCGTTCCTCGCCACGAAACTCGAAGATTCTCGAACGGACGAGTACGATCCGGACGAAGCTTCGATACCGTCGAGGGAATATTTTTACCCGGGAATTTCCACGAAATACAAGAGCGAGATTTTCACACGGGCGAAAACATATTCGTCGATAATCTACGTAGCTATTCGTCACCGGGGAAACGACGTTAACGCGGAACGTCACGAAGACGGAGTATCTCTAACCGTGTATTTTTCGTAGGTATACGCGGTCTCCGGTTGTGCAACGGTTCGAACGTCACGGTCCCCAGCGGGACGAAACGAACTCGACGTTTGTCCACGTTCTACTTACGGTGTGCATTTCGCTTAATTCGTGATTTTCGTTCTCCCGGCGACGGGAGCAACACAGAGCCTCGGTACCCGACGAGACGAAGAACGAGGAACGAGCCCGCCGATACGCGGTGTTCTCGAGCGTAATGGCGCGATGAATTTAACTTCGAAAATGAAAAGCTGATTATCTTGAAAACTAATTAGTTCACGGAATCTGCGTTTACACGGACCTCGTTGTTCGTTTTCCCGTTTGTGCTCGATCCACCGTTTAAGGCACCGTCTATAGCTACGGAACACCCCCGTGCAGTTAAATGAGCGCGCACCCGCTACGGCACCGGCACAGAAAGAAACTCCGATATCGCGAAAACGAATCACGATCTTCGGCGTTCGGCATCAATTTACCGGAAGAGAGCACCGGCCGTTCGCGATCGGAATACAACGATAAAAAAAAGGAATCATACGTGAATCGTGTCGCAACAATTAGCTCGCGCATAGTCCCGTTCGATTCGCGGTCGAGGCGCGTACGCGTTTGGCAACGATAACAATGCGTTTCGGAATACAGGGGCGGTGTGCGCGCGTGTACGCGCGCTTGCATAAATATCTACCTGGCAGCGTGGGATTCGTCGCAGAGGCGTCCTGGCGCGCGGCGTCGCCGGTAATTGCAGCCCCGCCGAGATTGGTACTGTAGTCTTCGAGAAGTACGTAGCACAGTAATAGCCGTGCCACCCTCATTCTGAAAGTGGAAGGAAAAGAAACCTGAACAATAATAATGACTCCCTTTCTCTCTCTCTCTCTCTCTCTCTCTCCTAGTTTCGAGCCATACACCCGCCCCCCTCTCCACCGACTCAACCCCCCCACTTCTCCATCACCGAACTTCTTTTTCTGGTTGTTTCTTTCTTTCCACTCTCCCCCTCCCCCCTCTGCCCCCCCCCCCCCAATCCCCGTTCCGACCAACCGAAACCGCTCGCTCGTTTTTTATTATTTCCTTTATCCTCTTCTTTTCTCAATCGATACGTTTGTCAAGCGACGTACAACCGGCTGCTCCCAAGTTCGCGCAATTTCACGTAATGTACGTGGCACCGAAGCACGGGGATCGGTAGAGACGGTATCGGGACTTTGCACGTACATCCCACACCCGGGGTCCCTCGAGCTCCTGTACCACCGCCCAAGGAAACGCAGGACAATTATCCTTTACGTCGTCTCGTAAATAACTATCCCGGCCATTTAGGAGCAGTGATTTCCGTCGGCGTGCGGAGAGAATTTAGCGCCACCGTACGCGGCGACCCCTGTCCGTACACACCTATACGTCTCTCCGTACACGTACGTAGCTACGCGTATAACGCGAGGCAACTGCTCCTTCTTATTTACGACAGGACTAAATGAAAAGTCTCTCCTTCTTTGTCCCGTATGCTCTTGCCGTGCACCCTGTACCCCTCCTCGTCGAACGCGTCTTCTCTCTTTTCTCGACCGGACGCACCCGCGCGCTCCACCGACCCGCGCACACCACCGCGTGCACCACCGTTCCACACACGCTCCCACCTTTTTCTTCCCTTCCGCGCCGATGTCGGATTATAAGCTCTTTGTCTTATCTCGCTGACGCGTGATCGATGGTTTCGCCGATGGAGAACCGAGCGGAACGGAGATCCCACGGTGAAATCTGCCGGATTTCGATAGACGGTGCCACGGAAAGAAAAATCTAGACCCGGGGATATCGCGTACCGGTGATGCCCGGACCGCGCGGTGAATCTCTGAAATATATCCTCGATACCGACGACGCGTCGCGGACGCGCGACCACGCTCGAAACTTAGACGCGTACGTGTACGTGTATCGTCCTGCGCGTGAAACAGAGATCCTTCTGTCTCTCTCTCTCTCTCTCTTACTGTTTCGCGAGATAGCTTCTAATTTCGCACTTTCGATTCCGGGTTAGTCACTTCGCGCGCGGCGGTCCTCGGGGTGTAAAACGACACGAGGAAATCCGATTTTCGTCCCCCATCGAAAGCTCCTTCGGACAGATTGGTAATAGAAGGATCCCGAGACGAGAGAGGGATTTCACTTTTCGAAGCGAAATTCCATTTCCGGCCCTCTTCCGTGTGTTTACCGTGATGAACTGTTTGCCCGCAAACATTGTCTCTTCGTGGAAAGAATCGCGCAAACGTTATGACCGATTTAAAAGCCTCGTCGGGGAAGCAGTCGGAAGTGCCTTTGCTAAGCGCCGGAGAACCTCCACGCGAAGAGAATACGGAAAAAAGAAAGGAACTTAATGGCTCGCGCGGCATTGTACTGGAAATGAGTTGATCCCGATTCAACAAGAGCCCCTGGGCCTCCCTCCGACTACCCGCCGAGGACGTCTTTCCTCGATGATTTACTAATCCCGAAAAAAATTGGAATTCCTCGTTTTGTCCTCGTTACGCTGAAACGGGCGGTAAGCGCGGCTTAAATTCCGGGGAGCCAAGGAATTTTAACGACTGATACCGTTTTCCGGCGGGGCCATCGGATAATCAAGGAAAATGCAAACTCGTAATTTTTCCGGTTCTCTCTCTCTCTCTCTCTTACTCTCTCTTTCTCTCTGTGTCTTCGTTTCTCGTGCGCTCCCCACGGGATCGAGAACCGCGTCGGTCGTTAATTACGAGCATCGAGCAACGGGAACAACACCGAGAACAAACGATTCTCGAGGATCGATCGACGAAAAAGGGTCTCGATCGTTTCTTAACACCGGATTCGAGTTACAAAGGCGGCGCGCTCCGATGGCGCCTAATCCGCGTCGCTCGTCCGCTCGCGAAACGCTCGTTCGTTCGCTGGCTCGGCGTCGCGATTTTCCGAAACCCTACACCCCTCCGGGGCATCCTCTGTCTCGAGTATCGCGAATATTTAATTTCCTTCCGTGGCTCCGTCCCGCTCGCTGTCTCCTCAAAGAGATCCCCGACGGTGTTTCTACGCGGGCGCGATTACAAGCTACCCCGGATGATTTATAGGAGCGATCGCTCCGCCATCCGGCCTCGTTCGGTCCTGGCTCTATCGTAATCCGAAGAATAATTTTCGAACGCGCTACCGCCAAGGAGCGTGTATCATTTGCATACGCGCGACTATGCAAATACGCGGCTATTCTCCGGGGAAACAGATTAATTATCTACGATGCTCGGCTCGAAAGCTACTGTCCGTTTTTGCGAAACAACATCCCGCTGCCCCGAGCCGCGACGATTACGAAACTCGCGCCGGAGAAATACGATCGTACGATTAATCCCGTAACGTTTGGAACGTCTTTTCGAGCCAACGTCCGTAACAATTACTTCGTCCTCTTCCTCCGAACGAACGAACGTCGTCCGCCGGACCGTAACCACGGTGTACCGGTGTGCTCGAATCGGCTCGTTCGTTTCGAGATCGTTAACCGTCGGGTAGCGAACCTCGTCGATCTTTCTCGCGCGAGAGAAACGCCAAACATCTCGGATAAATATACGAACGAGGGTTTCCAAGTTGGTCGGGTATCGAGTTCGTTTCGCGCGATCGGTTTCTCCACGAGGATACGAAAATGTCGCTAACCGGGCGCGATATATTAAAATCGGCGATATTTCGGTCGGCGTAACGAATTTCCAACTCGACGGGGAATGGATTTATCAAAGTCGAGCCGCGACGTCGTTAGCCGTGACGACGTCCACCGGTGGAAACGGTTCGGCAAAAACGTCGTCATATACGGAATATCCGTCTCCGGATATTCTCCGGGTGGTGGGTGTCCGTTTTTGCGCGTTCCGTAAAGAATCGCGGGCGACGGACGTCGGGTCTTCGATCGTGGAAGACGCACGAGCTGGCACCGTGGACTCGCGTCCGTTCTCCCCTTGGTTCCCGATGGGATTCGGGAGAGGGGGTAGGCGAGTGTCGCGGCAATATTTTCTGCGCAAATATCGAAAATTGAATTCTCGCCCGGTGCCGAGGATTATCGTCCGGCTCGATTTTCAAATTGTTATCGCAAAATCGATCGACGTCCGCACGGGCACCACCGTCGCCGCCGGGTGCCCGGGAACCCATTCCCGCGCAGCTACGATCCTTATAATTCACTTGGAATTCGGCAGGGAATTCCCGATTCGAAAATATCGCGCTGATATATCGTCCCGGCGGAAAATCACCGGTCGTAACGGTACGTGCTCGCGTACCGTAGCGACCGTGACGCACGCTCGGTCCTGCCCGAATCCTTTGGGGAACTACCGACACGGCCGGATCACGCGCACGACGATCCATCGAACCGATTCACGGGAAATCGATCGATCGGTACGGGAAAACACACACCGTGCGCTCTACCAGCGGTGTTCCCCGCTCGACGGACGGTTTCGCATTCCCGAGGAAAACTCGACCGGAGGATCCGAACGAGCGGCGTTGCGACGCGGAGAACAACCCTCGACAAACCCCAACGTGTCATCGTCGAGGACAATTACCTCGTGAGAAAGGTGTAGCATTATACTCGCGAACGAACACGCCGCCTCATACGTGTACAGCGTTGTCCTCTGGTGTACCGTCGGTGTCTACGTACCGCGCGTGCGGTGATTCTTTTTTGCCTCTTTTTTCCTTTTTTTTTTCTTTTCTCGTTCCTCTGTTCTTTTTTCTTTTTCTTTTCCCTTTCTCTCTTTTTCGTTTTACGGCTCACGAAGCGTCGCACTGGCCCGTCGACGAGCGAACGGCAAACGATTAACCACGATATCGGTCGAAAGACGTCCTCGAATCCGAGCGTCGCGCTACGCTTCCGGCACCGGACGCATCCCCGGGCGTCGAGACGCGTGTACTGACGGCGTCGAGCTAGCTGTCGAGCGAGTCGAGCATCGGAACGCTCCGTGACGGGACGCTCGCCTCGCATGGCGCAGGTCCAGAACCTCCGGTGGTCCCTTCTTCTTTCCTCTTTCCTTCCCCTTTATCTTTCTTGCCTCGCTTCTCCTTCGTTTTCTCCGACGCGTCGTTGGATATGATATTCAATTTATTATGGAGCTTTGATGCACGCGGATCGTCGCCGAGGAAAGACCGAGACACCCTGGGAGCCGAACAGGGACGAAGAGAGGGTAGGGGAGAAAAACCGAGGAAAAACGAGACGGAGGAGCAAGCGCGAGAATACGCGGGGACGAGGAATCCATGGTAAAATAAATGCCGGAGACGGAGGTGGAGAGAGCGCCGCTTTCGAGTTTCGATGGGAATCGCTCGAGATCGAAGGGACATCCTCGCTCGATGAAAAACGTCTCCGCGGACGAGTTCCGCTTTTCGATGCTCGACGTTGCCCGACGGGCGGAAGAGATTCGAGAAAAAAAAAGAAAAGAAAAAAGAAATACGAAGGAAGAGAGCGCTGATCGCGTTCTCGAAGAGGGGGGAAGAGACCGGATGAACAGGACAGAGGGACGAACACCCCGCGATCGAACCGATGAACGATGTTGTTCGCGCCTGCGCTCGTCCCGCGCGACCCTCGAAACGCTCGCTCGCGAACCACTTTCCGCGAGATCGCCGCGTATCGCTTCGACGAGCCCGTGGACCAGGCATTTTTCGCAACGGGTACTTTCACCGTTCAACGAACGGTGTTGACGTTTCGTATCGCTCCTGAACCCCGCTCCGCGACCTCGCGGAACGACGTTTATTTTTTTTACACGCGGTGGGTTAATGACGAGCAAACGTCGATGGAAAAATAATCGGTGCCCCACCACCGTCACCACCGCTACAACCACCGATACCACCGAGGGACGATTTTTATCGTTTTTCGTTCGTAACGTATACGTACGCGCGCGCCAGTCGAACATTCTCGAACGCTCGACGCGGAAAAGCGTTCAGTCGTATTTGCGAATCAACGAATGTTCCGCGCGAAAGCAAACACTCGAGCGACGGCTTTTGCAGTCGCTGACGAACGAAATTTTCGCCTCGCGACGATGCGCGACCGTGAGACCCGAGGGAACGAGGGGACGGGGGGTGACGTTGCCCCGCGAACTTTCCGAGAACTTTGTTTTTACCGCGCGAAAGAATATATACCGGTATAAATAGCGAAGCACGGTCGAATTAGTCGGCCGGGTGGTGTATTTCGCGACAAAGACCGGCCAGGTGGATTAACAGCCGCGGGAAGAGGCGAGTTTCTTGCCTCTCCCGCGGCAAAGACGGGACCAAAGGCGGTTTAATCGCCGCGAAACTTCCACCGCGGATCCGATTCCGTGGCCTCTCGGTACCGTTTATACCTTGCCGCGCTTCCCCACTTTTCGAGCGCGTTTTAAACCAAGGAGGAAACGAGCCACCGAAAGGGCGCGCTCGCCGTAACGTAAGTCGAAAATTTACGAGGGCGGAACACTACTCCGGAGTGGTACACCTTCTGCCCGGCTCCTCAATTATGACAGTGAGAAAAAGTATATACATTAAGGGGATTGCTCGGAGCGGCTGAAACAAGCGCACGCAAAGCGAGCTGCAAAATTGCCGCTTAAGCTGCACCCGGGCGAAGATAAATGAAAAAGGTTTAGAAGGCGCCGCGAGAACGGTCGACGAGGGGAATAAAAAAATAAGAAGAAAGGATACCACCGACGTCAGGATCTAGCCGTGAAAAATTCCTGCCCGCGTCGGAACACCAACACCTTTCTGACTTACGAATTACGCGGCCACGACGATTCCCGTTCGACGTAATCGTGGAGAACTAAGTCGAGAATCGTCTCGATGTTCAATTTTTTTCTCTTCTTTCCGACGAGTCGATTCATCGGTGGAATTTTCGCGAGACAACGACGAGTCATCGCGGTCGGATTTAACGGCGAAAAACGGAGCGAGATATTCGATACGAAGACCGCGGGCCGAACTTTTTCACCCGGCGTGTGCTCGCAACGTTAACTTTCGGCGTTTATCGAGAAAACATATTGTATTTCGGGACACGAGTTCCCGCTATGAGATTTGATTACCTCCGCCAGAGGATGTACCGGGTGTATTCGTAACGCACGGGATATCCGCTTCGGCGACGGACCTTGAGAACGACGAGAAAAGTTCCTCGGTACGCGTATCCTGCGTGAGCTTCTTCCCGAGTTACGATCATTTTTGCGCGATTCCGTTCAATCGGAACCGGACCTCGTCCAGTTCGGTAGAGGTTCTCCGAACCAATAGGGAGACGAACGAAACGAGAACGAGGAACGATCGTACGAACGGAATCGGAGAGAATCGACGACTCGTTTAAACATTCAAGGATGTCTTTGCCGAGGGTTTTATATCGGCCAAATAATCGTACGTTGAAATATACGAACACGGTAGAGGCACTACCGTATTCCGCTCTACGAATAGAATTACTCGAATTCGATTATATTCGGTAATCGAATTCCATTTACGAGCGCTTCTCGCAAAGGTCGAACAGCTGCGCGCTTCCATCGCGCAAAAATGGCCGTAGTTTCGGAACGAAGTCGAACATATTCGTACAAAGTATTTCTCGTTGCGTTTGCCTTTCAACGTCCAAGTGTCCACGCGTTTCGATAACGATGGAAAGAGTAAAATGTGCACCAAGATGCAACGACGCGTGTTCTTTACCGTGATCGAGAAGTGTTCGCCAGGGACACCCCGTATCTGTTCACCGAACGGGTGCAAACGTGGAAAAATATTACGCAAATTGCGGGGAACTTTCCCCTTTGCCGGGCCATTCGATATTGTTAGAAAATTGAATTGGCCCCGTGCTAGAATACCGGTGTTGTAACAGAAAAAACATTGGTGAATAACAACGCGTCGATGGACCTCTTTCGTTGGTCAATTCAAGCGGTCGGCGTGCTCGATGAATTCCAGATACACGTACGGTCAGCTCGTTGCGCTCTGTGCTCGGTTATCGCCGGAAAAGGAAAAAATGCGATAGGAATCAACAGGATTCAAGCGCGCGGGTAAAATGGGATTCGGCCAATTAAATAATTCACCGTTGCCGCTCTAGCTACAATTAGCGAAATGACACGCGTTCCATTGGTGATCGCGCCCGATACACGGATTTCGGAGATGTAACCCGTCGTTTTGGATTTCGGCTAAATCGAATTATGCACCGGCGCAATGCATCAGGGTGAATTTACGTATAGCGACGCCATTCGTTTTAGGCGCGCGGGCCACGTATACTGCCCCCCCCGCTTGCCCCCCTCGCACCGGTGTTAACGAATCGTCGAGGGTAATGTTTGCAAAAAGATTACGTTGTTTCGGTCGTTTGAGGCGCGCATCATTGGCCGAGTTTATTTCAATGGCCGGCAATATTTCGCGTTCCGCGCGCAAACAATTCTCCCGGCGCGTTCCACGCTTTTCAAAAGCTGTCGGCGCGGGACGCGCTCGGATTCTTGTACGATCGAAACCGCGATCCGATTCGATGCCCGATGATTCAACGGAGAAACCTCGTGGCGTGCCACGATCTTTACCGAGGAGAGATTTTTATCTTCGCGCTCGACACCGAACGGTGTTTGTCGATGTTTTTCGAAATATTTGCTCGCCGACGATCGACGCTAGGAACGATAGAAAGAGGTACACTCGCGTAGTTGGAAATACACGATCGATACGGATACGGGATCGATTCGTTCGATAGAAATAACCCCGGATTCGAATCCAAATGCAACGTTCGATTCTTTTCTTTGCAACGTACGCGCAACACGGTGCGATACGATTTATGGGAATTACGCAGGAACGCGCGTCGGAATTTCGTCTTTTATTTATCATCGTTGCGAATGTAAAATCCTGGTACGCTCGTTAGAGGAGGGGGCTCGTTCTTCCGTCTCGTTTCAGGTTTTGTAATTCTCGCGTAAAAATGGATAGAAATTGATCCAGCCCCGAGACGGAGGACAGTTAAGGTTGTTCGGTTCCACTATCCCGTCGTTATTTCTTCTTCGACGTCGGGCAAATGATTCGGAAAACTGACTCGTTCGAAAAGCTTTCGCGCTTACCGCCGTAATCATCGATAATACATCGGAGGCTGCATTATATTCGAGTTCGAATTATATCGGACTACCAGCGGCCGCGGAACTTTGGAAATAATGGTCGATAGAAATGTTCGACCGGTGATAATGTAATATAGTATATACTGGAAAGTATAGCTAGTTAAAACTTAGTCGCAGAAACTGTTTGCGGTGTAATCGATACGTACCGTTTTACGTTACGGGAGTTATCCGCGAAACTTTAATGCCGCTCCGTCGTTACGCGACGCCCCTCCTATAAAAGAGAGCTAATAACGTCCAACGTCCGAGGTGTACGAGCTCTCCTCGTTTCTACCTACCCTCTCCGTACCCTCGCGGGCGAAAAGAAGACGCGTAAGCTCGAGTATCGAGGGTGAATGCGATTAACGCGCGTAATCTGTCGCGGCGCGTTTTAAATCGTTCGGTCGGCGAACTCGATAACGAACGGGCTCGAAAAATAGATCGACGCCACCACCGTGAGCGGAATCCCTGCGAAAGCCGCGACAAAATCGTCCACGTTTATTAATATTTACGAAGATCGATATCGCGTTGCAACGCGAACGGGGAAACGAACGACCGACCGTGTCCCTCTCGAATCCGAAGACGTCGCGAGTCACCGCACCAAGTGCACCCTCTTCTCTCCTCGGTCGAGTTTGAACGAGCAAAGGTTACCATAGGTGAACGAAACGCGAGTCCTTCGACTCGTGGTTCGTTGGTCCGCTTCTTCGGTGTATCTCGCTCGGAAAATTCGTTTATCGTACGCGCTAATGCCGCTGAAACTTCGCACCGAGGCTGTTGCACGCGAAGGGAACGCTCGCGCGCCCTATCCGGTTGTGTACGTAACGCCCGCTCGGACGAGCCGAACGTTCGCGTATATTTCATAAAATACGTGACTGCGCGTATTTTCGTCGGCTTATCTTTGCCACCACACGTGTTTCACTGTCCGCTAGGTGTACGCGCGACCGTCCGTGCGCGTGCACGGTATACGGGGTGCTCCGTTCGAAATCTCGAATAACCTTACCGTACCTTTCGCGCAACGGTGAAAGATGTCGTCGAATAAAGTCGATCTCGAACAACGCCACCGACCGGGACAGCGTTTGCTCGCGGATGGCCGCGCAAACGAGATTCGAGGGATAACTTTGTTTCTTTCGACGGAATAATCAGAGTCCCCGGGAATAAAAGTATCGAGGTGTACCTCGAACCGAAACATCGCCCTTTATTCCGCGTCGATTGAACGTGGAAAATATCGGACGATTTGGCCCGAATAATTTTCGGTCGAATAATTTTTAGGAAGTCGCGCGAATAACGTCGTTACGCGACAAAACCGTTTCGACGTTTCGGGGCGCGATGTCGGGCCGCGCGGCGAGTTGAAAGTTCGACGTTTCGAGATAACGAGGAAGGAAAACGGTCGATCGTTTCGTCGTGGCTCGACGAGTCGTTCTCTCTCGCTAAACGGGCAACGCGAAACCGCGTGGCTGTATCGTTTCCAATTCGGAGGTCGGAGGGGTAACGAGACCGCGTGGACAAGGTCTGGGTTAGGTTCCGGATTAGTCGCAAAAGCGGCGGAAAACCGCGAAAGGGAGCCACCGATCGCCGAAATAAACGCGACATTGTTTGTCGACGATCGTAATAAATTACAGCGCGGCAGCGTCGAGGCAACGAGTCCGAAACAATTTAGCGCGTCCGCAGACGCGGAACGGTCCGGTGAAACCGCCGCCGCCGCCGCCGCCGCCGCGTGGCGAAAACCTCTCGACGAGCGTCGAGCACCGTGTATGTAAAACGCGTAAAACGCCGATAGGAATTCTCCGTGGGACGAGCACCGGAGATGGAACCGCCGGTGGAAGGTAGGAGTAGAAGCTTGGTAAAAACCGCGCGCGTACGTGCACGGCCACCAAGGGTACGTAAACGTACGCGGCACGCGCTCGCTTCATCGACTTCCCTCGATGTCGATACACATCGTACATCCTGCCCTGTCTGAGATTAAACGCGGGGCTGAGGGCCACCGATAAAAAGGCGATCCGACGTGTTTACGGACGTCGCCGGATGAATCCTCGGAAGCCGTAAAACGTACGTACCGTTCCAGCCGTGTTTCCCGACACCCATTTTACGAGTAATTTCCCGCGAGTGTCGAGTTTCCTCGGACGCGACTAACGCGAAACTCTCTCTCTCACTCCCCACCCTCTATCGGCTCGAGACCCTCGGTTTTAAGAGACCGACACCTCGAGAAAACTCGGCCGCGGTGAGAGGATCCGTCCCCGCTCGAATACTAATTAGTATTTCAATTTAACTCGCATTAATATTAAATCGCGCAACGGGAACGCTCGAAACGAAGGATTAAAAACGACGAAAAGAAAAAACAATATGTCGTTCGGGCTCCCGTGGCCGTTTTAATGAACGCCACCGATCCGCGGCCGGCGGACTTCAAAGCGTCGCGTCGCGTCGAGTCGCGGCGCCCGCTTTGTCCCCGGCCGCTTCTTACGGGCGAACGAGACGATCCGTATGTAACGCGAGCAATTAAAATCTTTTGTCCCGTCTCGCGAAATAATCTCGCGTTAATCCGGCTCCTAATTGTCGCCGTCGGACGAATCCGATTCCCTTTGCAACGCGGGATGCTCGCGCGAACGAACCGAGCGTTGACATCGCGTTCGCGCTACCCGCGAGGGGCGCCACGATCGAATTTACCTACGCGATCGTCCCGAGCGTCTTCCGTTCCGACGATTTATCGTCGGGGAGGTCACGAATGCCCCATACGGGGGCCGTAAACGCGATCGAGTTGTTCCACGGACCAGTCGGGTGTACACGGGGGAGCAAAAAAATTGTCACGACAGGCGCGATGCTCCGTCGATTGATAGCGCGACGTCGCCGACTCGCGGTCTACCAATTGGGAGTTGAAACGAGGCGAGTTGCGAACCAACTCGGAACGATCCGGTCCTCTCTCTCTCCGTCAGCCCCGCACACTTTGCAATTATCCTTCGAAGGTTCGAACCATACTTTGTCAATTTTCCGTACGATGAATCGTCGACGTTTCGCGACACCGACGCGCGAACGACCGAGCGTTTCTCGCGCGACGCGTACGCCGCGGAATCGATAGGCCCGATTAATGTAAATACGAGTAACCGGTAAGAGAGCACACGGTGCTCGAATATGGCGCGCGGGCTGTCTGCCCGTGTATGTTCATTTCCGGAAGTACGTGTCCGTAATCTCGGCCGAGATCGATGGTTTTAATCAGGAAAATGTCTCTCCGCATCATAGCTCGCGAGCAAATCTCTGGCGGTCATGTTTATTAAAAATAAAAAATAACGCACAACACCGCACCGCGCCGCGAGCTGGTGGGGACGGCAAAAAGAGAATAATGCGTTCCAACGGGTACAGGATTAATATTCGAAGATCCGTAACGTCGGGCTGGCTGTTTGGAGGTGCTCTTAGCACCAGACAGACAGACAGCCAGCGGAGTCAGCCAGCCAACCAACCAGCCAACTCACCCGCTCCGCTTTTTTCTCCGATACCTATCAAGGTTATTGGTACACGAAAATTTCATTCCATACGGGGCCACCGCGGATGAGAAATTCTTTAGCCGAGACTCGGTTCCGGTGGGACTCGAGGCATCCGGGGTTGTTGTGTTCGCGATGCCAGGCGCGAGACGCTTCTACCCAACCGACGAGCAGATGAATCCTTTCGGCGATCGTCCGCGTTACCGTTCTCACCGCGAGCGTAATTTTCGGTGCGTTGTTAATTAAAATTTTCGATCGCCGGTATCGAGGGCCGGGTCTCTCGGGTTTTCTCGAGGTTTCGCGAGGTTTCGCGCGGTTTCGCGAGGTTCCCCATTCGGCGAGTAACCCCGTCACCGCGATCCAGCTTTCGCGTTTCCCGGGGCGCAACAACGCGGTTATCGCGACTTAACGTTCGCCCGTGAATAGAGCTAACTATATTAGTCTTTCAATAACCGGCTTCGGTTTCTCGGGAAAGTTTTCGACCTGTAATTGCAGCCGGCAACTTTATCGCGTGTACCGGCGGCGGGGCAATCGTCCTCGGGTACAATCCATGAAATTCACTTGCGCGCAGCCAAAGCTCCGTAGATTAACATTGCCTCGAGTCGCGAACGGCGCAAACGATTACGTCGGCTCCGACACCGACGTCGGCCCCGACACCGACGCCGACGCCGACAAGGTCGACGACGCCCCCTCCGTGCAATGACTTTGCAAGTATAACTTGGAAACGTCGCGGCAACGGACTGGAGAGAATGTACGAGAATATTCGAGGTGTCATCCGAGGTTGGTTGGCGTCGCTCAGGGAAAATGAGAAATCCGACGTTCCAGATACCTTAATGGAATACGATAGTTTTCTAAGCACCGACTTTCCTTCAATTTACGTACGCTGCTTCGAATCTCCGTCCTACGCGGTAACCAAAGTCCCGCGATTGGAAATTATTTTAGCCGAACGCGCGCCAGAACGGCGTGGCAGAGAACGCGACAGCAACGATTTTCCTTCGATTCGTCGAAGCTGCGTGCCGTGCCCGATTTCCGTGAAAAGAGAAAAAATAAGAAACTACGACCGTGGGAAATCAGTTGCGTTTCGCGATCTAAATAATTTCAACGAGATACGCCCGTACGATTTATCGAGCCCGCGAGACGAGATTACGAAACTCCGGTGTCGCGGGTATTCTTGACACGGGAAGTGGAACGGTATCGCGGGCCGCGTCGAATATAAAAGGGGAAATTAAAAGTCGGAGAAATCGAATAAAACGTTAACGAAACGCTCTCGTTGAAAAGGAGATGGTCACGGTACCGGGAAACTGCGCCAAGAAGTAATGAGAACGTACAAGATGTTAAAGGTGGGGTCCACTTAACGATAGCGACGCTCGTGTTACAGTTTATTACCGACTATTGCTGCCGGTCCGATTAAATGCCGTTGAATGGCCGTCCGAAGAAAGCGGCGACTCGTACGAACGGGCGCTATTATCGCGACGGGGAAAAGACTTCCAGGATGGAACCAGTTAAGAGCGTCCGGTCGCGCGAATCGCGGTCGATTGCAAAATTGTTCGACGCGACGCGACGCGACGCGACGCGACCCGGCCCGACCACGCGACCCGACGTTCAAAATTTCGTCCGCGAGTCGCGTTCCACGAACCCGCGGCTACCCTCCCGCGATCGATTCGCGGCTGTTGGAAAATCCACGAAAATTGATCTCTTTTGGGACGGCGGTGTCCCGACGCGCGAACCTACGACACAATTCGAGGGCCGTGAATTTCCATTTTGTCTGGTCGGTGCGTCGTTACCAGGCCGAACGAGCCACGGTTACGCTCGCTCCGCGACGTCCCCGCGCAACAGAGGACAATTATACCGATTGGAGCGCATAAAAATGCATGAAGTCACCGTGGAATTCCTTGAAATTTCGCGGCGCAACGACGTTTTCAGGTGGCGGCGCTTTCCGGGCGACAACAGGGGATTCCGTCGGTGGAACGTAAAAGCGAGCGTACTCGGGGTCTAAGCGAGTGCGAATCGTACCTCGATATTTCGGGAGTCGATGGAACGCGGTTCTCTCACCGTAGATTCGATCGGCCGGGAATCGTTTTCCACGTTCTATCGTTTTACGGCACCGTATACTCCCGTACATCTGGAACGAGAGGCCTCGTTACAAACGTTATCGCGACTCGGCAGTTTGATTTCCACGCCCGCCAGAAATAATATTACCGAGTTTCTCTCCCGGTAGCCCGGATTCCCTTCGGGTACGCGACGTTGCGCCGCGAGTCGAGCAGATTTTTTAAACTACCGTCGCGAGATCGATGCGAACGGGCACGAAGAAAGACCCGTGAAAACGAACGGGTATAGAAATTCTCCGACAAGACGGGACTGGAGGGAAATAAAATTCTCGTCTCGTAACCTTTTAACGAGAGACCGATGTATACGGAGCTGCTTCTTTTTTTTATTATTATTCTAGCTCGCGAAACATTTTTTCTACCCCCCGCCCCTACCCCCTCCCGGGGGGAAGAGTGTTAAAAATATTTGCGCGAACCGTGCAAAGCGTAGCGAATCGACGAAAATTTACGTTCGTTTTCTACTTTCCGGATTGTCTCGCCGATAGAAAAATCTACCTCCTTCGGTTCCCTCGAAAACCACTTCCATTATTAACTTCTTTGCTCGCGGTTTCTTTTTCTAATTCGATTACCCGAGACGTCGATGGCCTTCTTTCAAAGAAATCCGTTATCGAAGCTCGTTTTTCGTTCCCGTTCGATTCTTTGTAAACGCCACCGACCTGGGATATGTTTTCGAATAGCTTCGTCGAATCGAGACTCCGTTCGAAATATTTTGTTACTATTTTTCTTTTTTCCCTTCTCTTTTTTCTTTTTTTTTTTTTTTGTTGTTTCCCGTTAAAACAATTAATCGAGGAAAACGGTTCGCCGCGAGGCTGGTTGCATCGGCGCGATTCGGGGGTACCGATGTAAATCGATGGTGTGCATCGACGGTGGTTTCGAAGCGCGGGTTTTCCGGTGTTTGTCGCGCGTCGGGAAACGAACTGCGCTCTCGTTGAATCACGAAGCGGCGGTGTCGAGTATCCGTGAATTTTGGCAGCAGGATCGGGGATCACCCCGTATACATATATATATACATATATATGCCAACGCGGACCTAACAATGGGATTGCCGGGACGATTATTAGCCGTGAATACCAAGGACGAGGAAATTGCACGGTAGGAGATCCCTTGACACGTACCGCCGAGTAATATGATCCTTTCGACAGGAGCGAGGAAGGAACCGCCGACCTTCTCCGCTTCCTCCTATCTCTCGATCCTTGTAACCTCGTTACTCGAACTCTCGGAAGATGGGGGACGAATGTTCCCATGCGCGACGCGTCACGACCGATACGTGACGACGCGCCTCGTTCTTCCCGATAATTACACCTCGGTTGGTAATTCGCCGGGGCGAACGGGTAAAGGGGAGAGGGCAGTTTTACCGGGACGATAATGTAACGTACCCGGAATAATGTACGCGCGTCTCTCCGGGGACGCGCGCCGCCGCCGCCACTGCCGCCGCCGCCGCCGCCGCCGCTTCCCGTCTCAGGTGTATTCGGCCAGACTTTGGGTGTTATCTACGTTCCTTGTAATTGCATTTCGACGTTTCGAAGACTGCCGGTATGGCATAATCTAATACGGTATAATGCGATCAGAGGAAGAGTGGAGCGGGAGGTAGGGTAGAAGAGGGCTAACGTAGCGCGTCTCGCGCGAAAATCTTGCCTCGGGGGAAAGGCGACGGGGCGACGATAACGGGTAGGGACGATAACGGGTAGGGACGATCCCGCGTACACCGTAGGTGGATCGAAATTTTCGTCCCTCGCGAAACAGGCCTCGCTTATCGCTCGTACGGAAAGAGACTCGACGTCGAGGAATATTTGCGACCTAGTCGTTCCGTCGGCTACGAAGCACGCGGATTCCTCCGCTAGCAACCGCGCGACGTTATCCTCGTAGGGGGATGTAACGATTAAAAGGATAAAGTCTTTACTCGAGGGTTTGGACAACGTACGCGCGACACCGGGTTCAACTTGTCCTCCGTATACACACACGTGCGCGTACGTAACACGTTCCCCTCGGTCGGCCTGGATGGTGTACGAGCGGTACAACGCGAGAGGTACGCGAACGAGTCCGATTTCGTTCGAAACGGGAGCGAGATCGAGTCCCACGGCAGTCCGTGGTAGTTTTATCGAGGAATGCCGAGAATCGAGGTATCCCGAGAAAAGAAACCGGGCGACGCGTAATGTATGCCGGATAATGCACGTCCCTTCGCGGCTCCTTGATCGTGGCGTCCCTTCTTGGTCACCCGTTCCACCACCCCCGAGGAAACCCACCCCACCTCTAGCCAGCCCAGGTCTCGCATTAATGCAAAGCGAGGACATGCAACGAAGGCACGACGTAGGCTAGCCGAGGATGCTTCTTGCAAGAATAAGAGAACAGGATCGCTGGGGATGTCCCGGGATTCTGTCCTCTATCGATCTCTCGCGTATATAGACACTAACTTGTGCCCTCCGCAAGCCGTGCTATGTATCTGCCATATACATATACCAATCTCTCCCTCTCTATCCGTTCTACCCCTACCTACCGGCGTTCGCGATCGTCCCTCGCTCTCTACCGTTTCCCTTGGTCTCTCTTTCGCGAGTGGAATCGTACCTTCTCTCGGTTCCGCTTCGTCCCTCCGGCATCCCTGTCGGTCCAGCTGCCTCCTCCCGTTCGCTCTCCGGCTCTCTCTCGGTTTCCTCCGCCGCCCCTCCGGCCGATTCGGTTCTCCTCGCTCTTACAGCGGATTCCTGGCATACATACACACGGAGAATTCGAGCGCGTGTGCCGGCGCGTGTCTCTGTCCGTTTGTGTTCGAAGATGATGAAGGAGGACGTAACGGTAGGTGGAGATGATGGAGGACGAGGGGTGGAGTTGGACCGCGCGCATAACCACGCTTACCACCAAAGAATGTGTTATGTATACATAACCGGGCGCGTACAACGGACAGGAATGTCTTTGTGTTTACCGCATTATTGAGAGATATGACACGTTCCGGAAGTCTATCAGATATCGTCGCGCGGGTCCGTCGTTATCGAAAATCGTCCGGCCCCGAAAGAGTCGGCCTCGTTCCTAGCACGGAGCTCGCTACAGCGGCCAGACAACGGGCTGGATTTTCTTTCTCGCGTCTCGCGTTTTCTCCTCGGTTGATTCGACGCAACGACCGAACGAGAACCGTGACCGAGTCGACGTTATCGCGTGTACCTTTCCAATGGGAATATTCCCCGGGTAATTGACGCGAGCCGCGTTAATCCTTTCGTTACGTTAGCCAACGCTGCTTAAAAATATCGCGGACGCGTTCGAACGTACGAGTGTTTACGCAACGGGGGGTTTGCCGGGCGTTCCAAATACATTTTCGATAAATTTCGAAGGCCACCGCTGCGCGCGTTCGCGACAACGAACGCGTTCGACGCGTCCGGTGCTTTTTCGTTCGTTCGTTTTCGCGGACCGAGTAACCGGGCGGGGAGAAGAGTTCGTTTCGGAAAAGTAAGGAGAAAATTTAATTCGTTTTCAATTTCGCGCGAACGTCGACGCCTTTGTTCGCGTGGAACGAATTCGAAAGAGATTCGGGGACCGAGCGAGATCGACCGGGCACACTCCGATTGTTTTGACCGTTGGTGATTTCCGCTCGGTTTTATTCCGCGCGGGAAAATTTTGACGGATGCCTTCGCCGATGGGAGAAACGAGCAGCGTGGATTCGATCGAACGGACTCGGGGAAAGGATCCTCGGCTCGGTTCCGTGTATCGAGGCGATACACAATTATCGCGTTATCGAGAGGCACTCCCATTTTCCGAAAGTCCACAAAGTCCGGGCCGTCTCCATTGGAAACTTGGCTCCGAAGCTGGCGTGCTCACCGGGGACCAGCTTATACCGCAGTCACGTTACCAGTAATACGGCGCAAAGTCGGCCCGGAGCCGTGAGCTCGCCATTGAGGAATATCAACCAGTTCCGTCAAGAACGTAATCCGCCGTGAAGCGTAACACTCGTTCGCCGACGAGGTTTATTTCTTCGAGCCGTTCGATCTCCACGGGCTTTCGCTCGCGCGTAAATATTCCTCCTGTAAAAACATTCGACGCGGGATCCACGGACCGTGAACGGGTTGCTCTCTTGCTCTTTTACCCGGCCGGCGGGTTCGTTGTTCGGCGACCTCGTTCGCCGAACGGTTTCGACGATCATCGTCGTATCGCTTTTACGCGGAAATAGTGGCACACCGGTGAAAGAGCCGATTACCAGCGCGAACCTGTACGTCCAAAGTGTCGAATTAAATCGATCGTAATTTGTTTCTGCAACGATTCGATTTTAAATATTTCCACGCGCAAACACGCGGTGCTCGACGCGCGAACGCCGATAAACAAACGTAAATACGCGTCGTTCGGCGAACCGTGTCGAGGCTAAGTACACGCGCGTATCCGGCGAATATTAAAAAGAAAAAAGAAAAAAGAAACAAAAAAAGAAAGAACGCGTTGTTTTTTCTCCTCTCTTCTCGAAGTTTCCGGTTTAATTTTCGCGCTACCGTGTCGGCCTTTCTACGGTTACCCCGCGAATTTCGATGTTCGCGCAATTAAACGGTCGGGTCGCGTTAATGGAGCGACTTTGAAAATCCACCGCAACGAAAATATCTCGTAATTAGGAGCGAGCCGCGCGGAGCGAGTAGTACGGGACGGAATTGATCCGGCGTTACGAGCGGCTGTCGCGTAAAAGGCCACTCGTTTGCTATAGGTCGGAGCATAGAGCGGAGAATGGAGATTTTCTCCGTTGACACGACGATTTGTACGAGCAACAGGCAACTTTCATTAAGCCTTTTCGAGCCGGTGTCCTCCGTCCCGCTTTCGTCTTCGTTCCACCCGCGTCTCGATCGTCGCTCCGTCCTTCGCGGTCCTGTTCTCTTTGCTTCTGTCGCGCGGTACCCTCGCCACGTGTCGAATCGAGCCACATAATCGGGGCTCGTTATACAGGCCGACTCAAAGGCGCGTCGACGAGCCTCAAAGGGGATCGAACTGGATGGATATCGGAAACACGGTATCGCGCGACAAAAATCACGTTCGGCTCTTCTCCGCGGAGCCTTTTTCAGAGTATGCACGGACGAACGAAAAATATTTTCCATTCGGATTTCTTTGTGGGGAACGACGCTTCGAATAGCGCGTAGATCGACTCGGTTCGATGCAACGCCTGCGAACGAATCGATGCTTTCGAAGCTGTTCGCGCCACGTTCGAAACGTAAGAATTTTTGACCGGAAACTCGGTTCGTCGGGACCTTTTTCAACGGTTCGGTGTTCGTTCAAATCGCGCGACAAAAATCGCGTTCGTTCCTCCGCGTCGAGCTACCCCGTAGGACGTACGAACGAAAAATATTTTCCATTTAGATACCTTTGAGGTGAATCTAAACGCTTCGAATAGCGCGGAGATCGACTCGACGACTGTAAACGAGTCGATGGCTTCGAAGCTGTTCGAATCTTTCGCAACGCGAGAATCTTTCACCCGGTTAAACGGAACTCGGTCCTCCTCGTCTCGAAACCTCGCCCGTTTCACCTTTACGAACTCTGTTCGCTCGTAAAATTTTTGAACGGTCCTGTACTCGCAGAAGTCGCCCGCTCGGGCTCGCAATAGCGACAAACGCGTTTGCGCGTGTATCGAGTCGAAGCCGAGTCGTTCGCGCGTCGCGCGGCTGTGTTCGAGCATTGTGCGCTGCGAGAGTCGCCGGAAGCGTATCGGATGAACCGAGATGCCTTCTGTATTTGAGCCTCGTTAACATCGTATCCTTTAATTCCGTTCTCCGTTTTTGCCCTCGCCTGGCTCGCCTTGTGTCGCCGACGCTCGTACGCGATACCATCCCGAGCTTCGGAGAACCTGATCTTTATCGAACCCACGTGCTTTTAATCGCCGACCGCTCCGCCTTTTCACCTCCGTCTCGACGAGTGCCATTTTCGTTTCCTCGCTTTTGTCGAGTTCCTCCGCTGCGTTCGAGTGTCCTCCTTGTCCTCCGTTCTCGCGGTTCATTCTTTCAGTTTCCGCGCGAAAACGTCCCGCGACGATATTCCTCTCCCCTCTCGCGTCGCGGTGGTCGTCGTTGAACGCGTTTGTATTAGCCACGCGACCGAGTTCGTTCTTCGTTAATAGGATTTGCCGGAATCTCGATAAGGTGTTTGCATATGCATAGCGCGACTGACATCGACACCGATTACGAGACGAATACTACTTTGATTCGCGATAGCCGACCGCTCGATACTCGACCGATGAATATTCTTCGGAACGACGTTCGCCAAGACCGAATTTAAATACGTCCCATATTTTCCGAGCATTTCGCTCGAGATACACCGTTCCGTATACAAAACGAGTTCCGTATAAATAATGAATTAATTTCGCGTTTGCCCGCTCGACCCACTGTTTTTGTCGATTACCAATATTTGCTCTACACTTCCGGACCAACTTTGCGCATCGGGGGAAGCGTATTCGAATTACGAAAGTATGGAAAAACGTTTCGTGTGTGCGCGCCCATGAAAATCGGCCGCGAATTTTCTCGCGAAACTCCAAAGCTTTGTCAGCCGTGCTCGGATACGCCGTTGAAACGATCGGGAAAAATTTCACGTCGAGGAAAGTTTCATTGTCGTCGGGACAAGGTCTACTGAATTCTCCTCGTCGATGCTCCGAAACAGGGGTATCGAACACCCTCGAACGATACATATCGCGTTCACGCTCTAGAACGAAATCGAGGTCGAATCGCAGACGAAGGAAACTTTCGTCGTGGAAGGCTTCCTTCCTTCTGTTGGCGGCGTCAACGAGCCAGCCGGAAACTTGTTTCTCCCCGTGTGTACATAAATATCGGGCAAAGCGCGAACAAGTCGCCTATGCGCCGACACTCGGTACGCGCGAAAACGCCAACTCCTCGACGACCGAAGAAATCACTCGCGCCGGACTCTTGTCCTATAAACTCCCTCCCTCCCTTTCTCTCTCTCTCTCTTTCTCTCACGTTGGAAACTTCCCTTCGAAAGTTCCTCTCCCGTTACCGTCCGTTCTCCGTCTCCTCTCTCGCTCCTCCGTTCTCGAACCGCGCTTCTTACATCGTCTCGAAAGCGCGTATACAGGCCGCGACAAAGTTCGCGATACGATCGATTCTACCCGCGTGAACGAAACGTTCTCGCAGGACGCATCGTTTTCGGGATAATCGATATCGAGAATTCTCGGAGCACTGTGCAACGTTGACGAAGGAGCTCGTTCCCTCGCGAGTAAGACTCGTTGTGTCCGATCATCACTGTTTCCACTTACCTCGACGATCGGCGACGCACGTTGGAACTTTCTCTACTTCTAACCTATCTTCCGACCGAACAACCGGTTAAAACGGATAATATCGTATAGTGGAAAATACAAGAATAATTAAATATTCCAATTAGTAAGACTCCGTGCGTCCGACCATCGCCTCTTCCACTTGCGTCGACGATCAGATCACGTTGGAGCATTCTACCTTCTGACCGATCAACCGGTTAAAACGGATAATATCGTATAGTGGAAAATAAAAGAATAATTAAATATTCCAATTAGTAAGACTCCGCGTGTCCGACCATCGCCTCTTCCACTTGCGTCGACGATCAGATCACGTTGGAGCATTCTACCTTTCTAACTTACCTTCCGACCAATCAACCGGTTAAAATGGATAATATCGTATAGTGGAAAATACAAGAATAATTAAATATTCCAATTAGTAAGACTCCGCGTGTCTGACCATCGCCTCTTCCACTTGCATCAACGATCAGAATACGTTGGAGCATTCTACCTTTCTAACCTACCTTCCAACCGATTAACCGGTTCAAACGGATAACATCGTACCGTGAAAAATAAAAGAATAATTAAATATTCCAACTCGTAAGACTCCGCGTGTCCGACCATCGCCTCTTCCACTTACCTCGACGATCCGCGCACGTTGAAGCATTCTACCTTTCCAACCTACCTTCCGACCGATTAACCGGTTAAAACGGATAACATCGTACCGTGAAAAATAAAAGATGAACCGAATCCTCGAACTCGAGTTTCTCGGCGAACGAAACCTCGTACGAGAAAATTTCCTTTTCGGAGCGAATTTTGCCGCGACCTGTACGCAACGTCTAGATATACGTACGTACCGACCTAACGCGCTCCTTTTTATCCGTTTTCCAGATCGGCCGAAACGAGTTGACCTTCCGCATCGTCGTTGGTCGATAGAGCCCGGAACGATGATCCCTCAGGATGAGCCGCGTATCGACGGAACTCGAGGACTTTGCCCGAGATCCTCGCGTACCGTTTTAACGACATCGTGGATCCGCTCGAAAGAACAGTGAGGGGGTAGGCAACGGGAGCAGAGTCGTTTCACCGCGATCGTATAACGAAGTATGGGACCAGGGTTGCGATCCAACGACCACGGACAGCTGCACGGTCCTGGAACGACCGCTTACCGAACACCGTGCTCCGGGACGGTGTATCGTTATTCCGAAAAGGTGAACGTTTACGGCCTGCGTACAAATATTCCACAATGTCGGGTTACGTACTTGTAAAATTGTACCGCGGTCGAACCTTTTATCGGTTTATTATGGTAACGCGCGTCGGCGCCGTGGACCCGTGACGTTTGCGCGCAAACAGGAACCTTTTCGAACGTTGGGAACGCGCGCCACCGGAACCATACTTTCTTCCCCAAGTTCTCCGAGAAAACCGTTCTGGTCCGCTCGCGTTATTTACCACGCGTAAACAGTCCGAATCAATGTTCCCGAACACCGTGCTCTCGCGTACTCGGAGTTTGGTCGTTTCATTATGGCCGCTCCGTTCTCCCTCGGAAAATTCCAATATTTCTACGCGCTATCGTTTCTCGATCGTCCCCCCTCGAGTTCCCGCGTTACTTTCCGTAATCTCGTTTACGATAATCCAACCGTAAATCCACACCGGCTTCCCGTTGTTCCCGTTAGTCGAAAAATAAACGCGTTGTTTTTGCCCGCGCGAATGATATTTCCCGTGTAAACTCTTATTTATTCAGCCGTAGCTACGGCAAACTGTTCGGCTGCTCGCGAGCGAGCGAGCAAAGTCGACCGGTGAATGAGCGGTAAATTCGTAGAGGGAACGTGCAAATATATAAGATCTCTACCCTCGGTGTCATCCACCGGGTACCGAGAAAACAAACATTGATTCTCGGATCCCTCCGACGTGATTCAATATTTGCGCTAACCCCCCCGACGAAAGTGTATCATCGCGCGTCAATCAAGAAGAACAAACGCTCCTCGAAATGTACATCGCGCGGATCTCGAAAGCATGGGAAGAACGTTTGCTCGATTCCAGCCGCATTTTCTTCGTCCGGTGTGTTCCGCTCGGCGATGATTATCGATGAAAAACGAGGCGATGTTCATCCACGGGAAACGGTCCCGCGACCCGGGACCCCGAAACACTTGGAATTATATATTTCTCGTCGTACCGAGTTACGGAATTCTCGATGATCGATATTCCCGAAGGCACGGTGCAACGTCGTGGCCAAAATTCCAACGAGAAGATCCGACGAATCTTACCCGATATCGATCGCTCCTGTTCGCCGTTCGCTCGCGGATGATCGCCGATGGAAAAGCAAGCGTTGCCGATCCACGGAGAACGATTCCGTGGAACGAATTATTTCTCCTCGTATCGAGTTGCAGGGTTCTCGAGGATCGATATCCCTACGAGTAGCGAGTAACTCGCGACCGAACGGTAACCGTGGAATTATACATACCCCCGCGTAGGGAATTACAGCAGCCCTCTCGATCGATATTCTCGGAGGCACTGACTTGTAAACAAAATTCGAGAAGAGTTACCTCCGATCGTGCTCGACGTCGTATTTCTTCGTCCAACGTTCCGCTGGTCGATGATCGTCGATACGAAACGAGGCGCTATTAATCCACGGGAAGTGTTGCGCCAACAGTAACGATCGAATTATACATCTCTCCGCCTATCGAATTACAACCTTCACGGCCATCGATCTTCCGGGCTATACCGAGGCGCTCGCGAACAAAATTCAAAGATAGATCCGCCGAGATCGGTATCGTTTCTCGACTTTTCCTCGTCCGATGCATCGCTCGTCTATGAACGAACCGTGGACTATTAATCTACGGAAAGCGTTCCTCGGAAGGGGGATCGTCGAATTCGATGGAATTACACATTTCTTCGCGCAGAGGAAGCTCGCGAGGCACGAGTTTCCCAATCTGTAGCGAGTAAACGCGCGTGGAAAATACGAAGAATCTTTTCCCTGCTATTTTTAAACGTACTCGTCGATGATCGTCTCTCGTCGACGATCAGCTGTTAAACCATCGAAAGAGTCCACCGTTCGAAATTATACGTTCCTTCGCGGAGTTCCCACGACGCCAGTGGATCACTGGTGCTCGATATCGCGGCGGTGTGCACGCGACCGTCTATCCGCGCCCGGTGGGTCGTTTCTCGCTTATCGGAGCTTCGCCATCGGTTCGGTTTCACCTGAAAAAGTGAAACGCCGCGTCGGTGCACCGTTATTATTCAATTAAGCAACCGCGCGTCACGAATATCGCCCTTTCTCTCTCGTCCGACTCGCGTGCCGGGTCCTCGTCGACTTTTACGGAAATAACTTTCTACTACCGGCTCGTAGTGCCGTTTTCAAACGATTCGACCGACTGGTCAACTGACCCACATACATCGATCCGAGCGGTAAATCGTTGATGGGCTAAATTGGTCGAACCTTGACCCGACGGTCCGAAGACCGGACTCCGAGACACCGTCGACGACGGAAATACTCGAGTCGTTCCCGTGTGTTTTTCTTTTTTTTCTTTTACTGGAAATTCAATCTCGTCGGAATGCGCGCAATTGATTTCGATTCGGAATATCGACAGGAACGAAATTAAATATAAACGAAGCTCGCGCGACGATAAAGAATTTGCATCGAGAGCCAAAGGGGTAGGGATTGGATCGAGGGCCGGTGTACGGGGGCAGGGGGGACTGGACGATCCACCGTCGACGTTACGCCGCGGTTACGAGCTTCTGTAAATTGACCGGCTCGAGATATATCGTTAATTATGCCGCAAATAATTAGCAACTTGTTGATCGTGTCGTTCAAGCTCGATAACTCTGGTTTATGGAGGCCGATATCGCGGGTGTAACGGTCGATACTCGCGTCGTCGAGTATCGGGTCCGATCGCGACGCGAGACACGGTAGCTAGCGATCGTAATTTTCTTTCGAGGAGTTACGTTCACCGTGGATCCGGTGCACGGTAGGCCGGTCGCGTGTCGTTCGTCCACGATCGAAGAAACCCGATCGTTGCGTAAACGGACGCGCGTACGCGTAGAAAGCGGAACGTTCGTCGCGCGTTCTCTCCGGGCGTACTGACGCGTTTCGGGAGCGGTGGGGGAGTGGAGCTGGGGACGGAAGGACGAATATTCGTACGGTGGAGAACGTTTCGTCGAGAGGGTTCAGACGGTATAAAGCGACGCCAATGTGGAACGATTCTTCGCGCAGTTTACGGGAATAAAGCTGTCTATTGTAATACAGCGAAATTGAAGCAAGTCGCGGGAGCCGCGGGGAATAAAATATAAAACGTGAAACCGGCTTATTACTTTCCCACTACTCGCATATCCACCGTTATTACTGTCCGCCGCTTCTGACGTCAGAGTCGCGGAGATACTCGGGGCGGCTCCGTAACTCCTCGTTCCGCGAATAAAATTCGATCGGTGGTAGCGGCGGTGGCGGTGGCGGTGGCGGTGGCGGTGGCGGTGGCGGTGGCGGTGGTGGTGGCGTGTGCGACCGATAACCGAGCCGATGCTCGCCGGCTTAAGTCGAGCGCACGCGACTCTTCGAGCGCGAGCCTCGCGTTCGCAAAGCTATTCTGGTTTACATACGGGAGAACCCACTTTATTCAACTATATGTATACGTATGTGTATATAGATATATATGTGTATGTGTATACGTATATGTATATGTATATATTATAATTATTATCATCGATAACGAGACGTATAAAATACGGTTTTACAAGCGGTTAACAAATGGCCGTACCGTAGCAAAAACGCTCGCGACGCGAAACGTCCACGCCGTAGGTTCGAGACGGAGCGCATCGAGCGTAAACGTCTCGAACGCACGAAAAGGACATTTTTTAATCGGTCGGCTCGTAACAAGCAACGTCGATGCCAGACGCACCCGATCGATCGTCGGTCGGGCCTATTCTAAACAAATCCTCGTTTTCTTCCACGGTCTCGGTTTCTCGTTTCCCCTTCTTTCTTTTCTTTCTTTATCGGGCGTACGTATCCCCCGGCATCGTCGTTTTCCCTCCCGGCTGCTCCCGTTATCCCTCGTCTTACGATATTCCGATGTATTTCTGCAATATCCTCGACCATTCCTTCGGGTAGGTTCGTTGAATGTGCGACAGAACCTTCTTGATCTGTCGTGTTTCCTCGGTGGTACACTGCGGGCAGGAGCCCCTCAAAACCAGCGGCGCTAAACCTGGATAACAACGCCCCGGTTAAATCGAATTCTGCCCGGTAACTTTATAGAAATTTATCGGCAAACTCGACGTAGAAACACACCGGCCGGGGCCCCTCGAAATACGGGTATAAATCCGATCTAAGCAATTCGATGACTCGCCGCTCTCCTCCGACCGCCGCCGGGAGTTTCCCCCGCGAAATGGGGTTAACTCCGACGGAGATCGGTTTATCCTTTGAATCGACGAGAATAGCGATTCCCGCCGCTACCCGGGACCCACCCCTGGCCCTTTCGGGTTATGCCGCGAGAGGTAATTGCTTCTCTTTTAAATTTTTCAACCGCGTAACGAAGACGATCGATACCTACTCGCGGGATAAATTCCACGAGGGTAGCGGGGCCGATGGAGAACGTCTCGATTATTCGCGACGAGCTCGAAAGGCGAATGAAAAAAGTCGAGTCGAGCTCGTCGCGGTCGTCGAGCTCGTTCGCCTCGAGACGGGGCAGAACCGGGATAAACAAGGTGAGCGTTATTTTAATCTCGTGCCACGGACCGGTTTGTCTCCCGCCGGGATTACGCGCCAACGTGCGTTACTTTTTAAACGTCTTCCGATCTGGTCGCAGGGCACCTCCCCCAGGACGCACGTGAGCTGCCTCTTCAGGTAACGGTGGTCCACCAGAGCGATGTTCAGTTGATCGTCGGAGACTCGCGATCTTCCGGTCTGTCCTTCCTCCGATTCACCCGCAGCCGTGCAGACGAGCACCGCGCAAACGAGGACCACCATCAGCTGGAACATCGTTCGCAAAACGGTTAAATATTCGCTTTTGGGTAAACAGAGATTGCGCGCGTACTCGGGACACCAAAAGACCTTTTTCCCCCGCTTCGTCGTCGACGCGAGCCAATTAACCGAATTCGCGGATCAACGAGCGAGCACGGGATTCGAAATCTCGTCGAGACGTCGACGTGCACCGAACGCGCGAAGACGAACCCCGACTTTCGGTGTCGAACGTCCGCGATCGGAATTGCCGCGTTCGAAGTTTGCGGAGTAATCGACGGGTCGATTAAAACTCGAAGGACCTCGCCACGGGGACAAGGGTCGCGTTTCCGCGAGTTGTTCGTCTCTCGCGTCTTCTTCGACCCGCGCCGCGTTCCCGCAATGTATAATAGATGCAATTCGATGCTTGTAGTATTTCCCAACTCCCGCGTCGTTCCGTTACAAAGTCGAGAACACGAGTTCCGTTCGTGATACTTTTAACCGAGAAACCTTTGTCGGACTTTTGAAACTCTTCGGGTAACGACGGTCGGCTTTATTCGAATCAACCCCCTTGCATCGTAATATCGAGCGAGACTCGCGGTGCAATCGTCGCGGACGCATATTTTTTCAGGCTCTGTTACAGACCGCGGTATAAAGCGTATCGCTCGAGACTCTGTACTTTTTTCATATCGCGAGCTCGAATAAAAAGTTACGAATTAAATTGGATAGTACGCGCGTCTCTGAGTTAGGATCGACTTTGTCGTCGTTCGCTCCGTAGAGCAATGGACGAAAGAGGACGGGTACGTTCGAATGGAAAAAGGCGTTAAAGTTGAATCAGCGTCGAAGGATCTCGTACCGTTTGGATCCGCTCGGGGTTCGAGAGACCGCGGAAAACGGAAAGAACGCGAGTTAGAGTCCAGGTTGAACGAAGCTCGAGAAGGAAATTAGACGCGAGACTGTTTACTCCATTTGCTCGAGCTTGCGCACGGTCGAGTAGGGGTAAACGAGAGTCAAAGTTTCCGGAGGTCCTCGAGAAGAGGAAATTAGATACGAATATAATAAAGGGATAGATAGCGGGTCGCACGGGTCGACGTCGAGGGTTGGAGGGAATTGGCAAACGCATCGGGCCCCCGGAACGACAAAGCTCGAAAGGAGTGGGTGTGCGCGTGTACACGTACGCGCGCGATGGAATAACGAAAGGGGATAAGGAAGGGCTAGTGGCAGACAGCGGCTAAACGCAGCCCCGGCGAAGCACGCCAAAGCTAACATAGCTAAACAAGCAACAACCGCCGTGAGTAACGACGGGTATGCGAGTTACCTACGACCTCCGTTTGTTTGCCTCTGTTGGCCCCGGTGTGCCGCTTCGACACGCTTCCGTGTTTCGTTGCACTCGCGTACATCGCACTCGCGCGCCTCGACCGACTAACGAGCTACCTTTTAAATTACTTCTCGCGCCGCTCCCCTCGACCGCGGCTCCCTTTTTCCCTTTAATAATATCAACGCGAACGATACGGCTTGTTAAGGGCGCGCGACCACCGAGCCCGGAATCACGGAACACCCTCTCGCGAGCGTGCACCCTTTCTCGAGCAAAGGATCGCGGACAATATTTTTTTTATACCCCGAACTTTCGACCGACGATGCTCTTAACGGCTCTCGGTGCAACCGCGAAACGCCGGAAAGAAGAAGAGGATTGTTTCACGGGGGGAGAGGCCGTCGCGCGAGAATGGAATGGAACTCGGAATGGAATTTGAAGAATCGCGTGGCCGTGGAAGCGACGTAAATTAGCCGACGCGACGTTACCGTTCCCGAACCACCGTGGAAAGCTTCGCAACCGACGAATCTATCGCTCGGAGGATTCGCCGTACGTCATGTTTTTTCTCCCCGGCGATCTTGACTTGGACCGTTCTTCGAAGTCGCCGATTGATCGTTCGTCATTGGAAAAACTATGGAATCCGCTCGGCCAGGAGGACACGGGGATATAGAAAATAGTACCAATTAAATCGTAGCCGCGTCCTTTCCGACGGACGTGCACACATTCGGTTAAACGAGGTTCTCTTCTTTTTCCACCGTCCCTCCGTGCACCCTTGACGCGCGCATCCATATATTTCCAAGTTCAATTTTATTTATCTCGCCGTCTCTAACGATCGTGCTCGTTTTTACATCGCTCGCCACGCGATACGAGCTACCTCCTCGCGTCGTTTACGAATTTTTCCATCTGTCCTCGAGCTCGCGAAACTCGTGGATTTTCGTGCATACCGTCGACGGTGATCCTACGCTCGCCTCGCGTGGCCATCGAAGCGAAGTAGAATCCGTCGCGAACTCCGGAGAGCAAACCGTAGTCGAGAGTTTCCGATCGGGTCGCGACCTCGCGACTTTTCGTCCTTTTCGTCGTCGTCGTACTCGTAGTCGTACTCGTAGTCGAGGGGGAAACGAGTTTCGATTTTCCACGGCTCGGATGCTAATAATCGCGACCGGTTCGGTAAATCACACGGCCGTGCGGCCCTGTATATACGCGCCACGAGGGATGATTTGTGGATTGGATTGCGGGCTCGGGTACGCGCACGCAAACCGCTTACTTCCGCGAATCGACGCGGATTAGAAGAATTATTGGTCGCGCTGAATGGCAAATGGCTGCGTGATATAGATTTTATTGCCGTCACGTTGACCGTCGACGATAGTAACCGTAACGTTTCACGGTTATTACGGTCGCGAGCGTAGACGCTGACGGTTCCCGTCGACCGTTTCGCGCCCGGCTCGCGAGACCTACGGCTACGGCCCGTTAATTATCGTCACAGTCTATGAATGATAATTCACCGGTTTAAACGAGCACGAGCCGGGAAAACTCGCGCTGTTTGCGCCCGTAATATTCCGTCGCGGCGTATCGTTTCCGCGCGACGCGAAACCTCGCGCGCTCGCGCCCACGCACGCACACGCACGCACGTACGCTCGACGATAAATAACAATTTATTGTTCGCGCGCGCGGATCCGCGGGCGTTGCTCGGCCAGTTATTAAATTAATTTACAATCGTCTAGTTATCGACCAGCGACCGATGGACGATAATTACGCGACGCCTGGTGATACGCGATCGATACCCCGCCGGATCGCGATTTACCTCGTCGACGATGGAACCGAATTTCAAATAGTTGGATATCGATTGCAATGCTAGACCAAATGCTAGGATATCGCGGGAGATTTTCCACGACGTGGATCGTGTAATCGATCGAACGCTTCATCGTATTGTACTTTTCCATCGAAACCGAAAAATTTACCATCGACGATTACACGCCGATCGAATAAAAAGTATAATCAACCAGCCGAGCCACCGTAATCGCGAGAGACTGCTTCCAGCTCCGATAATGCGCCCTGAGAAACCAGGGCACGCTTTTGAGCGCAACCCTAACCGGGAATGGCCGTTCGTTACCCTCGTGCTCTTGAATACGAACGAACGACTGTGTCAAGATTCTTAGGTACTCTCGAGCACTTAACTTGCTCGAGTACGTAATAATTTTAAGGCGAAAGAGATCGGTGGTACCGCTCGAAATCTAAGAACATTATCACGTTTAGAAAGTCGTTGAAATGTTTCTTTATTCTCTCCAGGAATATCGGAAACGAACATAGGGTTTAAACAGACATCGATGAATCGACTTGAACTTTTGTAAAGAAGATGACGTTCGTTTTCAAGTTTGTAAAAAACTTGAATTTTTGTAAAAAACATGCTCCCTTCGAAGGGTGCAACTTTGTTCCGAAGAGTCTCTTCGTGGAACCATAAATAACGGAGTTATTTAAGGAGTCCCGTTTAAACGATTCAACCTGTACAACGACCTAAATCCCGTGAACGAGTGTCTACGATTTTACGAGTAGCCCGACATCCGTGGGGTAACCGTAGCCCCAAGGGTGTCGCTAATTATTCGCGATCGGAGGGAAACGAACGCCTTCGAGACTCCGTGTCGGGAGTTCCGTGAGCCTTCGTTTAAATTCTAATGTGCCATAAGGCTCGCCGGACGAAGCCAGTATCGTTAAACCGTCGATGCCGGTAGCAGGAGCCGTAGAACGAAAGGTCGCGACAGCGAAGAATATTGATTTTTCGCCGATCACGTGATTATTCGGCCATCCTGAGCGTTAGTCCGTCTCTCGAATTCGAGCTGCGCGCATCTAGAATCGATCGAGTCGCTCTCGAACCTCGAACTTGGAGCAGAAACGTTCGCGAAACTTTAACCGTCGAACTCGTCGATACTGTACGGCTCGAAAGCGGATTGTTCCGTTCGATCGGTGTACTCGAGATCCATGGATCGAGAATGTCCCGAAAGTATGGAATCTTTCTCAATCGAACGCGATGCAACGAGTGCGTCGAGTTTCGAACGATAGGAGAAATTTAATTGGCAATGAGTGCTGCATCTCCTCGATCGTTAGTCACCGCGTGCACACGGGGCATCGTGTCCGATCGAAGAAATCGATACACGGATCGGAACGAGCACCACCTTCTAATTAATTCCCTTTCGCAAGAGATCGTCCGGTGAATAATCGGTGGCCACGGGGCGACGTTGTCGCGAGCCAACAGCCAAGAAATCGTTCCGCTCGGTTTGTTATTCCACGCAGCCGCCGTCTCCGGCGACGTACACGTAAGCGTACGATTGCGGCACGCATGAGTTACGACGTTGCGACGCCGGCGTCGTCGATAAAGGCTCTCTGTCTCGATCGTTCGAGCGGAGCCGCGCGCTACGTGCCGGAATTTAATAACTTCTTCGCGCGGCCAAAGGACAAGAAATCGCGGGAATCGATCGATTTCCGCTCGCCTAGCTCGTTTTCGACCCAACTGTTACACACCGTGAACGCCGAAAATGAATACGTCGCGTTCGTCGCGTACAGAATGCGTACCATTCCATCGGAAAATCGACACCGCCCGTGATATTCTCGATATCGTTCCCCGTTACGATCAAATCACCGCGGATTCCTCCTCTCCTCGACGTACATCCGCTCTTTAATATCCCGAGGATTTCGAACGCCTCCGCGAATAACGGGAAAAGAAACACGACCCCGAGCGGGAGACGTTCCGTTGTAGCTTTTCCTCGAAAATGTTTCGCAGTTTTCGAATCGTTCGCTTAATCCGTACCACGGCGGGTTACGCTCTGGAAACTTATCGCGATATTACAGGATATTACGATATCGCGGTACTTTCGATAGGTATGCACGTGAATAACGTTCAGCGCGGTTGCGAAACAATAGTGTTCTTTTGGTCGAACGTTTACCTTGACGACGACGACGACGACGAGACCGTGCTCGGTTAATGCTCGGGCGAACGAAGAGTGACGTTTTAATTTTGCGCGAGAGCCGGTGAAAGCGCTTTAGAAACGCTACTAATTGTTTACGATGCTCGGTAAGACGTTAACGAACACGCTCGTCGGGACGTTCACCGCGCAAATACGCGAACGCGAGAACGATTCGTATTCGTGTCGTCCTGTTTGCCCGTACGTCTGTAAAACTTGAAACAAATACCGCACAGGTGGTTCGCGCAATATGCGCGGCATTTCGAACGTATACAGTGGCACGCGCCGCTTGAAAATGGTTCAAAAAGTTCGCAACGTACCGCCACGAGCCACTCGATGATTCAACCCGCAAAGGAAGGCCATCGAATCGACCACCGGCTCAATGAGATTCGAATACAACGCACGCCCATGAGTCATCGATCGGTAGATACGGATTGGAAACGAATTAACGTTACGAGAAGGTGCGAGTAGCGAAAGAATACCAACATCGCATTATTTGCGTCACAGAGAGAACGAGTACCGTCGAATCGGTACGGTGGAATATTTCACGGTGATACAAAAAAACGTGTTCCGAAACGCGTCGTCCGGTACGGAGAAGAAGGTTGCATCGTATGAATAATTTGTCGAAAGAGCATTCGCAAGAATATACTCCATTTTGTCAGATCGATGATCTTACCAGAAAACATTTCCGCAACGTTTACGTAGAAAAGCAAAGGAAACGCGGCGGTAAGATAGCTCCTTCGTTAAATATAACAAAACAAGATATTAAGATCGTTTCGGGAGATTATATCCTCGTCTTAATTCGCATTTACCCGAGCCGGATAAGGCGAGTCCCCCCGGTGACATCTAGACGGCGAACGTCGAGTTCGTGGAAAAGTTGAACGCGAGCGATTTAGGAAAAGTGTGCAAACCGAGCAAATGGGTTCTGGATGAATTCACGAAAGACGACGAAACTCCGAGAAGCGACGACTCGCGCTCGGAGTAGCCTCGTCAAAGTAATCCGTGGGAATTGTATCTCATCTTCCGTATCCCCCGGACACCTCGCCATTTGATTATCAACTTCTCTCGACGCTGAAACAAGACTGGGTCGAATAACTCGTTTACACCCGGAGACAGGGAATTTCGTTGGAGCGACAAGATGGAACTTATATTCTATACTTCCTTTTCCACGAACGTTTCGGTATCGTTGGAAAGAATACCAACGAATCGTTTCGATCACCGATCCGTACTTGACTCTCCCTTTTCCCGTTAATTTTCGCGCGTCCCCCGACACCATTGATAGCCGATAAGCCGAAATCCCCCAGCGAACGATTACCGCGCTAATGGACCGTTTAAGCGGAAAACAATCGGCGATTCGCGATGCGCGGGTTCCCAGAACGGAGGGTGGGGTGAAAAAGCTACAGGTACGCGTCTCCGAGGACGCCTCGTGGAACCGTTCCTGGCTCGTCTCCTAAGTATTCAACGCGCAAGATTGGCCAGGATATCGAATTCGACGATTCGCGCACAGAACAACGTCCCCGGGAGCCACGACGAGCCTGATTCGAGTCCCTGTCACGCAGGAACGAGTAGGAGGGGGTAGCGAAGCGGGAGAGACGAGGGAGAGACGAGGGAGAGACGAGGGAGAGACGAGGGAGAGACGAGGGAGAGACAGAGGAGAGACCGGGGAGAAACAGGGGAGACACCCTTTCGGATACTCGGAAACTTTAAATCACCGTGCGCGTACGTGTACAGGGGCGTGCGTGTGTATCTACCTGTTGCACGTTCGTCACTCACCTTGATCGTCGAAGCCATACCGGAGAGATTCTTCCGTGTGCGCCGGTTCACGGGTAAAGTCGTGGGGGGTAGCTCCTACTCGAGCGAGTTTGGCGAAAAACCGAAAGAGAGACGTATCGAGGACGGTGCCTCGAGCAGCGAGCGAGCGTCTACACGTACGAAACGTACGCGGGGTTTTCCTCGAGGGAACGTGGATCTCTGGCCCGCACGGTGACGATAAAATCCGCTGGAATCGTCCGCTCGGTGTCCTCTCACCGCGAAATCTCGGAACGCACTGGCCCGAAGGTACGTCCGTGGCCTTTCCTCCCCTACTTCGTCCCGATAAATACGAAAGTGTGTGTGGTGGGCCGGGGACGACGACGCGATGATATATACCGGCGGTTCTCCGTCTCCGGACACCTCTCTGTGCACCGGCTCTCGGGCCAAGAGGTAGGGGAACCCCGAGACGTGCGTGAGTGTGCGCCTTGCAGGTTGCACTTTTCTTCCCCTTCGCTCCTCCGGCACGGAAATTTTCTTCGCGCCCGTTGTACTTTCGTTGTCCGTCGAACGTTCGCGAGGCTTTCTTGGCGGACGTTTAACCTCGTTCGCGATGCGAGACGCGACGCGCGAATCTCGACCATCGGAAAAAACCACGATGGTCCCGGGTCGTCGTTTGCTCTTTCCGCTCGGGATTCTTCCCGGTTTCTTCCCGGTACGAACCGACGGACGGAAGATCGATCCATCGTTCTTTTTGCAAATCCACCGGGCCGTATTCGATTAACTTTTACGAGCGATCGTTCGAATACGGTTCCCGGAGACCGGACGACGGTAACTCACCCGCGCGACGAACCAGTTTTCCTTTCGCGTCGCAGTTTTATTCACGGTAACGATCGCGGGGAGACGAATCATAGCGAAGAACGCTAGGCAAGGTTCGCTTAAACGAGTCATTAGCTCGATCAAGAACGATCCTCGTTGAACGATCCGTTTCTCCTCGCGACGATTCGAATCGTACACGGAGTTGATTTCGTTTTCCGAGGGGAACGAAATCTTTTTATCGAACGTTTCGAAGTCGTACAGAGCCAATAGAGGATCGACGCGTTACGATGTAAGTCGATGTTTATTTCTTCCAGCTGCAGTCGCCGCTCGAAATCGTCCAAGATCCCCGAGATCACGGTATCCCGGCTAGACTTTTACCCGAGCGAAATTGTGAAAGCGATAGTTTACTCCGCGCGGAGCCAATTCGCGACAACGAACCGATAGAAAGGATCGATATTCGCCGAGCGACGACAAAATAGACACAAAATTCACAGAACGTTACGTTCGATCTCTCCGGGAACGACGTCGGGCTTCCATCGGGGAAACACGGAACGGGATTTCGAAATGAAAGTTTAAACGTACGTATTTTCGTTTTTTTTTTTTCTTTCTTTTTTTTCTATTTTTAAACAATTCGATAACAAGGCGTGCCCGGAGGTTACGCGCACACGTTCGCGTAACATTGTTTTCTCGTTTCCTCGACCGTGGAACGTATCGGTGATGTTCGATCGTTTCGTTTTGACGCGACCTGTATATCCGCTCGAGTCTTCGAACATCGATCGATACGTATCGCTCGGGGTTGTCCCCTCCTTAACGCGGAGTAGAGCAATTAATAATTAAGGACCAAGACATCCGCGATCGAGCCGGTATTTACGCGCCGTACCGAACGGTTGATTCCTCTCTCGATTTATTTCTCTCGGATAACCGTGGAGGCTCGTATCGACGCGACATCGATAATTTCCGGTACGGACGGAGTCGAGACATTTATTCCACGGGACGGTAGCGACGGAAAACGGAAAACGGAAAACGGAAAACAGCGTTGTTTACGAGAAAAGGGGCGGACAACGAAAGCGATACCGAGCGTAGAGGAGCGTCGTTTCCTCGACGCGTTCCACCTATACCTCCTTACGAGTTTCGCTCACCGGGTTTCCCCGGTCGAATCGACGATGGAGACGCCCAACGTCACCGTTCCAAGAGAAATTTCTATCGGACCGCGGATTTAACGGGCGGTCGACGATTCGAAGCGTCCTCGCGTCCGAACGCGGCCGGCCGCCTGTTCTCGACGGTAACAACCGTCGAATCGGCGCGAACGAAACAAAATAGCAAAAAGGATAGCAAGGTGATCTGCCGTGAAATACGATTAAACTGTTCGCGGAGAGGGACGGGCGGCGCGAACGGGAGATCCGTCCAGTGAACGTTCGAGAGAGAGAGAGAGAGAAACGGAGAGCGAGAGGGAAACGAACGAAAAGTCCGTCCCTACAACGGAACGAAACGAAACGAAACGAAACGAAACGTAGCGACCGGCGGAAAAATCGTGCCTTGTATCGATAAAGATTACAAGGGCTGGGATTCGTCGATCTACTTTCCGAGCCGGGCAGCTCGAAGCTTTTGCGGCGTCAAGGGAATTCCTTGTCGATGCGTTGACCGATCGTCCCACGCCCCTGCTATTTTTACTTCTCCATTTTTTATTTCCACCTTTTCCTTTTTCATCCCCGAACTACAACTCTCTGTCATTGGCCTCGTTCCTTTTTCACGTTTTTCCGTTTCCCAGCGATTCGTTGTCGAGAGCCGTTTGAATAGCCGATCGTTTTCGAGGCGATTCGATCGCTCCGAACGGAACGAATTCGTCTACCGTGCGGAAGCGGTAGAAAGAAATAAAGGATTCATATGGCTCATTGTCCTCTTGGTCACGTCCCGCGATTCCAACGTCGGTTGATTTCACCTCGCGGCGAGTTTATCTCGGCCGTTCGTCGGGCGCGAGACCGTTTAAAACCTTAACGAGTCCTTTATACTCTCTCGGACGTCACGTTTCTCGCGGCGATAAGACGTATCCGACGTCCGCGCTCGAACGCCCCGAAGGGGACGCAACGCGGATCGCGAAGCGCGCGCCAACCGTGGAAACGATACAACGATCCGGAACCAGCTCGAAACCGGCCGCCGCGGAATGCTCCAACGCGAACCGAAATTCCCCGCGAATTTCGCGACCACCTCTTCGAAACTGCCGCGCGTATCGCGCACGATAAATCCTTAACCCGAATCTGCCACGATGCCGGACAAAAGGGGGGCCCGAAATCGTTGATTCCAACGTGGAAAAGAATCGGTTTCCACGCCACCTTCGCGAGGAGTCTTTCGAATCCATTTACGAAGAAGGTTCCACACGCGTTACGACATACGTAAAGAAATTCTGACGAATGTTTCTCTAATTCAACGATTACGGAACGTTCCCGACGACTCGAGACAATTCGAGAACACTGAGAACGATTGGAGACAATTCGCGAGGAGTCTTTCGAATCCATTTACGAAGAAGGTTCTAGACGCGTTACGAGATACGTAAACAAATTCTGAGCAACGATCGCGGAACGTTCTCGACCACTCGAGACAATTCGAGAACACTGCGTACGATCGGAGACAATTCGCGAGGAGTCTTTCGAATCCATTTACGAAGAGAGTTCCAGACACGTTACGAGATGCGTAAACAAATTCTGAGCAACAATTACGGAACGTTCCCGACCACTCGAGACAATTCGAGAACACTGCCCACGATCGGAGAAAATTCGCGAAAAATTCCATCGACTCGTCACGGGTATTCCCTAATTGCGTAAATTTCGAGGAGATCGCGGGAAAGAACAGCGGTTACGATCGCTTTCTCTCGTTTCGCGCGGTTCGAGCGTCGTCGCGCGCCTCGAGATCGTCGCTCGCCGGTGAAATCACCGCCACCGCGGCTAGATTAATCGCGTTTCGAGCGTATACGCGGGAATCGTCGCGTCCATGGTTCCCACGTTGCGCGAAATCCGATCCGACGGCCTCCATCGCCGCGTCCCGTAATTCCCAAAATACTAATTACTCGATAAAGCGCACGGATACGCGAGCGGGCGGGGGGAGGGGCGAAGTGCCGACCGACGACGCGGCAAACTTCCTGGCCAATAAAATTCCCCGGGGGCTTGTTGCCGGGGAATTGAAAATTTAGGTCGGTCCGCGTCGGCGTGCAAAAACTTTAACAATATATACGTCTTCGGTCGTTAACGCGTTCAACGGGTCGGAGCGAGCCCGGCTAATGGAATTAAGCAAAGAAGAATACCGGCTGGGCGTAGAATTTCGAGCTGCGGGGCCAGCCTAGCTCCGATTCCAACGTTTTCGACGCGATTACCAGCCCCGGCCGAACTGGAAATCCCAAGGTGAAAGTTCACCAGAACGCGTTCACGCTTCGTCGAACGCGGCTGCGCGCCCGCGCGCCCGCGCGCTCCACCGCGCGTATACACGGGAGAAAGTAGGAAAAGGCGGATTCTCCGTTGTTGAATGGACACGAAGTAGCGCCGGTTTCCTGGAAACGATCCGCTCGGGTCGTTCACCTCGTGGATAACGCGCGATAAGAAGCCGAGAAACGCCTAAGGGTACGTTTACAACGCGGCGCGCGACAGGGTACCGGCCGGCCGCTCGGTACGCTTCGATCTCGCGAGATCCGCGGCACACGTTTCACGAACGCGTTCGAAATTTCAACGAGCACGGTCCGACGATCCGTTTTCAACGTACGACGAAACGCGACAAACTTCCCGTCTCCGAGTGGATAGAGTTCCCACGGGAGCACGTTGTTCCCCGACTCTTTAACGCGGATGTACGAAAGCACGAATTTTAAAGACTGGAATCCCCAACCAACGCTCTCCCGACGTTAACTTCGAAGCGCGATATCTGCGAACTCAACGTTTACCGAATCGAACGAGAAAGCGGAATTTCCGACCGATTGTTCGATACCGTCTAGACTTTTCATCGGGAATCCTTCCGCGAACAAAACCGCGTACGTGCAGTTCTTCTGTACACAGTGTACCGTTTCCGGATGGATCGACGATGCACCGTGGAAGAGCTGCTACGCAAATATATTCTCGCGATAATACATCCGACGAGGAGCAACGCGAATTAGCTTCGGTTACGGACCAGTCGTGATTTTACGCGGAGAATCGGGAACGAAGCTCGTCGATCTAACGGAGCGCGGACAGCTGCGACGACAGGGATTCGTCGCGTTGTAAACGCGCCCGTAGAGGCGTAAGATCGCGTGGCCCGTGAACGCTACGAACCTCGGATTCAACTGGTTGCATCGGTCGCGCAACCAGCCGCGATTTCTCGCGCGGTATTCGACGCCGGGATCGATCGAAATCGCGCGTAAACTGCGTTTTGCCGCGTTTTCTGGCGCGATGAAACGCGACCGATGGACACGGCCACTGTGAAGGAGGGGTAGGGGGTGGAGGAGGAGGTAGGTATGCCGATAACGCGTAAAAATCGCTCGAGCTCGCCTTGTTCCCGTCAGTTTCAACAACCACCGGTGTAATTTCGTTCGATCGTGACCTGGCTTTATCGCGGAACATCCGTGTCACACGAATATACATCCGCGCGGTCGATTTCACGAATTCGATGCGCTTAAACGACCGATCGATCGGTGAGTTGCACCGCGGATTTCTTCCAGACGACGTTGGATTTATTAAGTAGACGTTGTTTGGGCTGGAAGGTCGCGTAACTGGATCGATTTCTTTAAATTGTTGCGTACAATTCTCGAAGAAATGTTTGATATATAAATACGATGGAAATATCTCTCGACGAACGTGATAATTATCGTAGAACCAAGAGCAGAGAACGCGCTCGGTGACGAAGCACACCGTGTTAACTTTTAAACGCGGTAAGAAACGCACTCGAGGAAATCGAAGCCTCGTCGAATTTACCGTAAGAAGGAACCATGTCGTTCGCGATAACGAGATCGATCTGACCGGTCCCCCGACAAGGTAAACGGTTACACGATCCGCTCGCTCGGTACACCCGGTGTATCGACGAACCGGCATGTTTCGCGTACCTCGGGAAGAATACTTGGCGATGTACGAGTAGTTTACCGTTGGTTCGGGAAAGCATGGTTCGCTTATCGCCGCGAGATCTAAATTTGAAAAACGTTGCTCGAGCAACGAGACCCAGATCTCCGATCTGAAAACGAGCGGATCGGTTTCTCCGTTCACGGGGAGCGTGTAACGTAAATTTCCTTGGACACGCGATCGGTAGCCGAGGCGGGCTCGCGTGTACGTACCTTCACCGGGTCAAGGATGGTTTCCATTCGGACGTTTTGTTCGTCGGTTACCGCGCGACACGCAACGTTGCGCGCGTGGAACACGCTTCGCGGTCACCGAAACGGAATCGTAAATGAATTTTAAGCGCGTGCGTGCCCGACGCCGAACCCTTGACTGCGTGCCGCCAATGAAACGCTCATCGTTGCCTCGTCTTTCCATAATTCGCGGAAAATCGCTCGTTCTTATGCAGATCACGTTTACGCGGGCGGCAGATTGGCCGGCGTGCCGTGTTTGTTTGGGGAATGCCACTATTTGCGGAACCTCCCCTTC